>NC_041386.1:210596826-210622400 GCF_002162155.2 Triticum dicoccoides | reverse complement strand
TTCTCCTTGCCGGGAAGCAGACGACAGAAAAGCTAAGTTGCTAAAGCTTAAGCAATCAGTTCTTTAAGTTTTTGAGTTATTTTCCTTGAACGACCGTGCTTTGTATGGAAAACCTGTGCGCGGAGGAACCAACTCGTAGCTAGTTGCGCCTTTACTTTGTTTCGAGTCCGCTCAACAACTTAAGTGAGCTGCTAGCGCCCTTACTTTGCTTCGAGTTCGCTCAGCAACTTAAGTGAGCCGCTAGCGCCCTTACTTTGTTTCGAGTCCGCTCAACAACTTAAGTGAGCTGCAACTAGTTGCGACAAGGTTGCTTGTCGGTAGCGACCCCGCCAGCAGGCTGCTGAAGTTCCGCACTCGGCGCTCGCGGCAAGGGTGCCTGCACCGGCAAGTTTCCCTAGAAAGCGTAGGGCAGAACCATACAAAGCCAAGAGTCGAGTAAAGGAAGTAACACAACAATTTTTTTGCCTAAGATAGAGTTATATTACAAAAATAACTTGTCACGCCTCTAATAAAGTGTTCCCATGACATGACTGGCAGCGACAAGAAAAGAAGAAAACGGACGGCCTAATCTACGCGACCGCCGTCAACCCTTTTGACCTCGTTCACCCTGTCCACAATGGGTGCGACGAGGGCCTTGAGTGCGTCAAGATCAGCGTCCGCCGGCAGCCTCTTGAGGACGTTGGTGAGGTTGAGGCCCGGATTGCGGAAGGCCACCTTCACCAGCACCTTCTCCAGAACTCCGGCGCAAATCGAGCATGACTCGTCGGCCAACTGCTTTGGGATCCGTTCCCGGAGTTGCTGGAGCGCCGCCGCCACGCCTTTGAAGAACAGAGTGAGCTTGGCGCTGGGTTGGAGTTCCTCGTCGGAAGAGTACCCGAAGCCTTCCACCCCGGGGTCATAGCATGCATGCTAGAGGTCGAGTGTCCATCCTTTTGCTTCTCTTTCGTTCGCAGGGCTCGCATATCCTGGCCAGACTGCTTGAGGACGAAAAGGAGAAGAAGGGCGCGCCGGCACCTGGGCCCCGGCAAGCCAGTATCGCTGGGGGCTGCGAGTGCCAAGAATCGTCCACGGCAAACCAGAGTTGCCGGGGGCTGCAATATCAGATAAGTCTTTCATCCCTCATCATGCATCCTCCTATAGACTGGGGAATGCGAAACCGCGTTTCTTCCCGAAAACTGCCGTGCTCCCTCAACTTTAGGCCCTGGGGCTCGTTCCCGGGGCCAAGTTTGGTCGTAGTTGCAGCAGCAAAGGGGTGAAACAAGGAGACCGCACCCACCTCGTTCCCGCCTCTGTCAAAGGCGTGAGAAAGGTCGAGCGACGTGGGAAGGCGGCAGGGCCTGTTGCCGGGAGATGAAATGTCTGTCCGAGGGATACCAAGGATTTGCTCCTTGGCGTGGGTTCAACTCGCAAGACAAATAACCCGGCAAGCATCCCCTTTTCATTAAAAAACATCCCACTCAGGTACAGTCCATAGAGGATGAAAAACATGAAAGAGAGGATTACAAGTTTTAGATACAGCTAAGGCCCGAAGGCTTACAAATTAAAAAGATAAGATGCCCGTAATCCCTTTCCTATCCCTCTCTTTAGGAGGCAGGTCAAGGAGGCGAAAAGGGCAAAAGGAGCGCCTAGGCGAGCTACGGGTGCCAGAAGACACCAAGAGAACATCCCGGGGGCCGTCCGAAGGCTGGACGGCGATGGCGGCGCTGGAAGCGGGGCTCGAAGACGGGGCGGCAGGACGTCAGCACGCTGTCTAGGACACCACACCCTCGTACTCCGACCTGACGGCCTTGTCGCCAGCCCTCTTCCCCTTCCGCAGCCTCCCTACGCCAGCCGCCCAAGGAGACGACCCCGGGGAGTTCAAGGAGCCGGCGACACGGATGATGGGGTCGCCGGTGCCGCGCGAAGCGGCGCCCGACGCCTAGTCGGACCCGCCACCCCGCCGCCCGCTACCCTCATCATCGCTGTCGCTCTCCTCCTCGTCACTCTCGCTCGAGGAGGAGCCTTCGCTGTTGGAGGAGCTGTCCACGCAGCACTTCGCCCGAGTGCCGAAGCACCCGAAGACCTTGACGGAGAGGAGATCGCCCTCCATCAACTTAAAATGGAGGGTAAACCCCTCCATCAGGCTGTGGATACGGGCGAACGTCTTCCACCCTCGATCAAGATACATCACATTAGGGGTTGGGAATACAACGTGGACTCGCGTGCCGCTGATCCCATAGCCCCTCATGTCCAGTCTCAGTGTCTTGGGCGGGTCCAACTCCATCGCGCTCGCAAACGGAGCTGGAAGCCGGAGGCGACGACGAGGCGCCCGGCGCAGCTTGACGAAGAACTCGCAAGGGTCGTCCCCTATATGGACCGCCGTGGGGGGAGGAGCCGCCGGCGGAGGCGAAGCTGGCGCGCCGCCCCGCCCGCCTCTTCCCCGAGCACCTCGACCTCGTCCTCGACCTCGTCCGCGACCTCGCCCCCTCCCTCCTCCCCTTATGGCTGGCTCTGCCACCACGGGCGCGGGAGAGGGAGAGATGCGCTGTCTGGCGGCGACCCTCGCCGCCACCGATGAAGGGCCTGGGTTCCCTTTCTCCATGGCGAATGAGAGAAAGGGGAGCAGAAGCTGAAGAAAGGAGGAGATGAGAGAGTGCGGGTTTTTGTGCTCCCCTCCCGCTCTTTATAAAGGAGCGAGGTGGGGGCTCGGCCGCCCCGCTCAGTGAATCAAGGCACGGGAAGAGCAGGGAGTCGGGGCCAACCCGCTGCCTCTGCTCGCGACGGCCCAGTTTCCCACTTCCACCGTCCGCGACCCCAAGCGCATGGGAGCCGCGTGGCGGGGATGCAGAACCAAGGCGACGGATGAGGCGGCCTTGCTCCGCCTCGTGATCGCGGGGAGTGGACGTCCCGAAAACCGCGCACGGGCCCCGTCCAGTAAATGCACCACGCCCCCACGCCTACCTCCGTTTAGGGAGGAGGGCGTGAACCGTCCCCATCATCGTGGCCTGACGCATGCTCGAGGGGCTTAGCCCCGCGCACGCCGCCCGCGTCACCCACGACGCCACGTTTGACGCGTGCCGTTCTAGGCGTGCGCGGTGGGAGCGGGGAGATATGCGGCGTGACCTAGGCCGCGCGTGCCCGTGCACTGTTTTGGGCCTGGCCCAACGGCGGTCGGCACCGTGACTGGCCCAGGCCCGGGGGCTCCTGTCGGTGTACTAGAGTAGGGGTACCCTAGTACCCCGAACTCGTGCACGGGCAGTTGCAGCGCCCCGCGGCAAGGCTTGCCGGGTGACCGCCAAGACCCTCCGTGGTTCCCTTGGAGACCATTCAAGAACGAAGTACTCAAACCAAGGCCCCGGCAAGAGGAGCTTGCCGGGAAGGCCAACCAAGGCCCCGACAAGAGGAGCTTGCCGGGAAGGCCAACCCAGGCCCCGGCAAGAGGATCTTGCCGGGAAGAGACAAGACCCCGACAAGAGGAGCTTGCCGGGAAGGCCACTCAAGGCATACCAAGAAAGCTTGCCGCGACGCGCCCTACGTCCCGGCAAGGCCCGGTGAGCAACAAGCTCCCAAACACGACAAGACGACGACCGCGGCAAGGAGCTTGCCGCGGGAAACCCCCACTTCGTGCCCGCGCTCCAGCACACCTGCTAACGTGTCGCTCTAGGACTCTCCCAAGCACACGTGGCAGGAGGCCGTGCAGCTAGGGCTGCGCGGTGGCAAGCGGAGATGAAGAGAAGGCCATCGTGGCAAACGGTGGCGCTCCTAACGGTCACTTTTTGCACTGTTTAGGCAACTCAGACGGGCATTCAATGACCTTGTCCCCTGCCGTCAGAGTTAGGTAGGGTGCACTGTGTCCACAGTAGCGGTAGCTGCACCTACCGCATCCTTTTCCATTTTTACCCTTCTAGTCTATGTTGCCATCTGTCGGTGACCCCTTGAAAGTATAAAAGGAGGCCCAAGCGCAACGTAGAAGGGGTTGGGCTCATTCGAAACATCAGGAACACTCTCACGCTCGGTCTGGCACCGTCCATCGCTCCTGAGCAAGAATTCAATACACACAAACAAGCAGCAGTAGGGTTTTACGCATCCGTGCGGCCCGAAGCTGGGTAAAACCGCTCGCGTGTACCGCCTCGATCCGCTCTTTGTGCGGCCTCCGCCCCCCTCCGAACCGAAAGGGGCCCGGTCCCCATAGGTGTTGGTGGATCAGCTTCCCCGACAACTTTTATATTTGCCGTTTTTCTTAGTTTGATCCTTTTGGTAATATCTTGATCTAGTAGAATAAAGTTTTAGTATGATTTAGTTTTGAGTTTTGCTTTATGATCCTTCTATGTAATCGAGTCCGTGAGCTATATATAATAAAGATTAGTTTTAAGTCAAGGGCTTGATTATCTTGCTATGATCTCGAGGGAATAAAAATAAAAGAGAAGAGAAAGAATAAAAATAAATAAAGAGATCATATGGATCTTATGGAGAGTAATGACTTCACATATAATGAGTATGATGAATAAAAGTTGTTGAGAGTTGACAAACATAGTTTTGGTCATTGTTGCAATTAATAGGAAGTAATAAAGGAAGAGAGGTTTTCACATATAAATATACTATCTTGGACATCTTTTATGATTGTGAGCACTCATTAAAATATGACATGCTAGAAAGTTGATGTTGGAAAAGGAAGACAACGTAATGCGTTATGCTTTCTTACATCCGAAATAAATTATATTGTCATGGATCATCCAACATGTTGAGCTTGCCTTTCCCCCTCATGCTAGCCAAATTCTTTGCACCAAGTAGAGATACTACCTGTGCTTCCAAATATCCTCAAACCCAGTTTTGCCATGAGAGTCCAACATATCTACCTATGGATTGAGTAAGATCCTTCAAGTAAGTTGTCATTGTTGCAAGCAATAAAAAATGCTCTCTAAATATGTATGATTTATTAGTGTGGAGAAAATAAGCTTTATACGATCTTGTGATGTGGAAGACATAAATGCGACGGACTGCATAATAAAGGTCCATATCACAAGTGGCAATATAAAGCGACGTTCTTTTGCATTAAGATTTCATGCATCCAACCATAAAAAACACATGACAACCTCTGCTTCCCTCTGCGAAGGGCCTATCTTTTATTATTGTCTTATACTTCATACAAGAGTCATGGTGATCTTCACCTTTCCTTTTTACATTTTATCCTTTGGCAAGCACTGTGTGTTGGAAAGATCCTGATATATATAGCTAATTGGATGTGAGTTTTCATGAACTATTATTGTTGACATTACCCTTGAGGTAAAAGGTTGGGAGGCAAAACTATAAGCCCCTATCTTTCTCCGCGCCCGATTAAAACTTCATACCCATAAGTATTGCGTGAGTGTTAGCAATTGTGAAAGATTAAATGATAGTTGAGTATGTGGACTTGCTTAAAAGCTCTTATATTGCCTCTTTCCCATGTTATGAAAAATTGCAATTGCTTCAATGACTGAGATTATAGTTTGTTAGTTTTCAATGAAGTTTCTGATTCATACTTAAAATTGTGAATGAATTGTTACTTTAGCATAAGAAATCATATGACAATATATATATGTTGTTGTTCTAAGAATGATCATGATGCCCTCATGTCTGTATTTTATTTTATCGACACCTCTATCTCTAAACATGTGGACATATTTTTCGGTATCGGCTTCCGCTTGAGAACAAGCGAGGTCTAAGCTTGGGGGAGTTGATACGTCCATTTCGCATCATGCTTTTATATTGATATTTATTGCATTATGGGTTGTTATTACACATTATGTCACAATAATTATGCCTATTCTCTCTTATTTTACAAGGTTTGCACGAAGAGGGAGAATGCCGACAGCTGGAATTCTGGGCTGGAAAAGGAGCAAATATAAGAGACCTATTCTGCACAACTCCAAAAGTCTTGAAACTTCACGGAAGTCAGTTTTACAATATATAAAAAATATTGGGAGAAGGAAGCACCAGAGGGGGGCACCCACCATCCATGAGGGTGGGGGCGCGCCCTGTCTCGTGGGCCCCCCTAGCAGGCCTCTATTGGAAATATGCCCTAGAGGCAATAATAAAAGCATTATTATTATATTTCCTTGTTCATGATAATTGTCTTTATTCATGCTATAATTGTGTTATCCGGAAATCATAATACATGTGTGAATAATAGACACCAACATGTCCCTAGTAAGCCTCTAGTTGACTAGCTCGTTGATCAACAGATAGTCATGGTTTCCTGACTATGGACATTGGATGTCATTGATACCGAGATCACATCATTAGGAGAATGATGTGATGGACAAGACCCAATCCTAAACATAGCACAAGATCGTATAGTTCGTTTGCTAGAGTTTTCCAATGTCAAGTATCTTTTCCTTAGACCATGAGATCGTGTAACTCCCGGATACCGTAGGAGTGCTTTGGGTGTACCAAACGTCACAACATAACTGGGTGACTATAAAGGTATACTACGGGTATCTCCGAAAGTGACTGTTGGGTTGACATGGATCAAGACTGGGATTTGTCACTCCATATGACGGAGAGGTATCACTGGGCCCACTCGGTAATGCATCATCATAATGAGCTCAAAGTGACCAAGTGTCTGTTCACGGGATCATGCATTACGGTACGAGTAAAGTGACTTGTCGGTAATGAGATTGAACGAGGTATTGGGATACCGACGATCGGATCTCGGGCAAGTAACATACCGATTGACGAAGGGAATTGTATGCGGGATTGATTGAATCCTCGACATCGTGGTTCATCCGATGAGATCATCGAGGAGCATGTGGGAGCCAACATGGGTATCCAGATCCCGCTGTTGGTTATTGGCCGGAGAGTCGTCTCGGTCATGTCTACATGTCTCCTGAACCTGTAGGGTCTACACACTTAAGGTTCGGTGATGCTAGGGTTGTAGGGATATGTATATGTAGTAACCCGAATGTTGTTCGGAGTCCCGAATGAGATCCCGGACGTCACCAGGAGTCCCGGAATGGTCCGGAGGTAAAGAATTATATATAGGAAGTGCTATTTCGGGCATCAGGACAAGTTTCGGGGTCACCAGTATTGTACCGGGACCACCGGAAGGGTCCCGGGGGTCCACCGGGTGGGTCCACCTGCCCCGGGGGGCCACATGGGCTGTAGGGGTGTGCGCCTTGGCCTGTATGGGCCAAGGGCACCAGCCCCAAGAGGCCCATGCGCCAAGAGATCAAGAAAGGAAGAGTCCTAAAGGGGGAAGGCACCTCCTAGGTGCCTTGGGGAGGAGGGATTCCTCCCTTGGCCGATGCGCCCCTAGGAGATTGCATCTCCTAGGGCCAGCGCCCCCCCTAGGCTCCCTATATATAGTGGGGGAAGGAGGGCCTCTCACCCCATGCGTTTGGTGCCTCCCTCTCCCTCTCCAACACATCCTCCTCCTCCATAGTGCTTGGCGAAGCCCTGCCGGAGTACTGCAGCTCCATCACCACCACGCCGTCGTGCTGCTGCTGGAGCCATCTTCCTCAACCTCTCCTTCCCCCTTGCTGGATCAAGAAGGAGGAGACGTCACGCTGACCGTACGTGTGTTGAACGCAGAGGTGCCGTCCGTTCGGCGCTAGGATCTCCGGTGATTTGGATCACGTCGAGTACGACTTCCTCATCCCCGTTCTTTGAACGCTTCCGCGCGTGATCTACAAAGGTATGTAGATGCAATCCAATCACTCATTGCTAGATGAACTCCTAGATGGATCTTGGTGAAACCGTAGGAAATTTTTTGTTTTCTGCAACATTCCCCAACAGTGGCATCATGAGCTAGGTCTATGCGTAGTTCTCTTGCACGAGTAGAACACAATTTGTTGTGGGCGTTGATGTTGTCAACTTTCTTGCCGCTACTAGTCTTGTCTTGCTTCAACGGTATTGTGGGATGAAGCGGCCCGGACCAACCTTACACGTACGCTTACGTGAGACCGGTTCCACCGACTAACATGCACAGGTTGCATAAGGTGGCTGGCGGGTGTCTGTCTCTCCCACTTTAGTTGGAGCAGATTCGATGAAAAGGGTCCTTATGAAGGGTAAATAGAAGTTGACAAATCACGTTGTGGCTTTAACGTAGGTAAGAAAACGTTCTTGCTAGAGCCCTTTTTCAGCCACGTAAAACTTGCAACAACAATTAGAGGACGTCTAACTTGTTTTTGCAGCAAGTGCTTTGTGATATGATATGGCCAAAGTTGTGATGAATGATGAATGAAATATATGTGATGTATGAGATGTTCATGCTATTGTAATAGGAATCACGACTTGCATGTCGATGAGTATGACAACCGGCAGGAGCCATAGGAGTTGTCTTTATTTTTGTATGACCTGCGTGTCATTGAGAAACGCCATGTAAATTACTTTACTTTATTGCTAAAGGCGTTAGCCGTAGTAGTAGAAGTAATAGTTGGCGAGCAACTTCATGGATCATGATGATGGAGATCATGGTGTCATGCCGGTGACAAGATGATCATGAAGCCCCAAGATGGAGATCAAAGGAGCTATGTGATATTGGCCATATCATGCCACTATTATTATTTGATTGCATGTGATGTTTATCATGTTTTTGCATCTTGTTTGCTTAGAACGACGGCAGTAAATAAGATGATCCCTCATAATAATTTCAAGAAAGTGTTCCCCCTAACTGTGCACCGTTGCGACAGTTCGTTGTTTCGAAGCACCACGTGATGATCGGGTGTGATAGATTCGAACGTTCACATACAACGGGTGTAAGACAGATTTACACATGCAAACACTTAGGTTGACTTGACGAGCCTAGCATGTACAGACATGGCCTCGGAACACAGAAGACCGAAAGGTTGAGCATGAGTCGTATAGAAGATACGATCAACATGAAGATGTTCACCGATGTTGACTAGTCCGTCTCACGTGATGATCGGACACGGCCTAGTTAACTCGGATCATGTTATACTTAGATTACAGGAGGGATGTCTATCTAAGTGGGAGTTCATTGAATAATTTGATTAGATGAACTTAATTATCATGAACTTAGTCTAAAATTTTACAATATGTCTTGTAGATCAAATGGCCAACGTAGTCCTCAACTTCAACGCGTTCCTAGAGAAAACCAAGCTGAAAGACGATGGCAGCAACTACACGGACTGGGTCCGGAACCTGAGGATCATCCTCATAGCTGCCAAGAAATATTATGTCCTACAAGCACCGCTGGGTGACGCACCTGTTCTCCCTGCAGAACAAGACGTTATGAACGCTTGGCAGGCACGTACCGATGACTACTCCCTCGTTCAGTGCGACATGCTTTACAACTTAGAGCCGGGGCTCCAAAAGCGTTTTGAGAGACACGGAGCATATGAGATGTTCGAAGAGCTGAAAATGGTTTTCCAAGCTCATGCCCGGGTCGAGAGATATCAAGTCTCCAACAAGTTCTTCAGCTGTAAGATGGAGGAAAACAGTTCCGTCAGTGAGCACATACTCACTATGTCTGGGTTGCATAACCGCTTGACTTAGCTGGGAGTTAATCTCCCAGATGACGCGGTCATTGACAGAATCCTTCAGTCGCTTCCACCGAGCTACAAGAGCTTTGTGATGAACTTCAATATGCAGGGGATGGAAAAGACCATTCCTGAAGTATTTGCAATGCTGAAATCAGCAGAGGTAGAAGTCAAAAAGGAACATCAAGTGTTGATGGTGAATAAAACCACTAAGTTCAAGAAGGGCAAGGGTAAGAAAGCCTTCAAGAAGGACGGCAAGGGAGTTGCCGCGCCCGGCAAGCAAGCTGCCGGGAAGAAGCCAAAGAATGGACCCAAGCCCGAGACTGAGTGCTTTTATTGCAAGGAAAGTGGTCACTGGAAGCGGAACTGCCCCAAATACTTAGCAGACAAGAAGGCCGGCAAAACAAAAGGTATATGTGATATACATGTAATTGATGTGTACCTTACCAGTACTCGTAGTAGCTCCTGGGTATTTGATACCGGTGCAGTTGCTCACATTTGTAACTCAAAGCAGGAGCTGCGGAATAAGCGGAGACTGGCGAAGGACGAGGTGACGATGCACGTCGGGAATGGTTCCAAGGTCGATGTGATCGCCGTCGGCACGCTACCTCTACATTTACCTACGGGATTAGTTTTGAACCTCAATAATTGTTATTTAGTGCCAAGTTTGAGCATGAACATTGTATCAGGATCTCATTTAATTCGAGATGGCTACTCATTTAAATCCAAGAATAATGGTTGTTCTATTTATATGAGAGATATGTTTTATGGTCATGCTCCGATGGTGAATGGTTTATTCTTAATGAATCTCGAGCGTAATGCTACACATATTCATAGTGTGAATACCAAAAGATGTAAGATTGATAATGATAGTCCCACCTACTTGTGGCACTGCCGCCTTGGTCACATAGGTGTCAAACGCATGAAGAAGCTCCATGCAGATGGACTTTTAGAGTCTCTTGATTACGAATCATTTGACACATGCGAACCATGCCTCATGGGTAAAATGACCAAGACTCCGTTCTCAGGAACAATGGAGCGAGCAACCAACTTATTGGAAATCATACATACTGATGTGTGCGGTCCAATGAGCGTTGAGGCTCGCGGTGGCTATCGTTATGTTCTCACCCTCACTGATGACTTGAGTAGATATGGGTATGTCTACTTAATGAAACACAAGTCTGAAACCTTTGAAAAGTTCAAGGAATTTCAGAGTGAGGTTGAGAATCAACGTGACAGGAAAATCAAGTTCCTACGATCGGATCGTGGAGGAGAATACTTGAGTCACGAGTTTGGCACACACTTAAGAAAATATGGAATAGTTTCACAACTCACGCCGCCTGGAACACCTCAGCGTAATGGTGTGTCCGAACGTCGTAATCGCACTCTATTAGATATGGTGCGATCTATGATGTCTCTTACCGATTTACCGCTATCTTTTTGGGGCTATGCTTTAGAGACTGCCGCATTCACTTTAAATAGGGCTCCGTCGAAATCCGTTGAGACGACACCGTATGAATTATGGTTTGGGAAGAAACCTAAGCTGTCGTTTCTAAAAGTTTGGGGATGCGATGCTTATGTCAAGAAACTTCAACCTGAAAAGCTCGAACCCAAGTCAGAAAATGCGTCTTCATAGGATACCCTAAAGAAACTATTGGGTATACCTTCTACCTTAGATCCGAAGGCAAGATCTTTGTTGCCAAGAATGGATCCTTTCTAGAGAAGGAGTTTCTCTCGAAAGAAGTAAGTGGGAGGAAAGTAGACCTTGATGAAGTATTACCTCTTGAACCGGAAAATGGCGCAGCTCAAGAAAATGTTCCTGAGGTGCCTGCACCGACTAGAGAGGAAGTTAATGATGATGATCAAGATACTTCTGATCAAGCTCCTACTGAAAAGGTCCACAAGGACACGTTCCGCACCAGAGTGGTACGACAACCCTGTCTTGGAAATCATGTTGTTAGACAACGGTGAACCTTCGAACTATGAAGAAGCGATGCCGGGCCCGGATTCCGACAAATGGCTAGAAGCCATGAAATCCGAGATAGGATCCATGTATGAAAACAAAGTATGGACTTTGACTGACTTGCCCGTTGAGCGGCGAGCCATAGAAAATAAATGGATCTTTAAGAAGAAGACAGACGCGGATGGTAATGTGACCATCTATAAAGCTTGGCTTGTCTCTAAGGGTTATCGACAAGTTCAAGGGATTGACTACGATGAGACTTTCTCACCGGTAGCGAAGCTGAAGCCCGTCCGAATCATGTTAGCAATTGCCGCATTCTATGATTATGAAATATGGCAAATGGACGTCAAAACGGCATTCCTTAATGGTTTCCTTAAGGAAGAATTGTATATGATGCAGCCGGAAGGTTTTGTCAGTCCTAAGTATGCTGACAAGGTGTGCAAGCTCCAACGCTCGATTTATGGGCTGGAGCAAGCATCTCGGAGTTGGAACATTCGCTTTGATGAGATGATCAAAGCGTTTGGGTTTATGCAGACTTATGGAGAAGCCTGTGTTTACAAGAAAGTGAGTGGGAGCTCTGTAGCATTTCTCATATTATATGTAGATGACATACTTTTGATGGGAAATGATATAGAGCTTTTGGACAGCATTAAGGCCTACTTGAATAAGAGTTTTTCAATGAAGGACCTTGGAGAAGCTGCTTATATATTAGGCATCAAGATCTATAGAGACAGATCAAGACGCCTCATAGGTCTTTCACAAAGCACATACCTTGATAAGATATTGAAGAAGTTCAATATGGATCAGTCTAAGAAGGGGTTCTTGCCTGTGTTGCAAGGTGTGAAATTGAGCTCAGCTCAATGTCCGACCACGGCAGAAGATATAGAAGAGATGAGTGTCATCCCCTATGCCTCAGCCATAGCTTCTATTATGTATGCCATGCTCTGTACCAGACCTGATGTAAACCTTGCCGTAAGTTTGGTAGGTAGGTACCGAAGTAATCCCGGCAAGGAACACTGGACAGCGGTCAAGAATATCCTGAAGTACCTGAAAAGGACTAAGGAAATGTTTCTCATCTATGGAGGTGACGAAGAGCTCGTCGTAAAGGGTTATGTCGACGCTAGCTTCGACACAGATCTGGATGACTCAAAGTCACAAACCGGATACGTGTATATTTTGAATGGTGGGGCAGTAAGCTGGTGCAGTTGCAAGCAGAGCGTCGTGGCGGGATCTACATGTGAAGCGGAGTACATGGCAGCCTCGGAGGCAGCGCATGAAGCAATTTGGGTGAAGGAGTTCATCACCGACCTAGGAGTCATACCCAATGCGTCGGGGCCAATCAAACTCTTCTGTGACAACACTGGAGCTATTGCACTTGCCAAGGAGCCCAGGTTTCACAAGAAGACAAGGCACATCAAGCGTCGCTTCAACTTCATTCGTGAAAATGTTCAAGATGGAGACATAGATATTTGTAAAGTACATACGAACCTGAATGTAGCAGATCCGTTGACTAAACCTCTCCCTAGAGCAAAACATGATCGACACCAGAATTCCATGGGTGTTTGATTCGTCAGAATGTAACTAGATTATTGACTCTAGTGCAAGTGGGAGACTGTTGGAAATATGCCCTAGAGGCAATAATAAAAGCATTATTATTATATTTCCTTGTTCATGATAATTGTCTTTATTCATGCTATAATTGTGTTATCTGGAAATCGTAATACATGTGTGAATAATAGACACCAACATGTCCCTAGTAAGCCTCTAGTTGACTAGCTCGTTGATCAACAGATATTCATGGTTTCCTGACTATGGACATTGGATGTCATTGATACCGAGATCACATCATTAGGAGAATGATGTGATGGACAAGACCCAATCCTAAACATAGCACAAGATCGTATAGTCCGTTTGCTAGAGTTTTCCAATGTCAAGTATCTTTTCCTTAGACCATGAGATCGTGTAACTCCCGGATACCGTAGGAGTGCTTTGGGTGTACCAAACGTCACAACGTAACTGGGTGACTATAAAGGTATACTACGGGTATCTCCGAAAGTGACTGTTGGGTTGACACGGATCAAGACTGGGATTTGTCACTCCATATGACGAAGAGGTATCACTGGGCCCACTCGGTAATGCATCATCATAATGAGCTCAAAGTGACCAAGTGTCTGGTCACGGGATCATGCATTACGGTACGAGTAAAGTGACTTGCCGGTAACGAGATTGAACGAGGTATTGGGATACCGACGATCGGATCTCGGGCAAGTAACATACCGATTGACGAAGGGAATTGTATGCGGGATTGATTGAACCTTGACATCGTGGTTCATCCAATGAGATCATCGAGGAGCATGTGGGAGCCAACATGGGTATCCAGATCCCGCTGTTGGTTATTGGCCGGAGAGTCGTCTCGGTCATGTCTACATGTCTCCCGAACCCGTAGGGTCTACACACTTAAGGTTCGGTGATGCTAGGGTTGTAGGGATATGTATATGTAGTAACCCGAATGTTGTTCGGAGTCCTGGATGAGATCCCGGACGTCACGAGGAGTTCCGGAATGGTTCGGAGGTAAAGAATTATATATAGGAAGTGCTATTTCGGGCATCGGGACAAGTTTCAGGGTCACCGGTATTGTACCGGGACCACCGGAAGGGTCCCGGGGGTCCACCGGGTGGGGCCACCTGCCCCGGGGGGCCACATGGGCTGTAGGGGTGTGTGCCTTGGCCTGTATTGGCCAAGGGCACCAGCCCCAAGAGGCCCATGCGCCAAGAGTTCAAGAAAGGAAGATTCCTAAAGGGGGAAGGCACCTCCTAGGTGCCTTGGGGAGGAGGGATTCCTCCCTTGGCCGCCGCCCCCCCTAGGAGATTGCATCTCCTAGGGATGGCGCTCCCCCCTAGGCTCCCTATATATAGTGGGGGAAGGAGGGCCTCTCACCCCATGCCTTTGGTGCCTCCCTCTCCCTCTCCAACACATCCTCCTCCTTCATAGTGCTTGGCGAAGCCCTGCCGGAGTACTGCAGCTCCATCACCACCACGCCGTCGTGCTGCTGCTGGAGCCATCTTCCTCAACCTCTCCTTCCCCCTTGCTGGATCAAGAAGGTGGAGACGTCACGCTGACCGTACGTGTGTTGAATGCGGAGGTGCCGTCCGTTCGGCGCTAGGATCTCCGGTGATTTGGATCACGTCGAGTACGACTTCCTCATCCCCGTTCTTTGAACGCTTCCGCGCGTGATCTACAAAGGTATGCAGATGCAATCCAATCACTCGTTGCTAGATGAACTCCTAGATGGATCTTGGTGAAACCGTAGGAAATTTTTTGTTTTCTGCAACGTTCCCCAACAGCCTCCGCTGCCCATCTTTGGCTATATGAAGTCTTTCGCCTTGAAAAAAATCATAAGCAAGATCTCGGGACGAAACTCCGCTGCCACGAGGAGGAACCTTGGTGGAACCAATCTAGGGCTCCGGCGGAGCTGTTCTGTCGGGGAAACATCCCTCCGGGAGGGGGAAATCATCACCATCGTCATCACCGTCGATCCTCTCATTAGGAGGGGGTCAATCTCCATAAACATCTTCACCAGCACCATCTCATCTCAAACCCTAGTTCATCTCTTGTATCCAATCTTTGTCTCAAAACCTCAGAGTGGTACCTGTGGGTTGCTAGTAGTGTTGATTACTTCTTGTAGTTGATGCTAGTTGGTTTATTTGGTGGAAGATCATATGTTCAGATCCTTTATGCATATTAATACCCCTCTAATTATGAACATGAATATGATTTGTGAGTAGTTACGTTGTTCCTGAGGACATGGGAGAAGTCTTGCTATAAGTAGTCATGTGAATTTGGTATTCGTTCGATATTTTGATGAGATGTATGTTGTCTCTCCTATAGTGGTGTCATGTGAACATCGACTACATGACACTTCACCATAGTTTGGGCCTAGAGGAAGGCATTGGGAAGTAATAAGTAGATGATGGGTTGCTAGAGTGACAGAAGCTTAAACCCTACTTTATGCGTTGCTTCGTAAGGGGCTGATTTGGATCCATATGTTTCATGCTATGGTTAGGTTTACCTTAGTACTTCTTTTCTAGTTGCGGATGCTTGCAAAGAGGGGTTAATCATAAGTGGGATGCTTGTCCAAGGAAGGGCAGTACCCAAGCACCGGTCCACCCACATATCAAATTATCAAAGTATCGAACGCGAATCATATGAGCGTGATGGAAACTAGCTTGACGATAATTCCCATGTGTCCTCGGGAGCGCTTTCTTTATATAAGAGTTTGTCCAGGCTTGTACTTTTCTACAAAAAGGATTGGGCCATCTTGATGCACCTTATTTACTTTTATTACTTGTTACCCGTTACAAATTACCTTATCACAAAACTATTTGTTACCGATAATTTTAGTGCTTGCAGAGAATACGTTAATGAAAACTGCTTATCATTTCCTTCTGCTCCTCGTTGGGTTCGACACTCTTACTTATCGAAAGGACTACGTTAGATCCCCTATACTTGCAGGTCATCATTGTGCTGGTTGTGTTTTCAGGGAACGAACTGTTGGGTAAGCTGAAGAATTATTGAATAACATATTGAAAAATTATGATGATTGGACTCTTCCTGAACCACCGCCTAAACCCACTCCGAAGAAGAGGGGTATATTATATCTCAGTCCTAAAGATATGCAAGAGGCAAAGAAATCTATGAAGGAAAAAGGTATTAAAGCGAGGATGTTAAAAATTTGCCTTGAAGAAATATATGGGCTTAATACACCACCACTGCCTAAGGTGGTAGAGGTAAATTCTCTAGTGAAGTTCACTGATAATGACAATCCTCACAATATGCACCCTAACCAATGCCTTTATGAGTTTGAAAACTACATTAGAAAACAAGATCACTTCATTGCAAATGTTATGAAACAATTGAAATACAACTCTGATATGATTGCTCGCTTGAGTGACTTGTTATTTAGAATCTCAAATGATGTTAGAGGTGTTGGAAAACATGCTTCTATGGTTCAAACCCAGTTAGAACAAGTTGCTAAATCTCAAAGAGAATTGCTAGATGAAATGAACACTAACATACATGACTTTGCTGTTAGAGTAGCAACTAGAGGAGGTAAAATGACTCGGGAACCACTTTATCCCGAAGGACACCCAAAAATAATTGAACAAGATTCACAAAGGAACAACACCACTACACCTAGTCCTTCTAAAAAGAAAAAGAAGAAGGAAAATGATAGGACTTTGCATGCCTCTAGTGAACCTGAAGTAGAAAAACCTCCTGATAATGAAGTCTCTATCTCTGATGCTGAAACTCAACCTGGTAGTGAGCACTCACCTTCTAATAATGAAAAAGATAATGATGTGTTTCATGAAGATATTCAACCAAATAATGAAGAACCAGATAATGATGTTGAGATAGAACCTCCAGTTGATCTTGATAACCCACAACCTAAAAATAATAGGTATGATAAAAAAAGCCTTTGTTGCTATAAAACATGGCAAGGAAAGAGAACCATGGGGTCAGAAACCTATGCGCTTTCCATCTAAGTCAACTAAAAAGAAAGATGATGAAGAATTTGAACGCTTTGCTGAAATGCTGAGGCCGGTCTTTTTGCGTACCCGCTTGACTGATATCTTGAAAATGCCTCCTTATGCAAAGTATATGGAAGACATCATCACCAATTAGAGAAAAATACTGGAAGCTGAAATCTCCACTATGCTTGCTAATTATACTTTTAAAGATGGAGTACCAAAAAACTTGGAGATCCGGGAATACCAACTATACCTTGCTCTATCAAAAAGAACTATGTGAAAACTGCTTTATGTGATTTAGGAGCTCGTGTTAGTGTTATGCCTTTATCTTTATATAAAAGACTTGATTTGAAAAAACTCACACCTACTGAAATATGTTTACAAATGGCTAAAAAATCTACCGCCATACCTATCGGTATTTGTGAGGATGTGCCCGTTGTTGTTGCTAATGTTACTATTTTGACTGACTTTGTTATACTTGAGATGCCCGAGGATGACAACATGTCGATTATCCTTGGTAGACCCTTCTTGAATACTGCAGGGGCTGTTATTGATTGCAATAAAAGTAAGGTCACATTTCATATCAATGGTAATGAGCATATGGTGCACTTTGCGAAGAAATAATTCTAAGTGAATGGTATTAATGTTATTGAAAATCTCCAACAATCACTATTGGAAGTTTTCAAATACCTCTACCTACTGTTAAAAAGAAATATGAAATGCTTATTGTTGGGGACATTCATATCCCCATTGAGGTAACTTAGTGATTTACGAAAGTTCTTCGGTTTCATGCTAATCGAAAGTGGTTGTTAATAAGACCTAATCAACCTTATTAATGGATCATTTTTGAGAGGTATGAAGTTGATGAATTTAGTAAGCACGACCTTCTGTCCCTACCTTTTGTTTTCTGTTTTTATTAGTTAAATAAAATAAAATGCCATGTTTTGTCTGTTTTTCGAATTTCTCGTCCAATAAAAAATGACCCAAAAATAAAAGTTCTCAGAATGCTCTAAAAATTTAATACGATTTTTTCTAAATATTTAATAATTTCTGGTGCAAATAATATCAGAGGGAGGTGCACCAGGTGGGCACTACGCACCTGGGCATGCCCTGGTGGGTTGTGGTCCCCATGTGGCCCCCCTCACTTATCTCTTCATACCACATCATCACCTACCTCCAGAAAAATTCTCCATTGCTCTCTCTCTCTCCCTCCCTCTCTCTCTCTCTCTCTCTCTCTCTCTCTCTCTCGTGTTCTTGCTCTCAAACCCGCGGATTTCAATCTCTTTGCTTGAAGCTCCATTTCCGAAACTGTTTCGGGGGATTGTTGCTTGGTATGTGACTCCACCGTTTGTCCAATTAGTTTTTGTTTTAGTGGTTTATATTTTGAATAATTAGCTACTCTTGGTGCTGCTGTACATGGGCTTTCATGTTGAATTCTTAGAGTTCTAAATAGTTTGAATGCTTGATATGGCTTCTATGTATCCCTATGAGTAGTTGCTATCAACCTTGTAAAGTTTTTGTTGAGAAAATTTTGTGGACTAAAAATTTCAGAATTTTTGTTCATAGGAAAAGGATGAATATATTCAGGAAGTTTGCTGCTAAGAAGAACTCCAAGGGAGTTATTGGGGAGTCGTCTGACAGTGATCTCCATCCCCGGAGGTTGGCGGAAGTACGGCCGTGCGAATGGTCGCATATCCTGTTCATGGAAGAGGCTGGAATCCTGCAAGAATTTACACAATATGCTGCTAATGCCGGCCTCACCGACTTCATCGCAGCTGAATGTGAACAGTATCATCTCCTCACAAACACCTTTGTTCAAAGTTTTAATTTCCTTCCTAGGAATAATCTTCCCGAGGTGCAGTTTAATTTATATGCTGAAACCCATCGGATACCACTTACTGAATTTTGTGACATATGCATGATCCCTTCTAATGGGAGCTTAGTTGAGCCTTTGCCGGCAGAGTTTGAGGCCTTTTATCGTACCTTGACAGCGGGAGATGAGAGAGGGGTGTCAGCTATCACTGCCGCTGGCTTACATTTTCCTGCTGTTCGTAACTTTGCTCTTTTCATTGCAAAATGCTTACTTGCTAGAGAGAAGGTGGGTGCACTCAATTCATGAGACCTTGCCATTTTACTTCATGCACTAGAGGGCGACAACACTTATAGCTTGGGAGCTATTGTGGCACGTTGCCTCCATGTTAATAAGTCCAAGGGGAAAATACATGGTGGTATTTACACTACACGTTTGGCGACTCACTTTAATTTTGAGATACACCTTCATGATTACCCTCTGACCAAGGTCTACTTAGATCGTGCTACCATGGATCACCACCAGTTTACTGATATTGATTCTCCTAACATCCCTATTCCATATAACCTGGTTTTTAGTGTGAGAACTTGTGATATTATTCCATTGCCTGCTCCTGCTTTGTTTGATCCTGTTGCCAGGGGCGGATATCGGATTATGCCTGTAGATATCATCGCCTACCGGAACGACCAGGCTATAGCAGAGGAGGAGCCTCAGTAGTGGGATGCGTGGATGCCTTCTCCTCAGCAGCCCAACTACTATCCAGGCTTCTGATCGACTACCAAATTAGGCCCAAAGCCTAAGCTTGGGGGAGTACGTGTTTTTCCACCGACATTACATTCATGTTCACACATTTAATTTCAGTTGTCGGTGTCCACACTTTTCCATTGTATCATCCATGCTTAATTTTATTTTCTTGCTTTCTTCTTGTGTGTTTGAAAAACCTTAGAAAAACCAAAAAAATAGTTATAGTTAGTTTAGTTTCTATGCATGCTTAGTTGTAGCACTAAAAAGAAAACCCAAAAATATTTCCTTGTTCTTCTTCTGCTTGTTGGGAGCTTTCCCGTGTAAATAGTTTTTCTCGTTTTTGCTTTTCCCTTTTATTTGTTTGTTCAAGAAAACCGAAAACTCCAAAAACATTTCAGTGTGTTTCTCTGAACTTCTTTTCTTTTTATTCGAGTTGTACCGAGGAGAAGACCACGATGAAAATATCGAGTGGCTCTTGTATGCATAATTGTTGATCTAACAAAGAGCCCATTTTACCTTCTCTTCTCCTGTTGAATAAAATGTTTGCAGATTCCATCTTAGTCCACGATATCTTGCATTATTATTATTTTCACATCGTTCGGTCGTGCAAGTGAAAGGAAATAATGACGATATTCGATGATCTGGTTGTGGTAGAGAGAAATGGGTATGAACTCAACTTGTTCTGTTTGTCTAAATATGTTTAACCTAGTATACATCCATGATTTAGCCCATTATGATTAAACATGTTTGCAATGACAATTAGAGATTATAGTTTCTCATGCCATGCATAAGTAGCTAGGAGTGGATAATGATTTATCTTGGATATCAACATTGCGTTAAAATGATTGTGATGTAGTATGATGATATGGTATCCTCCTCTGAATGTTCGAGTGGCTTGACTTGGCACATGTTCATGCATGTAGTTGAATCAAAACCAACAAAGCCTATATGATATTTATGTTCATGGTGTTCATATCCTACTCATGCTAGTGTCCAGTGTTACTTATGCATAATGCATGTTCATGACCGTTGTTGCTCTCTAGCTGGCCGCTTCTCAATCTAATTGCTAGCCTTTGCCTGTACTAAGTAGGAATTCTGCTTGTACATCAAAAACCTTGAACCCAAGTTATTCCAGATGAGTCCACCATACCTACCTATATGCGGTATACCCTGCCGTCCTAAGTAAATTTGCATGTGCCACCTCTAAAAACTTCTAACAAATATCCTTTTTGTGTGCCTGGATCATTCATGGAATGATAGGAGGTGGTCGGTATCTTCCATGCTAAGCGGGTTATTCTCAGGTCGAGTGTTTATTCACTCGCAATCGCATGAGAAAAGGGCGGTAATAGGGATGCCCAGTCCCAAATTGCAAATAGAAAAAGCTTAGAAATAATCAAACAAAAATCCCAATGGAGTCAAAACCTTTACTTTTATCACTTGGGAACCGCCACTAGCGTGCTTAGCATGGAAGATATTGATAACTGATGGTCGTGAAGTAAACAAGAAGGGTGCATGTCTCAAAATATCATTTACCTATGTTTTAAAACTTGAGCTCTCGCACCTCTGCAAATCACTGCTTCCCTCTGCGAAGGGACTATCTATTTACTTTTATGTTGTGTCATCACCTTCTAAAATAACCGCCAGAACCTGAGAGCACTGTTGTCATGCTTATGCATTGTGTATAGCTAATGTTGGGTGCATCATGACTGGATCTTTTCTACCATGAATTACAATGTTTATTCGCTGCTTGAACTTTGGAGGTGCTCTGCATTTATGTTTTGCGGTCTTAGAAAGGGCTAGCGAGATACCACTATTGTCATATTATATCATGGTTGTTTTGACAACGTGTTGCTGTTTGACATATCTTATTATTGCTTGCTAGCTGATTATGTCATTGATATGAGTTAATATAATCTTTAAGAGTTATTGTGGGCATGGTTAATGTTGGCTAAAAACCTGGGTGCTGTTTAAGCTTATTTATGCAAACAAGAGCAAAAGAGTTCATAAAAGTTTTTCTTTTTCACTTTCAGTTTATCAACTGAATTGCTTGAAGACAAGCAAAGGTTTAAGCTTGGGGAGTTGATACGTCTCCAACATATCTACTTTTCCTAACGCTTTTCCTCTTGTTTTGGACTCTAATTTGTATGATTTGAATGAAACTAACCCCGGACTGACGATGTTTTCGGTAGAACTACCATGGTGTTGTTTTTGTGCAGAAATAGAAGTTCTCGGAATGGAACAAAACTTTGCGAGGATTTTTGATATCAATAAAGAGAATTTCTGGAGCCAAGATCCACCGGAGGGGGCACCTGGTTGGGCACAACCCACCAGGGTGCGCCGAGGTGGGTTGTCCCTACCTGGTGGCCCCGCAGACCCTGAAATCGACGCTATAAAATCCTATTTTTCTAGAAAAAACTAGGGAGAAAGAATTATTGCGATCCACGAGATGGAGCCGCCGTCACCTCCCGTTCTTCATCGGGAGGCCAGATCTGGAGTCCGTTTGGGGCTCCGGAGAGGGGGATCTTTGTTCTTCGTCATCGCCAACCCTTCTCCATCGCAAATTCCATGATGCTTCCCACCGGGAGTGAATAATTCCTTCGTAGGCTCGCTGGCCGGTCAGGAGTTGGATAGGATTCATCATGTAATCTAGTTAGTTTTGTTAGGGCTTGATCCTTAGTATCCACTATGTTCTGAGTTGATGTTGCTATGACTTTGCCATGCTTAATGCTTGTCACTTGGGCCCGGGTGCCATGATTTCAGATATGAACCGTTTATGTTATCACCATTATATCCATGCTCTAGATCCGATCTTGCAAGTTATAGTCACCTACTACGTGTTATGATCCGGCAACCCCGGAGTGACAATAGTCGGGACCACTCCCGGTGATGACCGTAGTTTGAGGAGTTTATGTATTCACCTTGTGTTAATGCTTTGTTCCGATTCTCTATTAAAAGGAGGCCTTAATATCCCTTAGTTTCCAATTGGACCCCGCTTCCACGGGAGGGTAGGACAAAAGATGTCATGCAAGTTCTTTCCATAAGCACGTACGGCTATTTATGGAATACATGCCTACATTATATTTATGAACTGGAGCTAGTGCCTATAGCCCTAGGTTATGACGACCACATGATGAATATCATCCAACAAATTACCGATCCAATGCTTATGAATTCATCTTATATTGTTCTTGCTAAGTTACTACTGCTATCGTTACTATTGCACTTGCTACAAAATTACTGCTATCACTGTTACCATTACCATTGCTGCTGTCACTATTATCAAAACTATCATATTACTTTGCTACTGATCACGTTGCTGCAGATAATTAATCTCCAGGTGTGGTTGAATTGACAACCCAGCTGCTAATACCTTCAAATATTCTTTGGCTCCCCTTGTGTCGAATCTATAAATTTGGGTTGAATACTCTACCCTCGAAAACTATTGCGATCCCCTATACTTGTGGGTTATCAAGGAGGAGCGGGCGTGAATGTCCCTCTTGTTCTCATGCTCATATATGTGGGGAAACACCCTCCCTTATAAGGAGGTCCAACTCCTGCCAAACTAGCAATGTGGGACTAAACTTTGGTTCCACCTCTTGCCTTGCATGAATGGGCTAAGTGGGCCTCTATGATTTATTAGGAATTTCTGAAATTGTTAATGGGCTAGCCCAAAGTATACTAAATTGCAGCATTTTTCACACGAACCAGAAGCAAATCAAGGGCTTTGTCAGCGTCCGGACCGCTGTCATGCATGCCTCCAACAACCCTCGCACACCCAAACCCTCTCCCTCGCCCGTGCCCTTCCCCACCCAAAGTGTTAGCGCCGCATTCATGTCGGCCTAGAGCAGACACAATCTCTCTATTGAACACACTATCTGGCGCATGTCTATGTGGTCGTAGCTTGTGTAGTTACAAGATATTCGGTTGTACATATCTCTATCTCCTTCCTCCTCGTACATATCCTCACCGGTTGGGCCACCGAGACCTTGTACCACAATTCATCATCGATATATAAACGTGTGGGCTCCTAGTGTATGGGAGTTGAGACAGTTTACCAATTGTCTAACATGGTATACATAGTAGGCTTCTGTGCAACATCTAGCTCGCACCCATCCACCTTCCATCGATCTCCCTCACAGCCTCCACCAAAACCCTAATCTTCACCGAACCTGACAATAATCATGTCATCTTCCACCTCGCCCATCACCTCCGGCCTAAACAACAATACATCTGAGCCACTTACCCGTAGCAAAAACGCTCTTTGGCATACACAAGCTAGATCCTAGATCATGGGCGCTGGCCTATGTGGCTATCTTGATCAAACTACCCAAGAACCCCCACAAACCATCACAACCAAAAGCTCCAAAGGGAAGGAACATGTTGTTCCAAACCCTACCTACCCCTGGCTCATCCAAGATCATAAGATAGTTGCCTACCTTCTCAAAAACCTCTCCAAGGAAGTCATGGTTCAAGTTGCATCAATTGAAAAATCACATGCAAATATGGACCGCGCTGAGGAACATGTTCTCTACCATGTCTCTCCCATGCGCCAACAAATATTTGGCTCGCCTCACCAACGCGCAGAAGGGCTCCCAATCAGCAGCCGCCCACTTCAGGCACATGAGGGCCCTCTAAGACGAGCTCGCGGCAGTGGGAAAACTGATCGGGGAAGACGAGCTTCTCTCGTTCATCATGGCTGGCCTGGATATGGAGTACCAACCAATTATCTCGGTGCTAGATGCCCGCACCGAGCCGGTCTCCGTTGAAAATCTCTTCTCCATGGTGGCGAATTTCGACCAGCACGTCAAGATATTCCATGGAACAGACGCTGGGTCATTCAAGTCACCCGCCAATGCTGCCTCCACGGTCACCAAGGTCGTACCAGAAACTACCGAAACCAGAAAGGTGGAGGTGGTGGTGGATCTCGCAGTGGTGGTCAGTATAACAGTGTCGGCTGCTACAACGGCTCTGGTAGCAGCGGAGGCTACAATCATGGAGGCGGCGCACTACAAAAAAAGAGACATCTGTGACATTTTGGGCCGAACGAATTTTTTTCCTGTCATGCTTATGACACTTCTATGACGATAACTGTGACAAAACCCAGTATCATCATAGATGTGGTGGGCTCCTACTTCTATGACAAAAAATCATGACAGAAAATGGGCTTTTCGTCCTGGGCAGACCGGAGACGAAACTACATTACATTCTTTGGGCCGTCCATGACGGAAAAAACCATGGTAGAAGCGAGGGTGAGGAAAATATCGTGGAGTTCCCGATTACGGTGGGTGGTCGGGGCCGAGCGATGCGCGTTTCTCTTGTACACGTACGCACGTGTAACATCCCAAATTTTTAATTTGGGATGTTATACATAGGTCATTCATGCATATCATATTTTATTACATTTTACCTTGCGATCCTCAAAAATTCTAAGCAACTCAAGGACCCACGGAGAGAGTTGGGGATTTCACCGGTTTCATATTTGAATTTCCTCAAATATCGAAACAAGGATCATTTTGGTTTTAATTATTTTTCTCCTCCGAAAATATTTCATATTAAAATATATGAGAGGAGATAATATTACTTCTCCAAAATAAATGAAATATTGGAGGAAAAATATTAAAATCAAATAAATAATTTTATTTGGATTTTGTTGCCATTTTATTTGAATTAAAAAAATATGCATTTCTTAAAATTACATTTTAGGCCAAGAAAATGTTCACTAAGTTTTAGATATTCTATTTAGATGGCGAAAATTGTTTTTGGCATTTTTAGAAAATTTTATATTTATTAGGATTTTTCTCGGCGGAATCTGTTTAAAAAAATAAAAAAAATCCTAGACCGTACTGGGCCGCAGCCGAGCCGGCCCGTTTCCCCGTGCGCCTCCCTCGCGCCGCACCGTCACCGGCACGGACGCCGAGGCAGAGTCCTAGCCGGAGTCCCCCTCGGGCCGGCCCCCTCCCCAAGCCACGCCACCCCCCTATATATAGCGCCCCCCGCCGCCTCTCACCATCGCCGCCGCCGCCAACAGCAGCAGCAGCGCCCGCTAGCCGCCGCTCGCCGCCGCCTGCGCC
>NC_041386.1:210594172-210596324 GCF_002162155.2 Triticum dicoccoides | reverse complement strand
TCGCCCCACCGCCGCGCGCACGCCGCCAGACGCCGCCCCGCCCGCCGGATCTCGTTGCCTCGCCACTGTCGTTAACCTCGAGCCACCGCCGTTTTTTGGTTTTTAGATAAAAACCGCGGTTTTCTTAAAAAAACCTAGAACAGTTTTTTAGTTAGATTGGTTCGGTTTTTCGCCGGTTTATTTATTTAGCGGACGTTCATCCGTTCGTTCGTTTTAACAAACGCTGTTCGCCATTTAGGTTCAGACAGCGAACGTTCATTCTTTAGTCTTTTCTTTTTATTTTCTTTTTCGGCCAAGGACCTATCCACGATTATTTTTATCGCAGATTAGCCCCTGATCTTCAAACCCTCGCCGTTTCTTAATCGTTTGTTCAAATCCAGTAAAACCAACGCCAAAATCTTCGTCTCGAACCCCTCTTTCCGTTTAATCAACTTGAACATGGATTTGACAATCTAAAAATTTGGTTTCAAGCAGATTTGAATTCGAAGTTCCTTTGACCGTAGTTTCAGTTCCGTAGCTCCGATTAGATTGATTCTTTTTGTAGATCGAATTTTTTCAGTTGAGTTTTTAGATTCGATTTTCTCATTTGAGTTTTACCCGTGCATCTATGCTTGAGGCTTATGTATGCTATTGCTTGTTTGCGATAGAATTCCCGGAGTGCGAAGCGTGCTACTACGAGTCACTAGGTTTTGCAGATCGTCAGCAAGGCAAGTAACACATTGATCGTACTCTTTTCATACCCAGTTTTTATGCATTAGTTTCAATCCTCAAACATTGCATGATAAGGATGTGATTAACATGTGGGTATTGGGAAGTAGGTGATGAGGTAGAACCTATTGCCCTGCTTATTATCGAACCCTGGGAGTTACTTCTACGTTATGCTTATGTTACTATGCTATGCACATGGACGTGGTTTGGTTTGAGAGATCCATGACAGATGTGAGTGTTTAATTAATGGTTAACTTAAGGTGGCTAATTTAATACACATCTGGGTGGATTGTTGGTTTGGGCACCTGGAGAATCCAATGTTGTCCTAGGATATCCCGGAGTACCCGTGAGATCATCCTATGGTTCGCCACCCAGGCTCAAAGGGATCATAAGATTATTCATGCTAGAAAATTTCGTGTGCAACCACAAGCTATTATGGGCTCTAGCATAGTTGAGTAAGTTGCCATAGTTGAGTAAGTTGCATGACCTCTTTCAGTGGTGGGCTAACAGATGTAGGGGAAAGTAGGTGTAACTGTCCACCCAGAGTAAAGAGTTAATGTTGCTGAAAGAATGTGTCTCGGTCATCCGTTTCTCAAACACCATGTAGTGCGAGAAATCCAACGGAGGAGATCTAGTCTTGTGGGGAAAAGTGCGCAAACCTCTGCAGAGTGTACAAACTAATCATGATTAGCCGTGTCCCCGGTTATGGACATCTTGAGTATCTGGTTCTTGAATTATCATGTGGATCTCATCACTCTAAATTAATTTGTTGGGTTGATAATTACTTTTAATTGGGGATTGAGTTGGAGGAACCTTCTCAATGTTGTTCAACTACCACTTCTGGAATCAGCAGATTTGCCGTCTGCCGACACTTTGCCGTCAGCTAGCGGACGACAAAGAAAGGCTTTACCATCAGCCACCGGAAAACGGACGGCAAAGAGGCAGCGGACGGCAATGGAAGACTTTGCCATCAGCATATCTTTGCCGTCTGCTAGCTGACGACAAAGAGGATGGGTGGCGGGCTTACGAGGACGACCTAACGACCATTTTCTTTGCCGTCGGCTGGCGGACGGCAAAACTTTTTTGCCGTCAGCCAGCAGATGGCAAAGAAAATGGCCGTTAGGTCGTACATTTCCCCCGGCCCCACCCCACAAGGTACGCTCTTTGCCGTCTGCTAGCAGATGGCAAAGAGTTGTGACCTACTTGCAGAAAAGGGCCCGCGCCCGTGCCCTCCTCTCTGATCTATCCGTCCCCTACCCGAGCCGCCGCCACCCCTCACCCCTGCCGCCGCTCCTAACCCGCGCCGCCACCCCCGTCGCTGGCCATCTCGCGCCACCCCCGTCGCCGGCCACCCCGCACTTCCCCGCCCCGGCCCCGTGCCTGAGCTGCCGCCGCCCCGCGCCACCCCCGTCGCGGGCCGCCCCACACCTCCCCGACCCCGTCC
>NC_041386.1:210562009-210593653 GCF_002162155.2 Triticum dicoccoides | reverse complement strand
CGCCCCGCCCGCCCAGCCGAGCCGCCCCCTGTAGCGACCCGACCTCAAATGGCCAAGCCTCTGTGTATCTGTGCCATCCCTGGATCGGTATGCTGGCACACATAGTACATCAATGTATATATCAAAGTGCAATGACATGTATAAATAACGTAAAACTGACATATACCTCATAAGTCTCAGCGGAAACAATCGAACGGGTGTGGAGTCCCATCAACGCCAATGACAAGTTGAGTGTAGACCGTAACCCTACAACGTAACTCTTACTCGTCGTAGAAAATTCCTGCAACATAAGACGTTGCAGCCCTGTAGGTCAGTACATTGAATGTACTGGCAAGTCACATC
Source organism: Triticum dicoccoides (assembly GCF_002162155.2). NCBI lineage: Eukaryota > Viridiplantae > Streptophyta > Magnoliopsida > Poales > Poaceae > Triticum > Triticum dicoccoides. The sequence continues at coordinate 210,593,311 of NC_041386.1, read as the reverse complement.
ATAAGAATAATGAACCTATTTGTACATGCAATTTGGCTAGTGGAAAGCTCTAAGTTTAGTTTTTGCATAAAGCTAGTTTTTCCCTAGAATAAAAGATATCATTCTACCACTACTGTATAGCAATCGATTGGGTTGGTAACATCATAAGAATAATGTACTGGCAGTGGTAGAATGATATCTTTTATTCTAGGGAAAAACTAGCTTTATGCAAAAACTAAACTTAGAGCTTTCCACCAGCCAAATTGCATGGACAAATAGGTTCATTATTCTTATGATGTGACTTGCTAGTACATTCAATGTACTGACCTACAGGGCTGCAACGTCTTATGTTGCAGGAATTTTCTACGATGAGTAAGAGTTACGTTGTAGGGTTACGGTCTACACTCAACTTGTCGTTGGCGTTGATGGGACTCCACACCCGTTCGATTGTTTCCGCTGAGACTTATGAGGTATATGTCAGTTTTACGTTATTTATACATGTGATTGCACTGTGATATATACATTGATGTGCTGTGTGTGCCAGCATACCGATCCAGGGATGGCATAGATACACAGAGGCTTGGCCGTTTGAGGTCGGGTCGCTACAGATATGGTATCAGAGCACGTGTTGACTGTAGGACGTGACCCTAGAAACTGGAAAGCCCTTAGGATTTCTCTTAAACTTTATTTTGAAAAAGGTCCTTTACCTCTCTTCTTTTCTGAGCTTTATCAAATATTTCCTTTTACCTCAAATAGTTAGACAATACCCCGTTCACTTTGGACCACACGGAGAATGAACTGAAGCCACTCCGAGAACGACAAGATATCAGACTTCACCATACATTAGAAGAGTTGAAGCTACAATAGTCGAAGCCTCCGAAGAATTGAAGAATTTGAAGACACTGAAGAATTCCAAGATTTATATGAACTTTAGAGGACCAAACCCTTGTTGTATACTTATGTTAGATGCGATGTTTGTGAGCTGTCATTGTTTGATGTTTTTCCTAACAGCCACAAATAAAACTTATTTTCAAAACTATATTGTGTGTATTGTGTGTATCTCTCTATCCCTCTTATCTCATCCCGAAACCCTTGGACCCAATAGATGATGATGAAGATGGACTTGCATTCTCTGAACCGATCACTCAGTTGGAGGCAGAGCTATGGATTCAAAACATGGAGAATCACTTCAGGAGCAATTTGGTTGCAAGGAAGTATGAGGTTCAATATGCTCTTCAGTACTTTACAAAAGTGCTGCAACCTGGTGGAAAATGCATCAGGCCATACAAGGATGTAACGGAGCAAAAACTTGGGAGGAATTCAAGATGACTCTACTGAGGTCTCGTCTTATTCAGAAGCCCTATGGCAATAAAATGAAGAAACCTTGTGCATGCAAGATTTGTGGTGAGATAGGACATACCCATGAAGAACACAAGGATGGATGCCCTCATTGTGAAGGAAATCACCAAGGTGAAGAATGTCCAACTAGGCAGGTTACTTGTTTCTTGTGTGAAGGAACTACGCACTACCCTGCCCAGTGTCATATTTATCCCAAGGTACAAGAAATTACCAAGCAGCAGAAGGAAGCAGTGAAAGAAGCCCTCGGGGAAAGTTTAAAAGAACCTGTGATGAAGGAAGATGCTAACGACCCTGATGGAGAAAGCCTAAACGGATTTTACTCCAATGCTTGCTATTCATGTGGAGAAGAAGGACATTTTTCACAGTATTGCACGAAGGAAAGCCAAGAGTATCTAGGAAACTTCCCGACGGAAGAAGTGGAGTTTGATCGACAAGAGATAGAGGAATTGATCGGAACAAAGAAGTCGAGGAAGAGAAAGAGCATGTATCCCCAGAATAACCCAATTTCTGCAGAAAAGGACATGAGTCAAATCACTTGTTACAGGTGCAAGGATTTAGGTCATTACGCTAGCAAATGCCCAACAAGGAAGCCAAGAACCCAAGGAGCCAAGATAACCACCAGGAAGCCCCTGGATTTGTCTAAAGTCATTTGTTTATGCTGCAAAGGAGTAGGACATTTTGTGAGAGAATGTTCAGACCTGAGGAGAGCTTGAGCAGAGTAGTTGAGATCTTGATATGGGAATAAAGCATGTAATAAATATGGGATGCACTTTTATTTTCGTTAGGGATGTTGAGTTGAGTTGTGAAATGGAAATTGTAATGGTTCATGAAGCAATAAAAGTTGATGTGGTTGGAATCTCATATGAGGTGTCATGAGTTGTTTGTTGATTGTGAGTACCTCTCTCGCTATCTCACCCAGACTAAAACCTCGAACCCATGGACAAGCTGACCCCAACTTTTCCCAGAAAAACAACCACATTTCACCCAAGGAAATACATATAGTATCCTGAGTACCCCTTCTATCTTATGCCTGCAGATGACAACCCTTTACGAGTCTTTTCTGAAGGGCCCGGAAACGATCATGACCCTGACCAGTGATCAGGATTACCCGAAGATCCTGAAGGACATGATGAAGCATATTCAACTTGAAGGAGATGCAGTTTACAAGGGTTATACTTTCATGGAGAAGGGAGTTGAACTCTGGTATGTGGAGGTACACCTCCACCGTGTGAAGGGAGTTTGCCCAAAGAATATGGGGCAATACTTTTTCATTTCTCGAGTACCACGAGCAACATTCTTCGACTCTGTTCGTGAAGCTGCTATGGAAGCCATACGTCAGATTGGAGAAATACTAGAAGCAAGACTCTGTCACACTCAGGAATACCTGAGGGAGGTGCATGCAGAGATGATGGAGATGAAGCTAATGGCCACCACGATGAAGCAAAACATCGATGATTTGAAGGATCACATTGCACAATTCTAGTGGGACTGAAGTATCTTCAAGAAGGACAAATGAATAAAGATGGAAGTAATGCTTGACCATACCAAACTATGTGGGTGGCAGCTTTTGTAATAGAGTACTTTTGCAATTTGAGTTTTGAGTAGTGGTTAAGGATGTAATAAAAGATTTCATATGAAGAGAATATGAATTATGGATGAACCAATGCATTTTTTTTGCGATACTTGTCTGTGTGAACACTTGACCAATGGAAAAGGAAATGTATTCCATAGAGTGGAGTTTGGACAAATGAGTTGGAGTTTGGTTTTAGTTATGATGGTTACCCCGAGAGTATGAAGTAATGAAGTACTATTGGATTTAAATGAGATGTAATGTTGGAATATGGAACAATAGTAACTCCAAGGATGAGTTAAAGATATACAAGTGTTGAAGTGGGCCATAACCCACAGGACCCATGATTTGATAAGGAAACAAGCACAATCTTGTTGAAGAAAAGAATTCTGAAGGAAGCTGTGATTTCATCAGCATACGTTTCATAGGAGGTTACGTAAACCCGAGAGTTGTGAAGAAATGATAGAGGTTTATTTTTTTGGCTTGCAGAACCAATGGATTACCCAAACCCAGTTCATGGGGAAGAGAAGTTCTGCAATGCTTGTGAGGATGTCCAAGTGTTAGAATACGTGATTCACTATCTACGTATGTGGTAATGATTCAAGTACGGGATGGATTGGCCCCCATACCGGAGACTTCTATCATGAACTATCATATGTTGATGGAAAATCAGAGAGCTTGAAAACCCTAGAAGAGTGTCGACACGACAAATCAAAAGCCTTAGAATGGCAGGACGATGGAAACCCTGTACAGGCACCTTTTGCCAATCGTAGGTTATGCGGTGAGGTTCAACCCAGACCCATTTCCTGCAGGAGAAACCAAAAATTGTTGACCACCATCAGATTTTTGATAGTTGTTTAGCATTGGCGACAGACCTATCACCTAAGAAGACTCAGTCTCGGGAGGATCTTATTTGTATGAAAGGACTCAAGTTTTTGAGGAAAAAAATGGTTATGCCCTTACCGGAAGAACACCAAAGAAGGAGCGATCCCGGAGAATATGAGAAGACCGACACCGTCAACGCAAAGGATGGAGTACATGAGTTTTGTTGGAACCGTAACCACGCTTCTAAGGGTGGTAGCACCCCATACCTTGTGTTGATGAATGGATTTTCAAGGAGACCCCCCCAATCTAACCTTCTTTCTAGCCTCTCCGAATCTCGAGGACGAGATTCATTTTAAGGGTGGTAGTTTGTAACATCCCAAAATTCTAAATTTTGGAATGTTATATTAAATAAACAATTGTGATTGTTGTGTGGTTGATTGTGTGAAATTGAGTGGAAATAGAAACTTTTTTGAAAGTTGAATGAGAGGGAATAAAAGGACTTTCCCAAAACTTTTCATTTTGAATTTTTATCTCCATGAATTCAAATTCATTTCATCACAAAACCCTAGAGTGGAGATAGTATGACTTCTTCCATTTAAAGAAATGAAAAAAGGGGTTTTGAAGTAGATTTGAATTCCATTTGGACAATAGTCCAACTCAGAGACTTTATGCCACTCAAGGATTTTCATGAGAGAAGATAATAGGACTTCTTTAAAATATATGAAATAGAGTGGGAAGTGATGAGGAGCACTTTTGAATTTCATTTGGTTCACTTTTGGAAAGTTTTTCGTTTTGAGTTTCAAAAAAATTTTCATTCATTCAAATAAAATAAAGAGAGAAGGAAATAGGACTCCTTCAAATATCAGAAAGAAAATATGGAAATGGCTTATGAAACCAATAGAAGTTATTTTAACAATATTTGAAATCATTTGCATCTCATGATTTATTGCATTTTGGAGTTTTCTGGGATATTCAAATATTATTTTCCACTCAAGAAAAATAAAGGAGAGAGGATAGAATGACTTCCTCAAACGAAAAGGAGCTGGAGAATTCATTATTATATTACTTGGTTTTTTGGAGTTTATTTGGTACTTATTTTCTTGGCAAAAAGTGCATTTACTGCATTAGATAAAAAAAATTCAAAATTATATGTGCTGGGATTAATGTTCATTATTCTATATATTATCAATGGTGATTTTAGGAATTACTATGGAATTTTTATGAATTCGTTGGAGTTGTTTTTGACCTCACCATGTTTTCTGTAACAAAAAAAACAAAAAAAAACACGCACGCACACCGCACTACCTGGATCGAGGCCACTTCGGCCCAGGGGCGCACCGACCGGCCCAGCCACAGGCCAGCTAGGCCAAGGCCCAGCTGTAGCGTTAGGGCAGCCAGCGGCAAGCGCCCTAGGGACGCATGCACGAGCCGCCAGCTCCTCCCTTCGCTCGCTACCTGCTGCTGCCGCTGACGCATGGGGCCCGCCCATCGTCCCTAACCTCCCGCAGACCCCGCTGGATGAGCACATGCATGCCCGAACCTGCCGGCCGAAGCTCTAGGGATAGAGCTTATCCCTCGCTCCCCGAGCTCCTGACTGCGCCTATAAAACCCCCAAGACCCCCTCTCTCTATTCTGCCAATTCGCTCGTCCTCTCGCACATCACAGGCGCCGCCTTCGTCAGTTGGATCTCGCCGGCCGGAGCTCCATTCGCCAGAGGAGCTCGACGACCGTAAGCCACCCCGAGACCTCAAACTCCGTCAAACTACTCCCCATGTTCTTCCGCACCTAGTTGACATCTCATTTTGCCCCTAGGTTCGCCAGAGACGCTGACCCCATGACCTGCGTCCTCGCCGGAGCACAGAGACGCCGCACTTCGCTCCGCCCGTCCGGGTCACCCCAATGCACGCCGTTGCCACCACCGAACTGCCCGCGTCATGCCCGTCCCGTTCGTCTCCTCCCGCGCCGCCGAGGAGCACCGCTGCCACCGCCCGTCCGCCGCCTGACGCCAGCGCCGCCGCCCCTGTTCGCCGTCCTCGCTCGCTGTAAGCTGCCCGCTTCTTCCCGTTCGTTTAGTTTTTTTTGTATTAGCTAGGTTTTGTTTTAGTTCGGTTAACCATGGTTTTAAATAAATCGTGCAGTTTAGTTAAAAAAACCCGGTCTCTGGTTTTCATTTTTTTTGCCGCGGTAGCTGTTTTGCTTAGGTAGCGGCCGTTCACCGAATAGCTTCCACAGAGAATGCTGCTCGGCCAGTAGGAAGCCGCCACGTGGCCAGGGACCTGGTCGCGAATAAAATTTTCACAGTCAAGTCCCTGTAAATTTCAGTTTAGCCCCTAAACTTCAAATGGTTGTATCTTTTTAACTGTAACTCCAAATTCGATGAAACCAGCGACAAAATGTTCGTCTCGAATAGCTTTATCCAGAAAACCAACTTTGAGAACTTTTGGCCAAATTCAAATTTGAACTTTATTCAGATTTGAATTCAAACTTCAATTGACCATATCTCCTAAACCGTAGCTCCGATTGATGTGATTCTTTTTGCACCGTGTCACCGTTGCCAAACCCTATCACTTGGACCTATCTCACGATATTTTTTCACACATTAGGATCTGTCCATAGTAGTTTTACTCGTATGTCTAGTAGGCACTGTGGTCCACGTCACAATTTTTGGCACCCATGCCTTATGTTGTTTTGCACTTAGTATTTACTTTCGATAGTTAAGTCTGTTGTGTGTTCCTTTGGATTTTTCAAGTCTTTTCATGTTGCATGTTATTTGGTTCTTTGAAATGATTGCTTATGTGAATGCAATGTTTGACTTTATAGATTTTCATCGGAGAGTGACGAATAATTCTATTGAGTAAATTTCTGAGAGTGATATAATCTTCATCAACTGTTTCCAGGAAGGTTCACATTTGACCATTCTTCCAATCACCTATGTTTTATATTATGCACTTAGTACTTTTGTGGTAGGATTGCATGGTAGGATTTATTGTTGCCAGATGGCTATGCCGTTACCTAGTAGTTCATTGGAGGTAGGTCTGATCTATACAACGTTGCCACCACCGTGTAAGTTTATTTCCGCCTCGCAAATGTAGACGTGGAATTGGGAAGTGTTCATGGTGAGACATGAGTGACAAAGTAGTAATCAGGACCAAGACTTGTAAATGAACTACCTAGGCGGAGGTTTGGTTTGAATGGTGGCGAAGTACAGTGGGAGAATGCATGGGAAATCCATGGTGGTGCACCACTAGTGGTCCGTCCGCCCAGGCTCAATGAGATCAATCGTATTCTCATGTCTAGAAGCTTACATGTGCAACCACAAGACAATAAGGGCTCTGGCTTAGTTGAGTAGTTAGTGTGACCCCTTCCGGGATGGGCTAGCAGATGTAGAATGATGTAGGTGTACCGGCCTATCCGTGGGTTAAGGGGGAACATTTTTGAAAGACTATGTCTCGGTCATCCTGTTCTCAAACGCCAGGCAGTGCGAGATCTTCAAGGGAGGTGATCGAGTCTTGTGGGGAAAAGTGCGCAAACCTCTGCAGAGTGTTAAAACCTAATCGATTAGCCGTGCCCCCGGTTACAGACAACTTGAGCATCTAGTAGTGGAAATGCTGGGAGATCTCATCACTCTTAATTTAAACAGTTGGGTTTAAATGAAACTTTGGGAATGGATTGAGTTGGGTTTACCAACTCATCCTATGCTATACAGTAGTGGTAGAATGATATCTTTTATTCTAGGGAAAAACTAGCTTTATGCAAAAACTAAACTTAGAGCTTTCCACCAGCCAAATTGCATGTACAAATAGGTTCATTATTCTTATGATGTGACTTGCCAGTACATTCAATGTACTAACCTACAGGGCTGCAACGTCTTATGTTGTAGGAATTTTCTATGACGAGTAAGAGTTACGTTGTAGGGTTACGGTCTACACTCAACTTGCCGTTGGCGTTGATGGGACTCCACACCCGTTCGATTGTTTCCGCTGAGACTTATGAGGTATATGTCAGTTTTACGTTATTTATACATGTGATTGCACTTTGATATATACATTGATGTACTGTGTGTGCCAGCATACCGATCCAGGGATGGCACAGATACACAGAGGCTTGGCCGTTTGAGGTCGGGTCGCTACACCGCCGCCCCGCCCGCCCGGCCGCGCTGCCCCCGTCCCGAGTCACCGGCCGTCCCACACCGCCCCGCCCCCGTCCCGAGCCGCCGCCGCCCGGCTGCACCGCATCGCCCGGCGCGGCCCCACGCTGCCCCTCATCGTGGTGAGTTTTTTCTTCTATTTTTTAGATTTAGTTTATGTTTGTTTAGTTTACGTTAATTAGGTTAGTTTAGTTTTAGTTAGTTTAGGTTAGTTTTGGTTAGTTTAGGTTACATTTAGTTTATAGTTTTGGTTAGTTTACGTTAATCAAGAAAGATGAAAGAAAAAGAAAAAGAAGAAGATGAAGAAGAAGAAGAAAAAAGAACAATAAGTAGTACAAGAAGAAGAAGATGAAAAAAAGAAGTAGAAGTTGAAGATGAAAAAAAGAAGTAGGAAAAGGGGGCGCTCGGGGACGAGCGGGTTAATTAGGGGGTTCCTCGGTGTCGATGGAACCCTAAATAGCAAGTATATCATCGGTGCGAGAAACATGTGGCCGTCGGTGTGGGACACTACATCCATGTCCCACAAGTGACGCCGACGTTCGGCGTCCCAAAGCAACTATTCCGTGTCGATGGCGGTCGAACACCATCGCAAATTTGTCTAGCAGCCTCTGCGACGACGATTAAAAGGCAAGTGTTGAAACTTGAAACACCCAAACTGACTGGTTGTTTAAAATTTCAAAACTTGGCTTTAATCCTCATCGTAGAGGCTACCAGACAAATTCACGATGGTGTTCGACCGTCATCAGCCACCAGAACTATTGTTGCGGGACACCGGGCGCCGACTTCACTTGTGGAATGTGGATCTAGTGTTCAACGCCGAGCGCCACATGTATCTCGCACCGATGATACTTGCTATTTAGGGTTCCATCGAGGCCAAGGACCCCCCTAACCCGCTCGTCCTATTGTCAATATTTAGTTAGGTCGACAGAAGAAACAAAATTGATATGTTAGTCATCTTTGGATTTAAATGTGCAGTTATTTCGTCACTGCAAGGGTCTAGTGTTCGACGAGCTCCGCCCCTGCGTTCATTGGTGAGTACAAATGACATCTCCCGATGAAACTTGCTAGCTATAGGCGTCAATCATCAGTATGCGTAACCACTATGCATCCCCCGTTTGAAAGGGTTACATCTATAAATATGCATGCATTTGCATATTTATAATCGTGATTCTTTCGAATTGTCCAACGTTATCCATGGACAGCCCGAGTATGTGTAGATTGGGTTTGTTTTACCATATGCTCAGCTCCGGATCCGATGCAGAATTTCGTCAGTGCCTCCCTGTTGTTCTCCGGGTACACATTCTCTCCGCTTATTGCCGAGACGTGTATCAGGAGAACAGCGGGGAGGTGCTACCGAAATTTTGCGTCGGATCCAGAGCAGAGCATGGGAAAGCGAACCCGATCTACACATACTCGGGTGGGATTAGGACCTATCTTTACCTATTAGCATGTAGGTTGCATGGGCGTAATAAAACTAACAAACTCCATTAACTGATGGATATGCTTTGCTTAATTATGTATATATTTCTTGTGTGTCTAGTAGGAAGTCAATACGAGTGATCGTGCATGGATGTACACCGGTTACACTAGTCATAAAGTTTGGACCAAGGAATGGTTAACAAAAACCAAGGGGTTTGTTAGAGCCGCATTTGCAAATGGCCCAGAATTTAGCTAGTGCCCCTATGCCCGTTGTGACAACTATAAAAAGAGGGACGAGCTTGAAATGAGTAAAGACCTGCAGAAGTTTGGTTTTATGCCTGGTTACATGGTCTGGACATTACATGGTGAGTCTGTCCAAAGTGCCAGAGCCGAGGTTCATCGTTGCACCGACGAGCATGGTACCGGGACTGCAGACATGGTGCAAGACTTTGACGATGCTCGAGACTCGAACGAGGAGATGGAGGAATCTGCAAAGGCCTTCACTGAAATGTTGGAGTCCTCAAAACGTACTCTCCACGAGCACACTGAGCTTTGTCAGCTGGATGCCATCTCACAAATAATGGCTTTGAAGGCTCAATTCAACTTGGGCAGAGAATGCTACGACGCGATGATGACAATATTCGGCCGATTTCTACCCAAAGGCCATGTGCTACCTCCAAACCTGTACCAGTCAGACAAAATCCTCCTGCTCTTAAGATGCCCTATGAGAAGATACATGCCTGTGAGAAAGGCTTTGTCTTATTTAGGCTTCAGTATGAGGACTTGAACTAATGTCCCATTTGCAATTCTTCCAAGTATGTTATGGTAGACAACGGTATGGGTGAGAAGACGCAAACCAAAATACCCGTTAATGTTCTTCGGTATATGCCAATCATACCAAGACTTCAACATCTTTTCATGGTCGAAGAGATGGCTAGACAGATGACATGGCACAAAACGGGCAAAAGAACCAAACTAAATGCAGATGGGAATGTGATGATGGTGCACACATTGGATGGTGAAGCGTGGAAGCGCTTTGATGCATTACATAAGGAAAAACGGCAGATCCAAGGCATCCTCGAGTCGCTGTTAGCACATATGGGTTCAGTGTGTTTGGTCAGATGGCAACCCCATACAGCTGTTGGCTTGTGTTTGTCATTCCACTCAATCTCCCCCGGGCAGATTATGCAACGAAAGAATATTTTCCCGACGTTGATAATTCCAGGGCCCAACTATCCAGGGAAGAATATGAATGTGTACATGCATCCACTTAAGGACGAATTGCAAGAAGCTTGGGATAATGGGTTCAAGACATACGACACCTTTAGCAAACAAAACTTCATAATGCGTGCCTGGTACATGTACTCGACACATGACTTGCCGGCGTATGCGCTATTCATTGGCTGGTGTGTGCATGGAAGGTTCCCGTGCCCCACATGCAAGGGAGCTCGAGTTTCGTTGGCTAACGGCAGGGCGCAAGTATAGTTACTTCGACTTGCATAGACCGTTTCTACATCTTGGCCATAAGTTCAGGAAACACAAGAAGAACTTCATCAAAGGTAGAGTTGTCAAACACTCTGCACCACCTGCGTTGACAGGCCAATAGACCCTAGATCAGTTAAACGCTCTCGACCCAGATCCAGAGCATCCAGGGTATTTCAAGGGGTATAATAAGGAACACGCCTGGACTCGCAAGACATGCTTCTGGGATCTGCCTTACTTCAAAGACCTCCTTTGCCCACACAACATCGACGTGATGCACACTGAAAAGAATATCGCCGAAGCCATTTTTGGTACATTGTTCGGCATAGAGGGGAAATCAAAGAATAATACTAAGGCTAGAGTCGATCAAGAGGAGCTATGTGATAGACCGTTACAAAACATGAAAGAACCAAAAGGAAAGGGGATCAACTGGACGAAGCGAAAGGCATGGTTCAATCTTGGAAGGCCAGCTATGAAGGAAATTATTTTGTGGGTGAAAATGCAGTTGATGTTCCCCGATGGGTATGCAACAAATCTAAAGAGGGGAGCGGGTCTTCAAAAATTGAAAATATTTGGTCTAAAAAGTCATGATTGGCACATATGGATTGAGTGGATAATGCCGGTGATGTTGCGTGGCTTCATCCCTGAGGATGAATGGCTAGTACTGGCAGAGCTAAGCTATTTCTTTCATGTTCTTTGTGCGAAAGAACTATCGCCTGGCCTCCTAGAAGAAATGGAACAGTTAGCGCCGGAGTTGATCTGCAAGTTAGAGAAGATCTTTTCGCCAAGCTTCTTTAACCCAATGCAACACTTGATTTTGCATCTCCCGATCGAGGCACGATTGGGGGGGCCCGTGCGCAAATCGTTGGTGCTACTCAACTGAGAGGATGCAGAAGAGCTTCAAGCAAAATGTAAAAATAAATGTAGAATAGAAGCATCGATGGCGGAGGCATTCATTACCGAGGAGGCGGCAAACTTCGTGACCGCACACTACGAAGCCAAAAATCGTCATTTGCATAATCCGAAGACTCGGTACAATGCTGACGAACCTCAAAAGGGTCAATCCAACCTTAGCCTATTCAAAGGGAATCTCGCACCATCCGGTGGTTGGAAACCAGTAAGGTTGGATGTTGAAGAATGGCGGACCATTTCGCTATATCTCTTCAACAACCTAACAGAAGTGCGGCCGTACATCGAGTAAGATCTCGGTACATTGTTTCACAACTTCTAATTCCTTTGAACTTCTCTTATTCCTGGATATTTGATGCAGTCGGTACGTCGCCATATTCTCGTATGGAGCGGTGATCCGAAAGGATTCCATCGAAGAGTATGAGCTTCTGGCAAAACAAGGAGCCGAATTTCCCAGTTTCATCTCTTAGTTTAAAAAAACGGTAATTTCCATTAGACCCTTTCTTTTCTTTGGCTAATTTGCGACTAATGCAACAATCCTTTCGTATTAAACTTGTAGGCTAATTCAGAGATTATGGATGCCGGATTGAGACAAGTAGCTAATGGTTTTGACTATAAGGCCCATTCATTTGACAAATACGACATCAACGGGTATCGCTTTCGTACCTATGGCAAAGAGCTATCTATGGCCGGCTGAAATTCTACAAATTGTTGTGTCTCTGCTATCGGCGAAGGAGGTATCAAGTATTATGGAAGAGTTGAAGCAATTTATGAACTTGAATTCTATGGTGAAAACCCACCAAACGTCGTAGTCTTCAGATGTTATTGGTTCCAGCCGAGGGAGACTAGAAAGACTCATGAACATATAGGGCTAGTCGAAATCAAACAAAGCACCCATTTGGATGTTCCCAATGTCTATATTATGGCTCAACAGGCAACCCAAGTTTTCTATCTACCGTGGGCCTGTCAAAGTGATCCAAATCTCAGTGGTTGCGACGTCGTTTATGAAGTGCCGCCATGTGTTAGACCACCTCCCCCCAATGAAAAGGATTATGAACCTCACATTAACCAAGACACATATGATGAAGGAGAATTCTTCCAAGAAACACGTCTTTCCAAAAAATGTTTCAAGAACCGCTCTACTCCACCCCAGAACATTGAAGTAGACAATGATAGTGTATCCGACTTCACCCCCGAGCCGGAACATGAAGAGCCAGAAGAAGAACAAGTTACTGCTGCAGATGACCTGTCAATGCTTGAACGATTATGTAAAGGTGGCCTTCCACATGATGATGCATTTATTAGTGATGATGATGAGCACGTCATTACCGATAGTGATGATGATGATGCTTTTATTAATGATGATGAAGAGCACGTCATTACCGATAGTGATTATTAGGTATTCAAATTTTTACGTTGTACTTGATTTATATAGTTATTTGTATGATTGTATGATTTATATAGTTGGTATTTATAATTTTCTTACTTTGTATGATTGTTTCTTATACATAGTGCCATGGTCTTGATGGCCGTCCCGATCGGCCCTCGCCCGCTTTATGATTCGGATGTGGTAAATTCTCTTTCATAACTATTTGTTGCATTTCGCATTTATGACAATTATGGCCATCAAGTTGACATAGAGATATTTTAATCTAGGAGGTATGTGAACTGGAATTTGAAATGGACCCTCTTGTCGAGAAGTTAAATTTAGTTGGAAAATAAAATGAGTATTTGAAAGAAAAAATTAAAAGAATTGGAGAAGAGAAGATGACATTGGAGTTGTATGTTGCCGATGTCATCGATGATCACAAGATGAAGATGAATGCAATGCGCTTGAAGATGGATGCAATGCGCCTGAAGCTTAAGAAGATTAGAAAATATGGCATTGATAATGAGGCTTGGTATCATTATGCCGTTGGATCAGTTGTTACCTTTTTTTCGATCTTCATCACATTTGTTGTGATTAGGGTAAGTTTTCTCTAGTGTTTTGCTTTACGAATGGATACTTAGCTTATTTTCCTCCTAAATGGCATAATTACCTAAGTTAGATAAAAAATGAGCTATACTTAGCTTATTCAGTTCATTTATGACATGCTTAGCATACTTAGGTAAAAAATGGCATGATAATCTTTGTTAGCTCCAAAATGATATAGACTTAGCTTATTTTCCTCGAAAATGACATAATAACCTTACTAAGCTCCAAAATGACCTATTTACCTACCTTAGCTCTAAACTGACCTACACTTAGCATTTTTACCTAGCTTAGCAATAAAATGACATTTTTACCTACCTTAGTTAGAAGAAAAAGAAGATTAAGAAGAGGAGAGGAGAAAAAGAAAGAGAAGAAAAAAAAATCTTCTTCTTCTTCTTCTAACTAGTCTTCTTCTTCTTCTTCTTCTTCTAACTTTCATCTTTCCCAATTTACAGATTTGCTTTACATGAGGAAGCTTGGATTCATGGAGTGTACTATTCTTGTGGTGCTTCCTTGTTGTTTATGAAAACTTGTTTGGATATGTATGTCTATATGGATATGTTGTTGGAAACTTGTTTCTGGTTATGTATATATGGATATGTTGGACTTTGTTGAACTATGTTGTTGGATTGGATGAAATATGTTGTTGGACATGCTGTTGGATATGTATGCATGTATATCTGTCTTTGAAACCATGTCTAATTAATGGGATTTAAATAAAAACAAGGGATATATAGCCTCTTTGCCGTCTGCTAGCAGACGGCAAAGAGCTTTGCCGTCCGCTAGCAGACGGCAAAGAGGACACGTGGCAGTCACCTGTGCAAACTGGGAAGACTGGCTGCCTATTTGGTCATTTTGTCGTCTGCTGGCGGATGACAAAGTGACCACCTATGCCGTCCGCCAGTAGACGACAATGATTCAAACATCTTTGCCATCTGCTGGCGGATGACATATCTGGACACGTGGCAGCTTCCCAGTGCTTCCTAGCTGGGCTCTTTGCCGTCCGCCAACGGACGGAAAAGATCTTTGACACTTTGTCATCCGCTGGCAGACGACAAAGAGCACCGTTAACCCCCTAATGGCTCTCACACCACCGCACTGCCGTCAGCTGTCTTTGCCATCTGCTGGCCTCGGATGGCAGACGGCGTAATCCTTTGCCGTCCGTGTCTAAGAAGCGGACGGCAAAGAAGGCCTTTGCTGGCAGGCGTTCATCTAGACAGTTTGTCGTCCGCTAGCGGAGGACAAAGATGTTTGCCGTCCGTGATCTATTCCTTTGCCATCCGCCATGGTGGATGGCAAAGAAGCCGATTCCAGTAGTGTACCATGGTAGTTAAATAAAACATATTCCTTTGTTGTAGGAAAAAATGGATTTTCGCAAAACATTATAACCGTAGAGCCTCCACCAGCCATATATGCATGTAGTGATAGCATTTATCTTGTTCATTGCTCTACTGTGTTATATTGCCAACATATTCCATATGCTGACCCGTTTTCGGGCTGCAACATATCATGTTGCAGACTTTTCAGACGAAGAGTAAGGTGCGCTAAGTCGTTGTCGTGCACTCAGCTATGCCGTTGGAGTTGATGGACTCACTTTATCTTCCAAGCCTTCTGTTGTTATCTTATTTAGATGGCCTTAAGCCATATTTATTGTAGTAAGTTCTCTTTGGAAACTATCAATGTAATAAGTGTGTGATTGCTACTCTATTATAAATCCTTCGAGTACTGTGTGTGTCAGCATTACCGATCTAGGGATGACACTTATGCACAGAGGCTTGATCGTCTGAGGTCGGATCGCTACAAGATGGTATCAAAGCACATGCTGAATGTAGGACACGGCCACTAAGATGAGCCATAGGTCACTCTTCTATACTCACTTATGACTCCTCTCCATTTTCTACTCTATAGGATGGCCGACACAAGGAACAAGTTTGCACAACCGGATGAAGACACCCCCTTTGGAAGACACTTGAAGGAAGTCACTAGGTACCTGAACATAGGAATACCAAGCTTCACCGGGACCTACACCGCCACTTTACCAGAAGAGGAGCGTTGGATGATTCGAGTTCAAGTTCCAGGAAGGACATTCACGCTAGTCACTGAGCCCATAGAGTTTTCCTTTGATGCACCAACTTGGAGTCTAGGCAAGAGCATGGCAGCCCACATTGCTATGGGACGCATCGGAGAAGTCTACAAACATGAGCTGAAGGACGGGCGCCGAGATGATCAATGGGAGATGATCTGCACCAGGAGGGACAAGTCCATTGCAGCTTTCATCTAGGAGTTAAACCAACACATTCGTCGACAGGAGAACCAGATGTGTGCAAGCATGAGAGATCTGAAGAAGTTGATGGCTAGGAACATGGAGCTAGAAGAGGAACTCTAGTCTACACGTGACGGATACGAGGAAGAAATCACAATACTAGTGGAGAAGAATGACGACCTGGCGAGGAAGCTTGGAGTATTCATGGGAGACCCCGCGCCAGGAGGAGATGACGATCAATCCAAGGACATTCGTTATGAAGACTACATCATCATCGACGACACCGACTCCGACCCCGACAGCAGTGATGATGATTATGAAGACGAAGCTGGAGCAGATACCATGGAGTCTTCCACCGATCAAAATTTCTAATAGACCACCATATGATCAGTAGTATTCCCCCATGTAAATAGTATAGTCCGAACACTGTAACGGTAGTTAGATCGATTGTATGCCGTTGCTTGAAATTGATTTGGTGTGATATGATTGTGCTTGTCTCATGTGCATATGGGTAGTGTTTTCTCACTAGACCTCTTTCTATTCTAATCTCTCCCCTCTAAACCCATTAGATGCCTCTGAGGCGTGACCCCGGATTTGTCTTCCCACTGGAGCTCACTCAGTTGATCCAACAGCAAAATACACTAATGAAGTTGCTAGTCCAGAACCAAGGCAACAACAACAACAACAACAACAATAACAACAACCCACCGCCACCACCTCCAGTTGACAACTTAGCCCATTTTCTGAGGTTACAACCATCGATGTTTTCTAGTACCACCGAGCCCATAGTTGCTGATGACTGGCTACGCAGGATTGGAAGGGAGTTGACCACCGCAGGTTGCACAGATGTTGAGAAGGTGCATTTTGCCGCACATCAATTGGATGGACCTGCAACATCATGGTGGGAGAATTACACAGCCACTTTTCCTATAGCCAATGTCACTTGGGAATAGTTTCAACAAGCTTTCCGCACATCCCATGTTTCAATTGGAGCTATGAGCATGAAGAAGCATGAGTTTCGCAACTTACGCCAGGGTAACCATACTGTGGGACAGTACATGGATGAGTTTAGCAAGTTAGCCCGCTATGCCCCAGATGATGTGGCCACAGATGCCACGAAACAGGAGAAGTTTATGGAAGGGATGAATGATGAGATGAGTATGCAGTTAATGGTGGCAACATTTAACAACTACGAGGAGTTGGTAGATAAGGATCTTAGATTGAAGGGAAGCAACAACATATTGAGAGCCGCAAAAGGAAGTTTGGACCAGGGAAGTACAATTCAGGAGCTCAGGAGAAACCTCGTTTCACCCCAAACTTGCACTACAAAAAAAGAAACATCCATGACATTTTGGGCTGAACGAATTTTTTTCTGTCATACATATGACACTTCTATGACGATAATTGTGACAAAACCCGGTATCATCATAGATGTGGTGGGCTCCTACTTCTATGACTAAAAATCATGACAAAAATGGGCTTTTCGTCCTGGGCGGGCCAGAGACGCAGCTGCATGACATTCTTTGGGCCGTCCATGACAGAAAAAACTGTGGTAGAAGCGAGGGGGAGGAAAATTTTGGGGAGATCCCGGTTACAGTGGGAGGTCGAGGGCCGAGCGATGCGCGTTTCTCTCGTACACGTACACGCGTGTGTGCGATGCGTTGGCTCTAACTAAACCCGAGCGAGGCGTTGGGCTCTAACTGAACCCAAGCATTGCACTGCAGGCTACGCGTTACTGAACCTGAGCGATCGATCAATGGCTGTTAACTGAACTCGATCGAGCGATTCCTTCGCTACTGCTGCTAACTGAAGCCGATCGATGCTGCCTCTGGATGAACAGTGAGCGTTGCGGGGGGGGGGATGAACAGTTCCCGGTGGGGATGGATGAACAGGACCCCGTGGTGTTGCCTCTGGATGAACAGGACCCCGATCGATCGAGCCGGTTGGGGCTGGATGAACAGGACCCCATGGAGGGCTGGATGAACAGGACCACCCCGTGGAGGGCAGGATGAACAGTAGACGGTGGAGGGCAGGATGAACAGTAGCCCGTGGAGGGGTGGTTGAATAGGAGCCCGTGGAGAGGGCTGGTTGAACAGTAGCCGGTGGAGTAGCGCGCGGTGGAGGCTGGATGAACAGGAGCTCGTGGATGAACAGTCACAGGTGGAGGCTAGAGGAGGTCGACTGTGGATGAACAGTAGCTCGTGGAGGCTGGAGGGGGTCGACAGTGGAGATGAACATTATCCCGTGGAGTCCCGTTTTGCGGTACGCCACACCCCTCCCGATGAATAGGACCCCCTGTTTCGACCATAGCGCTCCAACACAAGTCCGTTTCCTCCGTTTTGCGGTACGCCACACCCCTCCCGATCAACAGGACCCCCGTTTCGACCGTAGGAGGTCCGTTTCCTCCATTTTGCGGTACGCCAGACCCCTCCGGATCAACAGGATCCCATTTCGAACGTGGCCGTTCGAACACAAGGCCGTTTCCTCCGTTCTGCGGTACGCCATGCCTTGTTTCCATCACCTGTTCCGTCCAAGCCCTCCCGATGAACATGACGCATTCCGTTGCCTCCCCATGAACACGACGACGACGCTGTTTCTCCATTCCGACCCAGCAATGTACACGAGCCCTGGCCGTACGTATGCGCGAGTAGGCGTGCGAGACCCCGCCCGTATGTACACATACGTGGCCGTATTTTCTTTCTTGCACCCTGGCCGCTGTATGTACGTGTACATGCTATGTGCGCGCCTCTACTACGACACGTGCGCGCCTCTACATCGACCAGTATGTACGTACACGTTCGCAACCAGAATGACAACGCTACGTACGCTTCGACCAGGTGGGTCCCGACTGTCAGGCACTTCCTTGCCTGCGAGGATGTAGCTGGTGGGTCCCAGCAGTCAGGGGGTGAATCGTTTTTTTGCCCGGGCGCACTTCCTTGCGTGCGATGATGTAGCTGGTGGGTCCCAGCAGTCAGGGGGAAACGTTTTTTTCGTGAAATACAGTGGCCTGTCCAGTGGGTCCCAGCTGTCAGGTGGAGGAATCATTATTTTCCGCGTAATAAGGAGGCACTTCCTTGCTCCGGCCGTGGAACCAGCTGTCAGCCTCTCTACGTACAGTCCACATCCGATGAAGTCGTTCCTTGACCACGTTGACCACGCCGCGCCGAGAGCACCAGGGCGGTGGACGACGGTGAGGCCTAGGAAGGGACGACACGGAGGCAGGGAAGACTCGGCAGTTGTTTCCCACGCGGAGGGGAGTACGATTGTATGAGGGTTTATTGGTTCGTCTGCTGTCACCGGAGAATAACAACATGTGTGGGTGAGTAGAGGGATGGCTAGGCCAGCGATGGGAGTACGATCGGGCGGTGAGGCCTGCGCGGCAGCACAGCCGGCCGCGAGGAGGAGGGAGCAGGCAGTCCCGCCGGCCCTTGTTTGAGCGGCTAGAGCATGAAGAGCAGAGATTGAAGAAGCACGACGGCCGTTGGATGGACATCCAACAGTCAGTGCTTGGGCGTCAACCTTTTTTAGGAAAGCCTCAAATATGTGGAAAACAGCATACAGACCATCTGCCAATATTTCTAATAATTTACAGCCCATTTACTAATTCTTAAGGGTTTTTTGGAGCCCATATTCTTTTTATTAGCATTACAACCCATATTGTGGCAACGGTTAAAAAATTATATGAAATTTTGCATATTTCGGTGCGGTCTAAACTGTTTTTAATCCCGAAATTTCGACTCACATTCAAACTGATTTTAAAAATAAATGTATATCATTATAAAATCCAACAAATTCTCCACGCATAAAAATTAATGTAATTTAAAATCTTGAAATGAAAAAAAGATATTTGAAACTAATTGTCGGTTTGATGTGTTTTAAAAATGTACAACCCATTTCTCATTACTGATGGGCCATTTTCTCGGCCAGCCGAATGAAAGCTCTCCTCGTCTTGAAAGATTTGCAGCCCAACAGGCCTGACAAAGTGACTTACTTGGCAAATCACAAAAAAATTGTGCTGTGGCCATGGACCCAGCTGTCAGCCTCTCCACGTACAGTACTCTTCCGATGGAAGTCGTTCCTTGACCACGTTGACCACGCCGCGTGGAGAGCACCACGGCAGTGGACGACGGCAAGGCCTAGGAAGGGGACGACGTGGTAGTGGAAGGCCGCGCGGAGGGGACTACGAGGGTTCACTGGTTCGGCTGCGGTGTGAGGCTGCCGTCGCCGCAGGGCCTGGCCAGCGGTGGGAATAGTAGGAGGCGGTGAGGCCTCTGCGGCAGCACAGCCGGCCACGGGAGGCAGGAGCATGCGGCATGACCGACGCTGCTTTGGGCGGCTAGAGCAAGAAGACCAGAGGTTGAAGAAGCACTACGGCCATTGGATGGACATCGTACGGTCACTGGAGTTAGAATCGTTCATATTGACTAAGTTGACAAAGCCCTTCGTCCCCGTCAACTTAGTAGGCCCACAAGTTAGCCTCCCAGCAAGGTGGGTCCCAGCTAGCCGGGGAGTATTCATTTTTTTGTGCGTAATAAGGAGGCACTTCCGGTGGGTCTGAGCTGACAGCGGGGGGAATGTTTTTTTTCGCGAAATACGGTGGCCCGTCCGGTGGGTCCTAGCAGTCAGGGGGAAACAATTTTTTTCACAAAATACTGGTGGCCCGTCCGGTGGGTACCTGCTGTCAGGTGGAGGAATCATTATTTTCCGCGTAATAAGGAGGCACTTCCTTGCTGCCACCGTGGACCCAGCTGTCAGCCTCTCCACGTACAGTCCACGTCCGATGGAAGTCGTTCCTTCCATGTTGACCACACCGCGCCGAGAGCACCAGGGCAGTGGACGATGGCGAGGCCTAGGAAGGGGGCGACGCGGAGCCGGTGAAGACGCGGCAGTGGATGTCCACACGGAGAGGAGTATGAGGGTTCACTCGTTCGGCTGTGGTGTGAGGCTGCCGTCGCCGCAGGGCCTGGCCAGCGGTGGGAATAGTAGGGGGCGGTGAGGCCTCCACGACAGCACAGCCGGCCACGGGAGGCAGGAGCAGGCGGCACGACCGGCGCTGCTTTGGGCGGCTGGAGCAAGAAGACCAGAGGTTGAAGAAGCACTATGGCCGTTGGATGGACATCGTACGGTCACTGCAGCTAGAATCGTTTATATTGACTAAGTTGACAAAGCCCTTGGTACGTCAACTTAGTAGGCCCACAGGTCAGCTTCCGAAACGGTGCGCCCCAGATGTCAGGGGGAGGAATCATTTTTTGGGCGGGTGAAGCTAGAATATCCGAGATTGAAGAAGAAGCACGGCATCCGTTGGATGGACATCCAACGGCCACTGCTGCTAGAACTATGTGTTGACTATAAGTTAACAAAGCCTTGCATATGCGTCAACTCTGTTTTTTAGGGGACGCGTCAACTTAGTAAGGCCAGAAGTGTGTGGCAGAGAACTTATAGCCCATTTGAGATTTGTAAGAATATGTTGCCCATTTTTGAATTCTAATGGAATTTACTACAACCCATTAAAGTTTGTTAAAAGTACGTCCCATTTCAACCAACCATTCAAAATAGAATTCAATAAAATTTCCCACATTTTGATGGGATCCGAAATATTTTTATCCCGAAATTTCTAGTCAGATTAAATACAATTTCAATATAAATTTATATTACGTAAAAATCCAACGAAACATTACGCTCGCAACAATTAATGAAATTAAAATTTTCAATATCCAAAAATAATATTTTATAAAGTAATCACGTGTTTGGTGCATTTTTTTATAGTTACTGCCTAGTTTTTATAATTAGATCCCATTTATTATTTTTTAAAGCCCATTTTCTTATTAAGCCTAATGCATCCCTCCTAGGAAAGATTTGCAGCCCAGCGGGGCGGAGAATAACAACTTGACCTTGCCTGGGTATTCCTAAAAAAAGTATAGCTGGGCTAGCCATTTTCAGCTTGAAAAAAATTAATATCTGGGCTGGATATCTGGCCTGGGCTAGACGGGCCACAGCCCGCCCAGTTAATACCTGCAGCGATGTTTTCGTTGTTGTTCAGAGGAGAAAAATTAATATCTGGGCTAAACATCGAAAAACTCTGCAGTGCTCACACCTCAAAAACACAAATACTGCTCGAGCTGCTTGGTCCCAGCTGTCGGCCGCTTCTTGTGCAATTCTCTCGTTTATTGACTAGTACTACATAGGTTGACAATGGTGTGGGACCGTGATGTCAGGAAACCAGGGGGAAGCAAAATAAATAACTCCAGCGAGCGCTTCCACCTCTGCCTCGTTGTCTCCCGTGGAAACCCCTTTCCTCCCTTTTTTTTGCTCGGGCAAGGACCAATGCATGCAGCATGTCCATGTGGTTATTAGGCAAGAAATAAAAGCGCTTTGCATGCTATGAATTACGATGGCCTGCATGGGTAGCTAATAAGGCATCCTCTTAACTTCTGTGATTAAATGTTGTGTTTAGAAGAGAGAAATATTCTTCTTTTCCACCAATCTGCTTGCACCTAGGTCGTGATGCACCTTCTAATACGACTTATTCACCTAGACGGAGGGAGTATAGTTTTATACATATATATATATAATAAGGAGGCACTTGCGTACGTAGGCTATGGACCTAGTGGGTCCCCATTGTCATCGTCTCATGGTAAAGTCATCTCCTCGCCCGCGCGCGCTTTCCGCCGGAAACAGTCAACGCCGCCTGCCCTGCTTCCCGGTACAGGCAATTGCTCCGCCTTCAAACGACACAAGTGCCATCCGTTCGTCCATCTGCCGCCCACATTAATGATACGCGGTTGCCGAGGCGGCTACTCCGGCACCACACGTCCATCTCTCCGCCCGCCCACCATTGCTATATAAACTGCTGCGCCGGCCATAGCCATAGTCATCTGCATCCGTTCCCTTTCTCCTGTCCACACCACTACTGCCCACCATGGCTTCCTCACGCTCCAGCGCTCTTCGGGACGGGCGGACGATGGACCACAAGGAGATGGCAGCCATTGCTGCCGACCGGCTGGCCGGCAGGCAGCCAGAGGACGACAACATCCCAATGGAGAACATGGTAGTTGACGATCCGGCGCCAACCCCCTCCTCCACGCCATCCTCGCTGGTGCATTGCACCATGACCATTGGCGAGGCCCGTGCCCAATATATGGACAGTGTGAGGCAGATGCGTCAGGAGCAGTTCCGGGAGGCGCAGACCGACGCCGCCTACAACCACCATCTCCTCCAGGAGCATCTGCAGGCGGAGGAGCAGATCGCCGTGGAGCGGGCGGAGCAGGACGCGCTACTCGACTTGTACCTGTGATAGCCTGGCTTATTAGGGATGATAGACTACTCATATCAATAAGGAATTCCTTCTTTTCCGGAGCCCATTTGGACAGAACTCCAAAGTTAAGCGTGCTCAGCTTGGAGTAGTGTTAGGATGGGTGACCGACCGGGAAGTTGCACCCGGGTGCGCACGAGTGAGGACAAAGTGCGCAGAAAAGACTAGTATTGATCTGTGGGGCCAGTCTAGATCCCGCCAGGAGTAACGACCACCGGCGGGTGTGTCCCTGGGTGATACATCTCCTACATGTAACTCAATGCATCGAGGGTGATACATCTTCATACTCCCAGGGTGGATGGAGAGGAGAGAATTGTGAGCCTCGTTCGTGATCACTTTATGAAGGTCACCTTTGGGTACAACAATACGATCCTCGAAGAAGAGAGTGTCCTTGTCATCAAGGCGGTAGCACTTGTACTTGGACTGGCTCTTGGCAATCCCAATCTTCGGCCAGTCTAGATCCCGCTAGGAGTAACGACCACTGGCGGGTGTGTCCCTGGGTGATACATCTCCTGCATGTAACTCAATGCATCAAGGGTGATACTTCTTCATACTCCCAGGGTGGATGGAGAGGAGAGAATTGTGAGCCTCGTTCATGATCACTTTACGAAGGTCACCTTTGGGTACAACAATACGATCCTCGAAGAAGAGAGTGTCCTTGTCATCAAGGCGGTAGCACTTGTACTTGGACTGGCTCTTGGCAATCCCAATCTTCACCTTTTTCACCATAGCATCAAGAAGCTGGGCTTGGCGAATCTGGTCTTCCAAGGTAGGAGAGACTTGAAGGTTGGTGAGGAAACCTTGAGGAACAATTTGCAGATTAAGTTTGCGGAAAGCTTCACAAAGCTCGGGTTGATAAGGCTTAAGAATCAGACTGTTGCAGTACGCTTTCCTGCTCAATGCGTCAGCGATCACATTGGCCTTGCCTGGAGTATACTCAATACTCGGATTATACTCTTGAATCATTTCGACCCATCGAGTTTGCCTGAGGTTGAGATTAGGCTGAGTGAAGATGTACTTGAGACTCTTGTGATCAGTGAAAATGTCCACTTTTCTTCCTAATAGAAGATGTCTCCAAGTCAAAAGAGCATGCACAACTGCCGCCAACTCGAGATCATGAGTGGGGTAGTTCTTCTCATTCGGCTTCAACTGGCGAGAGGTATAAGCAACAACTTTCTTCTCTTGCATCAATACTGCGCCAAGGCCTTGGAGAGAGGCATCACAAAAGACCTCGTACGGCTTGGATTCATCAGGCGGAGTCAGAACTGGAGCAGTGATCAATTTCCCTTTTAAAGTGTTGAAAGCAATATCACACTCCGGAGACCAAACGTACTTGACGTGCTTTTGAAGAAGATTTGAGAGAGGCTTTGCGATCTTAGAAAAGTTTTCAACGAATCTTCGGCAATAGCTTGCGAGACCGAGGAAGCTACGGAGTTGCTTCACGTCCTGAGGAGGTTCCCAATTCACAATTGCAGACACCTTCTCAGGATTCACGGCAATGCCCTTGGCAGAGATGATATGACCAAGATAAAGAACCTCATCGAGCCAAAATTCACACTTGGAGAACTTGGCGTAGAACTGATGTTCCCTGAGCTTATCAAGAACCAAACGCAAGTGCTTGGCATGATCTTCCTTGTTCTTGGAGAAAACCAGAATGTCGTCGAGATATACCAAAACGAAGTCATTGGTGTAGGCGTTGAAGATGAAGTTCATCATGCGAGGGAACGTCGGAGGAGCGTTGACGAGACCAAAAGACATGACAGTCTATTCATATGTACCAAAGCTTGTCCTGAAAGCCGTCTTGGGAATATCTTGCTCACGAATTCGAATCTAATGATAACCCATACGGAGATCAAGCTTGGAGAATACTTGGGCACCTTTGAGTTGTTCGAACAGATCATTGATGTTGGGAAGTGGGTATTTGTTCTTGATGGTCTTCTTGTTCACTGGACGGTAGTCAACACAAAGTCGGTCCGTTCCATCCTTCTTCTTCACAAAAAGAACACCACAACCCCATGGAGAAGAACTAGGCCGGATGAGACCCATTTTCTCTTGAATATCGAGTTGCTTCTTCAGCTCCTTCAACTCTTCAGGTCCGAGCTTGTAAGGACGCTTGCACACAGGTGCCGTGCCAGGTTCAAGATCAATAACGAATTCAACTGGCCGGTGCGGAGGCATTCCTGGAAGCTCTTCTGGAAAGACGTCTTGATATTCGCAAATGACTGGAATTTGCGAGATAGCATCCAATTCACTCTTCTCATTGAGAGAAAATAGACGGATGGTATTATCACGAGCGGCAAAGACAATTACATCCTCAGACGAATGAGTCAATTGAATCTGCCTGGCAGCACAATCAAGATGTGCCTTGTGCTTAGAAAGCCAATCCATTCCGAGAATAAGATCAATATCCGAGTCACCAAGAACCGTAGGAGAAGATAGAAACTTGTAGTCTCCCAAAGTGATAGTAACATCCGGAGCAATGGAGTTAGCATGCATGCGCTTACCGGGAGAGACAACTGCTAAAGGACTAGGCAAAATTTGCAAAGGCAACCCATGCTTAGATGAAAACGGTCTCGAGATGAAACAATGCAATGCACCCGTGTCAAACAGAACTTTTGCAGGAACATCGTTAACAGGAAGGTTACCCATAATCACATCTGACGAGTCCTCTGCCTGAGCTGCATTCATCAAGTTGACCTTGGCATGCTTGGGGTTATGCTTGACCAAAGCTGTACTTGCCGATCTGACAGGAGGAGGAGGAGGAAGACGCCTCTGGTTGAAACACTTGTTGGCATAGTGACCCTTCTGTTGGCACTTGTTGCACGTGACCTTTGAAAGCGGACGGTGATACGGAGCACTCGATCTTGGAGCTTGAGACGAAGTCTTGTTCTGAAAGCCAGGGTTGGGTAGGTGGGAAGAACCACTGCCACCTTTGCTCTTCTGCTGATACGGCCGATGAAACGGAGGAGGAGGAAGCTAGTACTTCTGCTGCTTGGCCACTTGAGTAGAGGAAGAGGGAGAAACATCTCTGACTCGCTTCTTGGAAGCATCACACCTCAACTGAGCAGCCTCTTGCTTCAGTGCCATGTTGTAGAACTCATCGTATCTCAAGGGCTCGAAGAGAACAAGAGCTAGCTGAATTTCTTCTCCGAGACCACCCCTGAACTGGTATATCATGCTCTTCTCATCAGGGACGTCCTGCTTGGCAAAGCGGGCGAGCTTCTGGAACAACTTGTTGTAGTCATAGACAGATAAAGAGCCTTGCTTCAGGTTGCGGAATTCCTCACGCTTGCTTTCAACCACGCTCTGTGGAATATGATGAGCTCGGAAATCTCGACGGAAATCATCCCAAGTGATAACACGTCCACCTCGGGAATCCTTGTACTGCTGGAACCATTCTGCAGCTTGATCTTTGAGTTGGAAGGAAGCGAACTTAACAAAGTCCTTAGGCCTGACGTTACTGCACTCGAAATGCTTGCACAGATCATCAAGCCAATCGTCAGCATCGGTTGCCTCAACACAATTGCTGAAAGTCTTTGGCCCGTTAGCAAGGAACTGGTTGAGTGTAGCAAAGTGATTTTGATTGCTGCCTTGATTCCTTTGGTTGCCTTGATTGCGCTCTTGAAGAATTTGCATGATCAACTGTGTGTTTGCATTGGTTGCGCCCATCACAGCTTGCCATGCCTCCGGAGGAGGTGAAGGTGGTGGCGGATCAGGATTCGGAGTCGTGCGCATTGGAGGAGCCATCCTGAAGAGGTTGACCACCATTAGCACATTGACAAACAAATATTGAAGCTGAATCCAATGGAAAGAAAATTGCAACATATAGTCTTCACATCCGAACAAAATGAACGAATGCATTCCTCTTGAAATGGTCACATATCCATAAATTGAGAAGCCATGTAGAATTAAGGTAGAGAAATAAATCAACAAGGTACGGATCAAGAATGAATAATCGGTAAGAAATCCCAATCTCAAACCAATATCCGTGGAAGAAGAACTAGAGCTACAAGAATTCCCACCTATAAAACTCCCGAACATTTTCGGTTATGCAATCAGGTGTTGGGGATACAGGGGAAGCATAATATCTCACCCAAACTAGCAATTCCTACATCCAGCTGTATCCATCCTTCAACACATAACCAAGAAACCTTCGGAAACCATCTACCTCAACCTTCGAAAAGCATCCGTTATACAAGTTATGGCGATACTCACGAACTCCCGCCCCAGTACTGGGTGGCGTCGAGGTTATCTCACCAACGAGCTGCATAAAAGAGATTTTCGATGTCGGCGTACTAAACTCAGGTATTCCAGAACTACAACGATAAAATTATGATGACAACACCTCAGAGCTCAACTCCCCGGGACACTTACACTAAACCCCTGATAGGAGGCACCAAGACAATGTTCTCATCATAAAACCATCGGAACGATTCCAAGATACCCGCGTGATCCTAATTTTTTTTAGTGAAATTTGAGAAGAGAAGAGTCAAAACTCTACGTCAGGCTGCCTTACCAGAGCGATGAGGAGACTGGGAAGTAAAAAGAATTCCTAATCTCTCCGATATATAATTCCTAAAAGACTCAAAACATTTTTCTAGACACAACTCGGCCGCTAAAAACGATCAAGCAATGGGGCTCCTAAGGTCGGGGAAGGCTCTGATTACCAACTTGTAACACCCTCGATGCGACTATATCTCCCACGTGTCGAGGCAAGACTTAGAGGCATAATCGCATTGAAGGCATATGTCGCAAGTTAGGCAATCTTCACAAACATCCCATGTAATATAAATCATGAAGGGGAGATAACATAGTTGGCTTACACTCGCCACGTCAATCAAGTACATAAATAACATTACATCATCCAAACACTCATGGCCCGACTACGGAGCCAAAATAAAAGAGAGTCCAACATGCGACACGGTCCCAATCACCCCCAACTGGGCACCACTACTGATCATCGGGAAAGGAAACATAGTAACGTTGAGAGTCTTCGTCGAACTCCCACTTGAGCTCATACGCGTCTGCTGGAGCGGAATCATCAGGCCCTGCATCTGGGGTAATAGTAATCTGTGAGCCACAGGGACTCAGCAATCTCGCACCCTCGCGATCAAGACTATTTAAGCTTGTAGGTAAGGCAAGGTAAATATAAGTGGAGCTGCAGCAAGCGACTAGCAAGTATGGTGGCTAACTTATTCGCAAAAGAGAGCGAGAATAGGAGGCAAGGCACGAGCGAGGAACTAGAGAGCAACCTGCGCAAACATTACTCCAACACCGTGTCCACTTCCCGGACTCCGCCGAGAAGAGGCCATCACGGTAACACACTCAGTTGATTCATTTTAATTAAGTTAAGGTTCAAGTTATCTACAACCGGACATTAACAAATTCCCATCTGCCCATAACCGCGGGCACGGCTTTCGAAAGTTCAAATCCCTATAGGGAGTCCCAACTTAGCCCATGACAAGCTCTCACGGTCAACGAAGGAATAGACCTCCTCCCAAGACGCTCCGATCAGACTCGGTATCTCAGTAATTCAAGACACTTCGACAGGTTAAAACAAGACCAGCAACACCGCCCGAATGTGCCGACAAATCCCGATAGGAGCTGCACATATCTCTTTCTCAAGGCACACTCAGATTGTCTTAGGTACGGGTAGGCTAGCCCAGAGTTGCCCCTGGTGGCCACCGGTAGCTGACAGGTGGACCAACACTCAGAGGAGCACTGGCTCGTGGGGGGGGGGGTTAAAATAATGATGACCCTTGAGTCTGCAGAACCCAAGGGAAAGAAAAGGCTAGGTGGCAAATGGTAAAACCAAGGTTGGGCATTGCTGGAAAAGCTTTAACCAAGGCGAACTATCAAGGGGTTCCCATTATAACCCAACCGCGTAAGGAACGCAAAATCCGGGAACATAACACCGATATGACGGAAACTAGGGCGGCAAGAGTGGAACAAAACACTAGGCGAGAGGCCGAGCCTTCCACCCTTTACCAAGTGTATAGATGCATTAAGATAACATAGCAATATAATGATATCCCAACAAGTAAATAAATGTTCCAACAAGGAACGGCCTTCAATCTTCACCTGCAACTAGCAACGCTATAAGAGGGGCTGAGCAAAGTGGTAACATAGCCAAACAACGGTTTGCTAGGACAATGGTGGGTTAGAGGTTTGACATGGCAATTTGGGAGGCTTGCAAGCAAGTGGTAGGCATCGTAGCATTGTCATAGCAAAAGAGCGAGCAAACTAGCATAGCAAAGATAGTAGTGATTTCGAGGGTATGATCATCTTGCTTGCACAGTTATCAGAGTTGACTGGATCCTCGAAAGCAAACTCAACGGGCTCCTGGTTAGCGAACTCGTCTCCCGGCTCTACCCAAACAAGACAAACAAGCAACAAGGATACAATCAACCACATGCAAAGATCAAGCAAAATGATGCAATGATTATATGCTATGCGGGATGCGATGCGGGATGCGAAATGCAAGATATGACAGGAAATCCATGAACCTGGCCTCAACTTGTAAAACCAAGTGTGCCACTAGAAAGGTGAGATGAAATCGCTTAAAAACGATATAAAGAACGCCGGAATCGGAGTTACGGTTTGGAAATGGCAAGCGAAACAAAAATGACACCGGTCTGTGATTTACAACAAGTAGCCATCTAAATGCAAAGAGATGAACATGCTACAACACCCAAACATGACAAAAAAATACATGGCAGGGATGCACACAAGATGCTTAACAAAAGTCTAGCACTGAGCTACGGCCAAATCATCCATTAACAGGTTCAAACAAGTATGACAAAAATGCATATGACAAACAGATCTCAGACCTAGTGAAATTAACACTTGTCTGGAATTTCAGATCAGGTAGCACTGTTCGGAGCAACAAAACTACATGCTAAAGGACCTGAACATGGCAAAGTAAAGCATGGCATGGAGCTACTCAAAGATCTTAACAAAAGTCCCTTAGTGACCTTGAGCCAAAAGGGACCAGAAAAAACAATTGCAAGCATGTGAACATAGCAAAAAAACCTAATCAGTTTTCATACTTAGTGAAAACTGGAGCAAGCTGAAATATAACTCAAGTAGGCATGTTTACGAGCTCGATGCACTCACTACAGAGCAAGTCATGGCAATACAAGCATACACCCACCAAGAATACACAAAATGCAAGCTAGACATGGCAAGAACAATAGCATAGCATGCACGGATCAACTACAACATCATCGGCAAAATTGCAAACAAGTTGACAATCTGCCTAGATTCACAAAGTAGCAAAAGTAGAGCTCGATTGACTCAAGCTAGTGTGCTCCATAATTGCAAACAAATACATGGATGGATAGAGCACTACAATATTAACAAAACATCCTTACTGATCATCCTCAAAAGAGGCACGGATCACTAGGAAACAACAAGAAACATATGGCATCATGAGATAAACAGCTCCAGGACTTAGTGAAATTATTAAGTCCCTGAAAACAGAATTAGCAAGTGCACCACTTTGCAAGCTTGCACTAGTCAACAAACACATCCTAAAAATACATGGGTTGCCCCTCTGGAAGGATGACAAAACCCTCAACAAAACATATGTAGAGCATCAGGGCATATCATGCACACATTAATCATGGCAAAAATGACAAAAACCTAAACGGAGTAGCAGATCTGACAATTATCTCAAGTAGCCCTCTTCTAACAGCATTTCGGGCATCAAGATGAACTCAAATAAAAATGATGCAATGGAATTAAATGATGTACTCTCTGAGGCGAACATTTTGATAAGCTATATGCATGAATCGGAGCTACAGATGCAAAGTTACGGAGCCGCGAACAGGAGCACTTGAACTGAAAATCCGGGGACTTGGAAGAAAAACAACCTCTCCGGGACAGATCTAGGGTTTACTGTTCACGGAACGGAATCTGAGGACGGCAGCGCAGCTCGCCGGAGAAGTCGAGGACGACGGCGGCCGGGGTTGGGGGCGCCGGATCCGGCCCTCCCGTGGCCGGATCTCGCCGGATCCGGTCGCCGGCGAGTCGGAGAGGCGGCGGAGAGGCGCGGCGACGACGA
>NC_041386.1:210551929-210561353 GCF_002162155.2 Triticum dicoccoides | reverse complement strand
CCATGTGGCGAGCGCGGGGAGGCTGGCAGCGGCGGAGCGGACGCGTCCGGCCAGGGCGGACGCGTCCGGCCAGGGCGGACGTGTCCGGCCGGCGTGGATTTGGGATTTAGGGTTTGAGGACGAGGGGGGATCCGGAAATTTCGGAGGAGGGGCTAGTTTTATAGGTAGAGGGGGCTAGGAGAGTCCAAATGAGGTGCGGTTTTCGGCCACACGGTCGTGATCGAACGCTCTAGGTGATGGAGTAGAGTTAGGTGGGGTTTGGGCCAAATTGGAGGGGTGTTGGGCTGCAACACACACGAGGCCTTTTTGGTCCCTCGGTTAACCGTTGGAGTATCAAACGAAGTCCAAATGATATGAAACTTGACAGGCGGTCTACCGGTAGTAAAACAAGGCCGCTTGGCAAGTCTCGGTCCAATCCGGAAATGTTTAATCCCCACACACAAAAGAAAGCTAGAATTGACCACCAGAGGAGAACGAAGCGCCGGAATGCAAAACGGACAACGGGGAAAATGCTCGAATGCATGAGACGAACACGTATGCAAATGCAATGCACATGATGACATGATATGAGATGCATGACAATGACAACAACACACGGAGACAAAGAATCCGAACCCGAGGAAATAAATATAACTTAACGCCGGAAACGGCAAGATTTGGAGTACAAATTGGGAAAGTTACAACCGGGGTGTTACAACACTCCACCACTACGAAAGGATCTCGTCCCGAGATCTAGGACTGAAAGAACGCCGGGTACTCAGAACGGAGGTGATCCTCGCATTCCCAGGTAGCTTCATGGTCGGAATGGTGTGACCACTTGACTTTGAGAAATTTGATTGACTTGTTGCGAGTCTTGCATTCAGTCTCTTCAACAATAGCAACTGGGTGCTCACGGTAAGAGAGATCTTCTTGGATCTCAATGTCCTCGAAGTTGACGGTGCGGTCAGGAGTCTTGAAGCACTTTCGAAGCTGAGAGACATGGAACACGTCATGAACATTTGCAAAGTTTGAAGGAAGCTCGAGTTGATAGGCGAGGTCGCCTCTCTTGCTGACAATCTTGAAAGGTCCCACGTATCTGGGGGCAAGCTTCCCTTTGATACCGAAGCGACGAGTACCTTTCATAGGAGAGACGCGGAGGTAAACATGATCTCCGATCTCGAAAGCCAAATCACGGTGCTTACTATCATAGTAGCTCTTCTGACGGGATTGGGCTGCTTTGAGGTTATCTCGAATGACTTTGCACATTTCTTCTGCCTCTGTGATTAAGTCATTACCCAAAAGCCGACGTTCACCGGTTTCAGACCAGTTGAGAGGGGTACGACACTTCCTACCATACAGAATTTCAAATGGGGCCTTGCCCGAACATGCTTGAAAACTGTTGTTGTAGGAGAATTCAGCATAAGGAAGACAATCCTCCCACTTCATGCCGAAGGAGATCACACAAGCCCTGAGCATATCTTCAAGAATCTGGTTGACACGCTCGACTTGACCGCTAGTTTGAGGATGGAAAGCTGTGCTGAAGTGGATGTTGGTGCCCATGGCCTTCTGAAAAGAATCCCAAAACTTCGAGATAAAGATGCCGCCACGGTCTAAAGAGATCACTTGTGGAATACCGTGCAGAGAGACAATTCGAGAGGTATATAGTTCCGCCAATTGAGCTGCAGTGATCGACTCTTTGATAGGCAGAAAGTGAGCCACTTTGGTGAGTTTGTCGATGACAACGAATATAGCATCATTGCCACGCTTGGACTTTGGAAACCCAGTCACGAAGTCCATTTCAATGTGGTCAAACTTCCATTCTGGAATGGCAAGAGGTTGGAGGAGACCTGCTGGCCTTTGGTGTTCCACCTTCACTCTTCTGCAGACATCACATTCATTCACGAATTGAGCAATCTTGCGCTTCATTCGTGTCCACCAATAAGCTTGCTTGAGGTCCTGATACATCTTCGTACTCCTAGGGTGGATGGAGAGGAGAGAATTGTGAGCCTCGTTCATGATCACTTTACGAAGGTCACCTTTGGCTACAACAATACGATCCTCGAAGAAGAGAGAGTGTCCTTGTCATCAAGGCGGTAGCACTTGTACTGGCTCTTGGCAATCCCATTCTTCACCTTTTTCACCATAGCATCAAGAAGCTGGGCTTGGCGAATCTGGTCTTCCAAGGTAGGAGAGACTTGAAGGTTGGCGAGGAAACCTTGAGGAACAATTTGCAGATTAAGTTTGCGGAAAGCTTCACAAAGCTCGGGTTGATAAGGCTTAAGAATCAGACTGTTGCAGTAGGCTTTCCTGCTCAATGCGTCAGCGATCACATTGGCCTTGCTTGGAGTATACTCAACACTCGGATTATACTCTTGAATCACTTTGACCCATCGAGTTTGCCTGAGGTTGAGATTAGGCTGAGTGAAGATGTACTTGAGACTCTTGTGATCAGTGAAAATGTCCACTTTTCTTCCCAATAGAAGATGTCTCCAAGTCAAAAGAGCATGCACAACTGCCGCCAACTCGAGATCATGAGTGGGGTAGTTCTTCTCATTCGGCTTCAACTGGCGAGAGGTATAAGCAACAACTTTCTTCTCTTGCATCAATACTGCGCCAAGGCCTTGGAGAGAGGCATCACAAAAGACCTCGTATGGCTTGGATTCATTAGGCGGAGTCAGAACTGGAGCAGTGATCAATTTCCCTTTTAAAGTGTTGAAAGCAATA
Organism: Triticum dicoccoides; assembly: GCF_002162155.2. Lineage (NCBI taxonomy): Eukaryota > Viridiplantae > Streptophyta > Magnoliopsida > Poales > Poaceae > Triticum > Triticum dicoccoides. Next base: position 210,558,650 of record NC_041386.1, on the reverse strand, counting down.
TCACACTCCGGAGACCAAACGTACTTGACGTGCTTTTGAAGAAGATTTGAGAGAGGCTTCGCGATCTTAGAAAAGTTTTCAACGAATCTTCGGCAATAGCTTGCGAGACCGAGGAAGCTACGGAGTTGCTTCACGTTCTGAGGAGGTTCCCAATTCACAATTGCAGACACCTTCTCAGGATTCACGGCAATGCCCTTGGCAGAGATGATATGACCAAGATAAAGAACCTCATCGAGCCAAAATTCACACTTGGAGAACTTGGCGTAGAACTGATGTTCCCTGAGCTTATCAAGAACCAAACGCAAGTGCTTGGCATGATCTTCCTTGTTCTTGGAGAAAACCAGAATGTCATCGAGATAGACCAAAACGAAGTCATTGGTGTAGGCGTTGAAGATGAAGTTCATCATGCGAGAGAGCGTCGGAGGAGCATTGACAAGACCAAAAGACATGACAGTGTATTCATATGAACCAAAGCTTGTCCTGAAAGCCGTCTTGGGAATATCTTGCTCACGAATTCGAATCTAATGATAACCCATACGGAGATCAAGCTTTCAGAATACTTGGGCACCTTTGAGTTGTTCGAACAGCTCATTGATGTTGGGAAGTGGGTATTTGTTCTTGATGGTCTTCTTGTTCACTGGACGGTAGTCAACACAAAGTCGGTCCGTTCCATCCTTCTTCTTCACAAAAAGAACACCACAACCCCATGGAGAAGAACTAGGCCGGATGAGACCCATTTTCTCTTGAATATCGAGTTGCTTCTTCAGCTCCTTCAACTCTTCAGGTCCGAGCTTGTAAGGACGCTTGCACACAGGTTCCGTGCCAGGTTCAAGATCAATAACGAATTCAACTGGTCGGTGCGGAGGCATTCCTGGAAGCTCTTCTGGAAAGACGTCTTGATATTCGCAAACGACTGGAATTTGCGAGATAGCATCCAATTCACCCTTCTCATTGAGAGAAAATAGATGGATGGTATTATCACGAGCGGCAAAGACAATTACATCCTCAGACGAATGAGTCAATTGAATCTGCCTGGCAGCACAATCAAGATGTGCCTTGTGCTTAGAAAGCCAATCCATTCCGAGAATAAGATCAATATCTAAGTCACCAAGAACCGTAGGAGAAGATAGAAACTTGTAGTCTCCCAAAGTGATAGTAACATCCGGAGCAATGGAGTTAGCATGCATGCGCTTACCGGGAGAGACAACTGCTAAAGGACTAGGCAAAATTTGCAAAGGCAACCCATGCTTAGATGAAAACGGTCTCGAGATGAAACAATGCGATGCACCCGTGTCAAACAGAAATTTTGCAGGAACATCGTTAACAGGAAGGTTACCCATAATCACATCTGACGAGTCCTCTGCCTGAGCTGCATTCATCAAGTTGACCTTGGCGTGCTTGGGGTTATTCTTGACCATAGCTGTACTTGCCGATCTGACAGGAGGAGGAGGAGGAAGACGCCTCTGGTTGAAACACTTGTTGGCATAGTGACCCTTCTATTGGCACTTGTTGCACGTGACCTTTGAAAGCGGACGGTGATACGGAGCACTCGATCTTGGAGCTTGAGACGAAGTATTTTTCTGAAAGCCAGGGTTGGGTAGGTGGGAAGAACCACTGCCACCTCTGCTCTTTTGCTGATACGGCTGACGAAATGGAGGAGGAGGAAGCCAGTACTTCTGCTGCTTGGCCACTTGAGTAAAGGAAGAAGGAGTAACATCTCTGACTCGCTTCTTGGAAGCATCACACCTCAACTGAGCAGCCTCTTGCTTCAGTGCCATGTTGTAGAACTCATCGTATCTCAAGGGCTCGAAGAGAACAAGAGCTAGCTGAATTTCTTCTCTGAGACCACCCCTGAACTGGTATATCATGCTCTTCTCATCAGGGATGTCCTGCTTGGCAAAGCGGGCGAGCTTCTGGAACAACTTGTTGTAGTCATAGACAGACAAAGAGCCTTGCTTCAGGTTGCGGAATTCCTCACGCTTGCTTTCAACCACGCTCTGCGGAATATGATGAGCTCGGAAATCTCGACGGAAATCATCCCAAGTGATAACACGTCCACCTCGGGAATCCTTGTACTGCTGGAACCATTCTGCAGCTTGATCTTTGAGTTGGAAGGAAGCGAACTTAACAAAGTCCTCAGGCCTGACGTTATTGCACTCGAAATGCTTGCACAGATCCACAAGCCAATCGTCAGCATCGGTTGCCTCAACACAATTGCTGAAAGTCTTTGGCCCGTTAGCAAGGAACTGGTTGAGTGTAGCAAAGTGATTCTGATTGCTGCCTTGATTCCCTTGATTGCCTTGATTGCGCTCTTGAAGAATTTGCATGATCAACTGTGTGTTTGCATTGGTTGCGGCCATCACAGCTTGCCATGCCTCCGGAGGAGGTGGAGGTGGTGGCAGATCAGGATTCGGAGTCGTGCGCGTTGGAGGAGCCATCCTGAAGAGGTTGACCACCATTAGCACATTGACAGACAAATATTGAAGTTGAATCCAATGGAAAGAAAATTGCAACATATAGTCTTCACATCCGAACAAAATGAACGAATGCATTCCTCTTGAAATGGTCACATATCCATAAATTGAGAAGCCATGTAGAATTAAGGTAGAGAAATAAATCAATAAGGTACGGATCAAGAACGAATAATCGGTAATAAATCCCAATCTCAAACCAATATCCGTGGAAGAAGAACTAGAGCTACAAGAATTCCCACCTATGAAACTCCCGAACCTTTCCAGTTATGCAATCAGGTGTTGGGGATACAGGGGAAGCATAATATCTCACCCAAACTAGCAATTCCTACATCCAGCTGTATCCATCCTTCAACACATAACCAAGAAACCTTCGGAAACCATCTACCTCAACCTTCGAAAAGCATCCGTTATACAAGTTATGGCGATACTCCCGAACTCCCGCTCCAGTACTGGGTGGCGTCGAGGTTATCTCACCAACGAACTGCATAAAAGAGATTTTCGATGTCGGCATACTAAACTCAGGTATTCCAGAACTACAACGATAAAATTATGATGATAATACCTCAGAGATCAACTCCCCGGGACACTTACACTAAACCCCTGACAGGAGGCACCAAGACAATGTTCTCAGCATAAAACCATCGGAACGATTCCAAGATAGCCGCGTGATCCTAAATTTTTTTTTAGTGAAATTTGAGAAGAGAAGAGCCAAAACTCTACGTCACGATGCCTTACCAGAGCGATGAGGAGACTGGGAAGTAAAAAGAATTCCAAATCTCTCCGATATATAATTCCTAAAAGACTCAAAACATTTTTCTAGACACAACTCGGCCGCTAAAAACGATCAAGCAATGGGGCTCCTAAGGTCGGGGAAGGCTCTGATTACCAACTTGTAACACCCTCGATGCGACTATATCTCCCACGTGTCGAGGCAAGACTTAGAGGCATAATCGCATTGAAGGCATATGTCGCAAGTTAGGCAATCTTCACAAACATCCCATGTAATATAAATCATGAAGGGGAGATAACATAGTTGGCTTACACTCGCCACGTCAATCAAGTACATAAATAACATTACATCATCCAAACACTCATGGCCCGACTACGGAGCCAAAATAAAAGAGAGTCCAACATGCGACACGGTCCCAATCACCCCCAACTGGGCACCACTACTGATCATCGAGAAAGGAAACATAGTAACGTTGAGAGTCTTCGTCGAACTCCCACTTGAGCTCATACGCGTCTGCTGGAGCGGAATCATCAGGCCCTGCATCTGGGGTAATAGTAATCTGTGAGCCACAGGGACTCAGCAATCTCGCACCCTCGCGATCAAGACTATTTAAGCTTGTAGGTAAGGCAAGGTAAATATAAGTGGAGCTGCAGCAAGCGACTAGCAAGTATGGTGGCTAACTTATTCGCAAAAGAGAGCGAGAATAGGAGGCAAGGCACGAGCGAGGAACTAGAGAGCAACCTGCACAAACATTACTCCAACACCGTGTCCACTTCCCGGACTCCGCCGAGAAGAGGCCATCACGGTAACACACTCAGTTGATTCATTTTAATTAAGTTAAGGTTCAAGTTATCTACAACCGGACATTAACAAATTCCCATCTGCCCATAACCGCGGGCACGACTTTCGAAAGTTCAAATCCCTGCAGGGAGTCCCAACTTAGCCCATGACAAGCTCTCACGGTCAACGAAGGAATAGACCTCCTCCCAAGATGTTCCGATCAGACTCGGTATCTCGGTAATTCAAGACACTTCGACAGGTTAAAACAAGACCAGCAACACCGCCCGAATGTGCCGACAAATCCCGATAGGAGCTGCACATATATCTTTCTCAGGGCACACTCAGATTGTCTTAGGTACGGGTAGGCTAGCCCAGAGTTGCCCCTGGTGGCCACTGGTAGCTGACAGGTGGACCAACACTCAGAGGAGCACTGGCCCGGGGGGGGGGGTTAAAATAATGATGACCCTTGAGTCTGCAGAACCCAAGGGAATGAAAAGGCTAGGTGGCAAATGGTAAAACCAAGGTTGGGCATTGCTGGAAAAGCTTTAATCAAGGCGAACTATCAAGGGGTCCCATTATAACCCAACCGCGTAAGGAACGCAAAATCCGGGAACATAACACCGATATGACGGAAACTAGGGCGGCAAGAGTGGAACAAAACACTAGGCGAGAGGCCGAGCCTTCCTCCCTTTACCAAGTATATAGATGCATTAAGATAACATAGCAATATAATGATATCCCAACAAGTAAATAAATGTTCCAACAAGGAACGGCCTTCAATCTTCACCTGCAACTAGCAACGCTATAAGAGGGGCTGAGCAAAGTGGTAACATAGCCAAACAACGGTTTTCTAGGACAATGGTGGGTTAGAGGTTTGACATGGCAATTTGGGAGGCTTGCAAGCAAGTGGTAGGCATCGTAGCATTGGCATAGCAAAAGAGCGAGCAAACTAGCATAGCAAAGATAGTAGTGATTTCGAGGGTATGATCATCTTGCCTGCAAAGTTGTCAGAGTTGACTGGATCCTCGAAAGAAAACTCAACGGGCTCCTCGTTAGCGAACTCGTCTCCCGGATCTACCCAAACAAGACAAACAAGCAACAAGGATACAATCAACCACGTGCAAAGATCAAGCAAAATGATGCAATGATGATATGCTATGCGGGATGCGAAATGCAAGATATGATAGGAAATGCATGAACCTGGCCTCAACTTGGAAAACCAAGTGTGCCACTGGAAAGGTGAGATGAAATCGCTTTAAAACGATATAAAGAACGCCGGAATCGGAGTTACGGTTTGGAAATGGCAATCGAAACAAAAATGACACCGGTCTGCGATTTACAACAAGTAGCCATCTAAATGCAAAGAGATGAACATGCTACAGCACCCAAACATGACAAAAAAATACATGGCAGGGATGCACACAAGATTCTTAACAAAAGTCTAGCACTGAGCTACGGCCAAAAGATCCATTAACAGGTTCAAACAAGCATATGACAAACAGATCTCAGACTTAGTGAAATTAACACTTGTCTGGAATTTCAGATCAGGTAGCACTCTTCGGAGCAACAAAACTACATGCTGAAGGACCTGAACATGGCAAAGTAAAGCATGGCATGGAGCTACTCAAAGAGCTTAACAAAAGTCCCTTAGTGACCTTGAGCCAAAAGGGATCAGAAAAAACAATTGCAAGCATGTGAACATAGCAAAAAAAACCTAATCAGTTTTCATACTTAGTGAAAACTGGAGCAAGCTGAAATATAACTCAAGTAGGCATGTTTACAAGCTCGATGCACTCACTACAGAGCAAGTCATGGCAAGAAAAGCATACACCCACCAAGAATACACAAAATGCAAGCTAGACATGGCAAGAACAATAGCATAGCATGCACGGATCAACTACAACATCATCGGCAAAATTGCAAATAAGTTGACAATCTGCCCAGATTCACAAAGTAGCAAAAGTAGAGCTCGATTGACTCAAGCTAGAGTGCTCCATAATTGCAAACAAAGACATGGATGGATAGAGCACTACAATATTAACAAAACATCCTTACTGATCATCCTCAAAAGAGGCACGGATCACTAGGAAACAACAAGAACATATGGCATCATGAGATAAACAGCTCCAGGACTTAGTGAAATTACTAAGTCCCTGAAAACAGAATTAGCAAGTGCACCACTTTGCAAGCTTGCACTAGTCACCACACACATCCTAAAAATACATGGGTTGCACCTATGGGAAGATGACAAAACCCTTAACAAAACACATGTAGAGCATCGGGGCATATCATGCACACATTAATCATGGCAAAAATGACAAAAACCTAAACGGAGTAGCAGATCTGACAATTATCTCAAGTAGCCCTCTTCTAACAGCATTTTAGGCATCAAGATGAACTCAAATGAAAATTATGCAATGTAAATAAATGATGTACTCTCTCAGGTGAACATTTTGATATGCTATATGCATGAATCGGAGCTACAGATGCAAAGTTACGGAGCCGCCAATAGGAGCACTTGAACTGAAAATCCGGGGACTTAGAAGAAAAACAACCTCTCCGGGACAGATCTAGGGTTTACTGTTCACGGCACGGAATCCGAGGATGGTAGCGCGGCTCGCCGGAGAAGTCGAGGACGGCGGCGGCCGGGGTTGGGGGCGCCGGATCCGGCCCTCCCGCGGCCGGATCTCGCCGGATCCGGTCGCCGGCGAGTCGGAGAGGCGGCGGGGAGGCGCGG
>NC_041386.1:210541224-210551666 GCF_002162155.2 Triticum dicoccoides | reverse complement strand
GGGCGGAGATGGCGGCGGCTTGCCACGTGGCGAGCGTGGGGAGGCTGGCGGCGGCGAAGCGGACGCATCCGGCCGGGGCGGACGTGTCCGACCGGCGCGGATCTGGGATTTAGGGTTTGAGGACGAGGGGGGATTCGGAAATTTCGGAGGAGGGGCTAGTTTTATAGGTAGAGGGGGCTAGGAGAATCCAAATGAGGTGCGGTTTTTGGCCACATGGTCGTGATCGAACGCTCTAGGTGATGGAGCAGAGTTAGGTGGGTTTTGGGCCAAATTGGAGGGGTGTTGGGCTGCAACACACACGAGGCCTTTTCGGTCCCTCGGTTAACCGTTGGAGTATCAAACGAAGTCCAAATGATACGAAACTTGACAGGCGGTCTACCGGTAGTAAAACAAGGCCGCTTGGCAAGTCTCGGTCCAATCCGGAAATGTTTAATCCCCACACATGAAAGAAAGCTAGAATTGACCACTAGAGGAGAACGAAGCGCCGGAATGCAAAACAGACAACGGGGAAAATGCTCGAATGCATGAGACGAACACGTATGCAAATGCAATGCACATGATGACATGATATGAGATGCATGACAACGACAACAACACACGGAGACAAAGAATCTGAACCCGAGGAAATAAATATAACTTAACGCCGGAAACGGCAAGAGTTGGAGTACAAATTGGGAAAGTTACATCCGGGGTGTTACAGTACCGCTCCGCCCGCAAGGGCCGCCTCGAGCGCTGGCGGGAGCGAATGCGGGTGGCGGAGGCTGCGGCCGCCTACAAAGAGGCTAGCAAAGAGGGCGATGAAGCGGGCGAGGCGCTGTTTGGCGAGACCGAGGACGAGGCAGTGGACAATGCCAGCTCCGACGAGTCCCCGCTCCACTGGCATCGACGAGGCCCTGCTCCACCGAGGCCCCGCGGCGCCAACAATGAGGCAGAGGACACCATCGACTCCGTCGAGGCCCCGCCCCGCCAACAACGAGGCAGAGGACATCGCCGGCTCAGCCGAGGCCCCACCCTGCCGGCAACGTGGGGGAGGATTTCCACTGCTCCGCTGAGGCGCCGCCTGCCGGTAACGAGACAGAGGACATCGTCGGCTCCGCCGAGGCCCCGCCCCGCTGCCAACTAGGTCGCGCCACACAGAAAACAAGGAAGAGTAGAACATGGTAGGTCGCCGCCGCTCGGGTCCAAGTAAGGTCACCGCTGCTACCCTCCTGTTGAAGCCAAGCTTGGCGGGTTGACCATTGACGGCCGGTTAGCTTCTTGGCGGCGACGTGGAGTCGGGGAGTTCTGCTGGAGAATAACGCTGCTTCTACTTAACTGCTGGTGCAGTTGGCTGACTGACACGTGGGCCCAACAAGCCACAAGTCAGTTACATAACTGCACCTGCAGTTAAGTCACTGAAGCTTCTATTCGGCTCAGCGGGACACAGGTGGGTAGCTTTGGTTAATTAATTATACCTCCAGCGCACCCCTTTTTAGTTGAAGAATGTATGAAATGTAATGAAATCTGGCATGTTTATATGAAATCTGACCGTGTATGAATGAATTTATTTCGATTAGTTCGAATTCCTGTATCATTGGCATTGGATGAACATGCAAAACAATATGTACTAGCATTATTCCCAGGGTGATCACCTGGTTTGCAGCAGTTTCACATGTACTCCCTCCGGTCCTTTCTAGTCTGCATACAAGTTTTGTCTGCAGTCAAAGTATCTCTACTTTGACCGATCTTATACAAAAAAGTATGCACTTTCACAATGTGCAAAGTAAAAAGGAACAGAAGGAGTACAAAGAGTTTGAGCAGGTTTTTAGTGTTTCTGTACATTGCAATCAAACACACTGGCCTGACAATTCATAGAGAACATTCAAAACAATCGATGATTATGCATCTCATCGACTCACATATCAGAGGCAATATTTACTTCACAACTAAAGAATAAAGAAAAAATTGATCGATGTTACTGACAGCAAGGGCGTCCCATTCGAAAATATCAAACGCATGTCTTGCTAAAATCAATGAGAAAAATTTGACAAGGTTGTCCCATTCCAAAATATCAAATGCCTATGATTGTGGAATGGGCAGGGTTTGCCATCAGTTCGAACATTGACATGGCACCTCGTGCTAAATAAACCAGCTGTTCTTTTTGTGCAGTTCCACCAAAATCAACCAAATTCGCGCGTAGCTTGTATGATTTCTCCCTTATATGTTGCAACGCATTGAACTTATCGGCACCTCCTTTCTTGTGGTGGAAATGAATGATTCGATGTATTCATGAACATTTTGTGCAGTTCCCATTGAAATCAAGCTGAGCACCCCTGTTTGCAGAAATACAAAAAAGTGATTAGTATAGAGCAAACTGTACTATGAATTGACAGTTTCAACAGGCACATACATGGTCCATGTAGAGCACACTTTTAGAAAAATGGAACTCACCAGAAAGAATCCTAGAACAACATTGTACTCGCGCATCACAGCAAAAAATGGAGATTTTGTCAGTCCTTCTGAGCTGAAGTTAGTTTGGTCTTGTCGGGAGTAATGTAACCATCCTTCAACTGCTCCTTCTGATGATAAGATAGACAGGGCTTCTTCATCTTGGCATAATCGGAACTAGTCACTTCACGTACTCCATATTCTTCTTCAGAGGAAGATGATCCTATTGTGCAAAGACAAGAGGACTACTAAATGCTAGCATCACTGTTTGCTCGAAAAAAAGGAAAGGAAATATTTAAAACAACACAGATGAAGCACTTCTCAAGGACAATACCACTTTTTCATGTGTAGGATCGAAAGTATGTCTAGAGGGGGGGTGATTAGACTACTTGACCAAATAAAAACTTAACCTTTTCGCAATTTTAGTTCTTGGCAGATTTTAGCTATTGTAGGACAAGTCAAGCAATCATCACACAATTCAAGCAAGCATGCAAAGAGTATATTGGCAGCGAAAAGTAAAGCATGCAACTTGCAAGAATGTAAAGGGAAGGGTTTGGAGAATTCAAACGCAATTGGAGGCACGGATGTTTCTCCCGTGGTTCGGATAGGTGGTGCTATCCTACATCCACGTTGATGGAGACTTCAACCCACGAAGGGTAACAGTTGCGCGAGTCCACGGAGGGCTCCACCCACAAAGGGTAATGGTTGCGTGAGTCCACGGAGGGCTCCACCCACGAAGGGTCCACGAAGAAGCAACCACCCACGAAGGGTCCACGAAGAAGCAACCTTGTCTATCCCACCATGGCCATCGCCCACGAAGGACTTGCCTCACTAGCGGTAGATCTTCACGAAGTAGGCGATCTCCTTGCCCTTACAAACTCCTTGGTTCAACTCCACAATCTTGTCGGAGGCTCCCAAGTGACACCTACCCAATCTAGGAGACACCACTCTCCAAGAAGTAACAAATGGTGTGTAGGTAATGAACTCCTTGCTCTTGTGCTTCAAATGATAGTCTCCCCAACACTCAACTCTCTCTCTCATAGGATTTGGATCTGGTGGAAAGAAGGTTTGAGTGGAAAGCAACTTGGGGAAAGCTAGAGATCAAGATTCATATGGTAGGAATGGAATATCTTGGTCTCAACACATGAGTAGGTGGTTCTCTCTCAGAACATATGAGTTGGAATTGTGTATGTGTTCTGATGGCTCTCTCCATGAATGAAGAGGAGGTGGAAGGGTATATATAGCCTCCACACAAAATCCAACCGTTACACACAGTTTTCCAATCTCGGTGGGACCGAATCAACAAACTCGGTCGAACCGAAAAGGTAAACCTAGTGACCATTAGAGATTTTCGGTGGGACTGACATGCAACTCGGTAGGACCGATATGGTTAGGGTTTGTGCATAACGTAATCTCGGTGAGACCGATTACACAAACTCGGTGAGACCAATTTTGGTAATTAGCTAACTAGAGAGTTGGTCAGGCAAACTCGGTGGGACCGATTTGCTCTTTCGGTGAGACCGAAAAGTTACAAAAAGGAAACACTGAATTTACATTGCAATCTCGGTGGGACCGATTCGCTCTTTCGGTGAGACCGAAAAGTTACGAAAGGGAAACAGAGAGTTTGCAATCCCATCTCGGTGAGACCGAGATCCCTATCGGTAGAACCGATTTGCTTAGGGTTTGGCAGTGGCTTATGACAAGTGAAACTCGGTGGCGGCGGATAGAAAGAATCGGTAGGACCGAGTTTGGCTTAGGGTTTAGGTCATATGTGGATATGGGAAAGTAGTTGAGGGTTTTGGAGCATATCACTAAGCACATGAAGCAAGAGGCTCATTAAGCAACACCTCATCCCTCCTTGATAGTATTGGCTTTTCCTAAGGACTCAATGTGATCTTGTATCACTAAAATATAAAATGAAGAGTCTTGAGCTTTTGAGCTTGAGCCAATCTTTTGTCCTTAGCATTTTGAGGGTTCCACTTTCACATCCATGCCATGCCAATCATTGAGCTTTCCTGAAATAGTCATCTTGGAATAGCATTAGCTCAATGAGCTATATGTTGTTATGAATTACCAAAACCACCTAGGAATAGTTGCACTTTCATCATGATAGCACCGGGAGTTGATTTTTGTTTTTCTTCCCCTTGTTCTTCCCCTTCATCACTTGGTTCAATAACAAACAAGCTTCGCCTTCAATGTAAGATTTGGCATGTCAATTAGGGAGCACAGGTATAGTACCGAACTTAATTTTCTGATGAAAGTGGCAAAATACAGGCCAGCAGTTGTGAAATATCCTTATCTTACCTCAATGGGATATTACGGTGCACATACAGATTGGAAGTCTTATCTCCATTTGTGCAGTTCACTAAAATCAAGCAACATTATCATACAAGTAGCACAACATATGAATGCGCACTGCAGAATCATGTGAAAGAAGGCTAGTACTGACCTCTCATGATGCAGAATTCAAACAACTCACAAGAAGAAGATCTGAACCAAATTCGCCTTAACGGATAGGAAGTAAGATCTCCTCTTGTGCAGTTCCACTAAGATCAAGCAATCAAGCAACGTTGTCGGTGTGACATTTTGGTTGAACTGCACAAAACACTCTTAAAACAAAAGTGTTTTGTGCAGTGCAACAAAAGGTCACAGTGGCAACGAGGTGAAGTAGATAACCCTGTTTACATAGAGGTGCAAAGGAAACAATTAGTCGTCAATAAGGGTGGATGACATAGAAGCCAACAAAAAGAAGCATCTACCTTATCTAAATGGGAAAGAAAGCAAGACAGTAGCATTTCTCAAACGGTGGCATTGATTAATATCTACATAGAGAGTATATTAACAATAAAATTCGTTAAACATGTAATTTGCTTTTAACTATGGCATTGCATCAATTTTCCAGCGGCATTTTTAGAGGGTGTTTGTTTACAGGCACATTTCGGTGTAGGGACTAAAAAACTCCGTGTCAGTCCCATCTAAACCAAAGAGGAGGGACTTTTAGGGACTAAAAGTGGGCATTTGGGACTAAAGAAAGAAGACCCCGAGGGAGTCTTTTTGGGTCTTTTTCCAACAGTTGCCCCTGCCACGCATCACACCTTGTCTCTATTAGTTCATTACTAGGGGTAACATGGTCTTTTAGCATGTCATTTAATAAACTCTAGTCAATGTTTAGTCCCTGGAACCCAGCAGGTAGGGACTAGGGAGTTTTTAACCAAATAGGGCCTTAGGTTAACAACAACTAATGAGTTGCACGGGACAGTGGACGTACCAGCACCATGTGCATCCACTGATGTACTATGGTCATGCACAGTCTGTTGCAACAAAGAACAAGCAACCAAGGAGCATATTTGTGTTGGTCCCAGTTTTGTTATCTTTAGACGCCTTTCCCTATGTGGGCGCAGCAAATCTAGTCCTGCTCAAATTCTACAACCTTGTCCCTTCCTTTGCTTTTTGAACTAGTACTTTCGCCCCTTCCTTTCCTCTTTGAACCACGTCCTAGATTTATGCGATACAACTTTCCCCACTACTTTCCCCCATTCCTTTCCTCTTTGAACCACGTCCTAGATTAATGCTATACAACTTTCCCCCTTCATTTCCTCTTTGAACCACGTCCTAGATTCATGCTATATACAACTTTTCCCACTACTTTCCCCCACTCCTTTCCTCTTTGAACCACATCCTCGATTCATGGTATACATGTAGCTAGAGCAATGCATGTGGAGTAAGTAAATTATACCTTAAGGTTCTTGGGCGTGGTTCGGTGGGCGATGGGACGGCGGCAAAGAAGAAGGGGTCGGAGGCCCTCCCGCGCCGCCGCTGGGTGGAAAGTGAACATCTGCGCTGGTAGTCCCTCGCCGACGGCGACAACGTTAAGCCTCCTTCCCTTCCCGGCGGACGGATCCTGCCGGCTCTTTGAGCAGCAGTGAGGGGAGAGAGAGGCCAATGAAGTCTTGTTTAGATCTGGAGAGGGCGAGAGAGTGTGAAGAGAGCAACTACAAGTGCTGAGGCTCCAGCGGGAGAGGGCGAGAGAGTGAGCGAACAGGCTAACCAGCTACACAACCCTCCCGTTATGTTCAACGAGAGGGAAATAACCTTTTATACATTCCTGCATTCGTGTGACAAGCATGCTGTGTGTTTTGTGTGTGTGTGGGAGTCATTGGGATTTCAATCATAATCGTGTCATGTGGCTTTGGTGGTAAGACTATCCATAGTGGTGTAGAAATAATGCAGCCTTAGTCACCTTACCTCTCTCCACGTAGTACGTTGGGTCCCACCAGTCAGAGGGTGAAACAAACAAATTAATAAGAAAAATTAAAAGTGCCAGCGGTGTATCTTACCTCACACATCTCGCTACTACCCGGGAACACTGTCCAATTGATCACTCTGTTCGCTCACGTACTATTTTAAGTGAATCCTTATTATAACATGCACAAAATTTTGGCCACTTGTATTCGACTTAAGTCAGTGTGCCACCGTATCTCGTATACTTACTACTCCCTCCGTCTAGGTGTAACAAGTCACGTTAGAAGGTGCAACGGGACCAAGGTGCGTGCGCGCGCGTGCGCGTGTGTGTGTGTGTGTGTGTGTTTGTGTTTAACACCATGTGTGTGTTAGAGAGAGCGACAAATTGACCTACTCCTATAGAGAGATGTTGTGTAGTGTACGATTTTAGCCGCGAGAGTCGGTGCATTCTCTTGTTTCCGGGCGTGTCCGGTAGGGACATGCGGACAGCTGCCACGCTCGCTCCTGACCAGCCTGGCCCACCCAAAGCCCCTCCATCGCCCGCGCGTGCTTCCTGCCCGAAACGGTCAGCGCCGCTCCAAAGAATCGGTGCCGCATTCATGCCTGGGCAGACCGGACGCGACCTCTCACTGGCGCAGAGTGATGGTTGCTTCGTCCGTCCAACTTACTGCTGGGTCTATGCGATTTGACGGCTCATTGTTCTTTATTACTGAGGTGGTAGGACTGCTGGATGTCCCACGCTTTCGGCGAAAGGAGGTATACTACTACTACTAGATTACAATTTTCTCCATTCTTACAACGGGGGCATGCAAGAGCAGTGAAAACACGCAGGCTCAGTGATTACATGGCCAACCTCACACTACTATCACCATGCGACACCTTACTCTTTACATAGTACTCCCTCCGTTCCTAAATATTACTAGATGAGTCCCCGCGCGTTGGCGCGGAACAACGGTATATCTCTCTGCGCAAAATTATCGATTTCATAGAACAAAAAAAAACTCTATAACCGCATGACAAATGTGGTAGCTAAACTAAATAAACTCCCATCATCATTTAGATCATCCCACGTAAGGAGAAAAGATCAGCCAACTCCTGAACTCCTACTGCATAATGGGATTATATTTTTCTTTTTGACATGTTAATGGGACTTAAAAGCTCACTTACATGCATGCTACTGGTGCATGCTTGCATGCAGACATGTTGATGTGATTTAAAACCCACTCACATGCATGTGGCACGGTATTTCTGCATGCTTGCATGTGGCTTAGTGCGGAGCCTCTCAACGTCAAGATCAGACGGCTATTATGGACTGATTTACTTCATCTAACAGCTACATCAATTTTGATGACGTGGCTCAAGGAGAGGATATAGAATTCCTAGTAGTGGGGGCTAGCTATTACTAGTAGATATAAGTCTTTGTAGAGATTCCACTACATACGGAACAAAATGAATGAATCTACACTTAAAATGCATCTATATACATCCGCATGTGGTTCATGGTGAAATCTCTACAAAGACTTATATTTAGGAACTAAGGAAGTATTAATATAGTACGTACTGTAATTTATCAGCGAGATAAATTTGTACAATGCTATGAAGCTTCCATCTTCTGTTACATGTATCTTGCATCCAAGGTTGCCCGTTGCAACATTTCATCAAATACAAAGGAGACTAACATGCATGCTATTGCATCTCAATGATTGACATATCATAGCAAATATCTACTCCCTCCGTTCCAAAATAAGTATCTCAACTTTGTGCAAACTTTAGTACAAAGTTGTACTACTACTAAAGTTGACACTTATTTTGGAACAGAGGCAGCTAAAGAAAAAAACGATCCATGCAGTCCCTAGCCCTTGAACCGTGAACCTGACCAGGCTTCAATTTGCTGGCAACGTTCGAGCTTCCTAATAAATGAAGTTTGCAACCTTTTGACCATCGGATCATTTTGTGCAGTTTCACCAAAATCAAGATGAGCATCCCTGCGGCAAAGAAATTGAACAAGCGTGATTAGAATAAGATTACTAGGACTAGTTGATGAGTCATAAACTCATCACAAATATAGTACGTAGAAGCCTGTAGAGGTATGTGCGGGGAAAAGAAGTAGAGAAATATCCACATGGAGTGATGTGGGCAGCTGGAGCAGTGGTGCAAGCCGGCTGTAAAGGGAGTTGTACCTGAGGGACGTAGCTCAACCTTGAGGAGGGCGGCGGGAGGCGGCAACTGCCCATGTCGCGTCAGTGAGCAAGGGACGAAGGCAACCTCACCGGCTTTGTGAGAGAGAACGGCGGGGACTCCTGATCGGGACGTGCCGACAGTGGGTTTTTGCCGTCGGCGACGGCCACCACATCTACACTAAGCATCCACCCCTTCCCCAAGCGGACATGATCCGCCGAGATATTAGAGATGTGGCCACAGTCATTTTGTGCGAGAGAGTGTGAAGAGAGCAACCCCAGCAAGCAACCGTGTAGGCTGGCCCGTCCTGACTATGTACTCCTTTTCTCTCCATATGAACCTATCATATTGCGTACATGCCACTGAAGAAAAAAACTTTATTTATAAATGACGCGGCACCTACTACTCGTTCTCCTATAACCTTGCACTTGGCATCTCCAAAATATTGACCTTGCGATTGGCTCTTCGCCTCTTAGGGAAGTCGAGCAATAATGGTAGTGCTAAATATCGCTCTGGCTATATGAGACCGAATGAATTGTTGCACGTCCACCACGTGGGCGGGGGTCGAGGGGCGAGGGAGAGTGCTACATACGGAGCAAAATGAGTGAATCTACACTCTAAAATACGTCTATATACATCAGTGTTTGGAGTATGTACTAGTAGTTCATATTGAAATCTACTAAAGGACATATATATTCCAAAGAATATGATATAATCTCTATAACCAAGGTAGTAGGGACGAGGAGTAAACGGAGGGAGTAGTAAATTTTTCTCCTCGTCCCGCGAGCCACCGCGCGCATGGGCGAGGGAGCAGGCGTAAGGCGTAGTAAGCAAGCTTCACCTCATCCTCCGAGCCACCGCGCCCGTGGGCGTGGGAGACGGCGTACTAAGCAAGCTTCTCCTCGTTCTGTGAGTTGACGGAACACATCAAAAGTACTCCAGTGTATAGAGCCTTGCCTCTAAGGTAGGCCCCACATGGTTTGCCTCTTTTTTTTAACAAAACACGTCAAGTCGCAATTTGTTTGTTCACCCGTGGTAGACGATCCTCCCTCCACCAAGTGGACAACCAGTACACGTGCCAAATTACCACATGGACTGCCTTTTTCGTATAGAAATGAGCTCCACCGTGTACCCGCACGGGTGTGGTTGGGAAAGAGACGGGAGTACGTGCGCCGTGCATGCACCTCTTCTCTTCGTGCACGTTCCCCACCTACGTGGGTGTCTATGAGAGATACAAACCGCGTTCGTGAGTGTTTTTTGTTTTGGGGTGGGGGTGGGGTGGGGAGTTGATGTCGTGAATTATTTGTGGGAATATGTGTCGATGATGTCTAAAACAAAATTTTGCATGCAATGTGTGTGAAATGGAGGCCTATCCATATCATACATAGAGGGTCGGGCAATCCACGAGAAGAGAGGAAGGGGTCATAGCTATCGATAGAGTCAAAGAGAGGATCAAGTGGGTGGGTGCGAGATCGATGAAGAGAGCCATCGAAATTGTGTGTGTGTACAAGTCAAAGATATAGGGTGACTGGCCTACTGGAACGTTAGAGGGCACACCTCAAGTTTGTGTGTGGCCGGGAGACATGACTAGAGCG
>NC_041386.1:210500428-210540946 GCF_002162155.2 Triticum dicoccoides | reverse complement strand
GGTGGGAGGGGTAGGCAGAGGCCTAACTATAGAGGTAGAATGACTCATATATGTGTTGATAAGGAGAGACCCAGCTATGTCTTGAGGGAGATCGGTCGACATCCGTACATAACTGAAGGACGGGAAATATGATGGGAGAGAGATAGAGGAGAGAGAGAGGGAGGGAGAGGGAGGGAGAGGGGTAGAGTGCTGGATGGGTGATGGAGTTGCTTCTCGAAGATGGTGGGAGAGGCCTACTAGACAAACTGAGGGTGGAACTACAATGTTATCAATAAGAGTGGGGATGTGTTTCTGTGTGTGCCTGTGCATGATAGATCTGTCGGGACGCATCCATGGATGATGAAGGGGAACCATGTGTTTGGTAAGCAAACCTAACTAGATCAGTAGATCAATTGTTGTTTGTCGGAGGAAGGGAGAGACACAACTAATGAGGTATATCGATTGACGTGTGGGTAAAAACGAGTTATAAGGACCTAGCTAGCTATATGTATAGCGAGAGATCGGTCGGTGTACGTCCATTTGTTAGAGGCTAATAAGGCCCAGCGAGACGGATAGACAGAGAGAATGGAGCTAGGAGGTGGTGCGAGGGGCCCAACTACTAGCTAGATAGGGGGAGGAGTGTGCGGTTGTGAGAGAGCGATGAAAAGAGGGGCGAGAGTTTACATGTGTGTCTGACCATATGAGAGGCACGAGGCAAGGACACATAAAGGAGGAGATTGAAGGTGTGTTCGTATGTTGTAGGCAGGCATCGCTACAGAGGTTTATCGATCGCTGTGTGTCGGAAAGGAGTTGTGGAGACTCTGGGAGAACGACCTAAAGAAAAAAAATGAATGTGCCCGGTGGATAGAATGCTGAGGGAGGGGGAGGGCGAGGAGGGTGTGTGCATGCACGAGAGAAAGTTAGTGGTAGCTACAAAGGTTAGAGGATTGTGTGGGTGTAAGAGACTAACAAAGATCATAATTTGATATGAAAGCGGATTCATATATTTGAATAGGAGATCATAGTGTTTTAAACATTGCATGCATGAATATAGCGGTGATACACGTGTTGTGCACATGTTATACCATAATGTGATAATGCATGGTGTTTGCAACTCACAGCTAAATGCCGAACAATCTAAACCATACTATACATCAAACAATCTCACATTTTATTTGAATTTGTGATAATGTGTGGCATTTGTATCTTACAACTAAATATCGAACAATCTAAACAATACTATATATCGAACATTCTCACATTTGAAAGTGCATCTATCCTTAGGTGGTTTTGGTAATTCATAACAACATATAGCTCACTGAGCTAATGCTATTCCAAGATGATTATTTCAGGAAAGCTCAATGATTGGCATGGCATGGATGTGAAAGTGGAACCCTCAAAATGCTAAGGACAAAGGATTGGCTCAAGCTCAAAAGCTCAAGACTCTTCATTTTATATTTTAGTGATCCAAGATCACATTGAGTCTTTAGGAAAAGCCAATACTATCAAGGAGGGATGAGGTGTTGCTTAATGAGCCTCTTGCTTCATGTGCTTAGTGATATGCTCCAAAACCCTCAACTACTTTCCCATATCCACATATGACCTAAACCCTAAGCCAAACTCGGTCCTACCGATTCTTCCTATCCGGCGCCACCGAGTTTCACTTGTCATAAGCCACTGCCAAACCCTAGCATTTCGGTTCTACCGATAGGGATCTCGGTCTCACCGAGATGGGGTTGCAAACTCTCTGTTTCCCTTTCGTAACTTTTCAGTCTCACCGAAAGAGCGAATCGGTCCCACGAGATTGCAATGTAAATTCAGTGTTTCCCCTTTGTAACTTTCGGTCTCACCGAAAGAGCAAATCGGTCCCACCGAGTTTGCCTGACCAACTCTCTGGTTAGCTAATTACCAAATTCGGTCTCACCGAGTTTGTGTAATCGGTCTCACCGAGATTACGTTATGCCCAAACCCTAACCATATCGGTTCCACCGAGTTGCATGTCAGTCCCACCGAAAATCTCTAACGGTCACTAGGTTTACATTTTCGGTCCGACCGAGTTTGTTGATTCGGTCCCACCGAGATTGCAAAACTGTGTGTAACGGTTGGATTTTGTGTGGAGGCTATATATACCCCTCCTCCTCCTCTTCATTCGAGCGAGAGCCAGTGGAGAGAGCCATCAGAACACATACACCATTCCAATTCATATGTTTTCTGAGAGAGAACCACCTACTCATGTGTTGAGACCAAGACATTCCATTCCTACCATATGAATCTTCATCTCTAGCCTCTCCAAGTTGCTTTCCACTCAAATCTTCCTTCTACCAAATCCAATCCTATGAGAGAGAGTTGAGTGTTGGGGAGACTATCATTTGGAGCACAAGAGCAAGGAATTCATTACCTACACACCATTTGTTACTTCTTGGAGAGTGGTGTCTCCTAGATTGGCTAGGTGTCACTTGGAAGCCTCCGACAAGATTGTGGAGTTGAACCAAGGAGTTTGTAAGGGCAAGGAGATCGCCTACTTCGTGAAGATCTACCGCTAGTGAGGCAAGTCCTGTGTGGGCGATGGCCATGGTGGGATAGACAAGGTTGCTTCTTCGTGGACCCTTTGTGGGTGGTTGCTTCTTCGTGGACCCTTCGTGGGTGGAGCCCTATGTGGACTCGCGCAACCGTTACCCTTGGGTGGAGCCCTGTGTGGACTCACGCAACTGTTACCCTTCGTGGGTTGAAGTCTCCATCAACGTGGATGTAGGATAGCACCACCTATACGAACCACGGGAAAAACATCTGCGTCTCTAATTGCGTTTGAAAGCTCCAAACCCTTCCCTTTACATTCTTACAAGTTGCATGCTTTACTTTCCGCTGCCAATATACTCTTTGCATGCTTGCTTGAATTGTGTGATGATTGCTTGACTTGTCCTAAAATAGCTAAAATCTGCCAAGAACTAAAATTGGGAAAAGGTTAATTTTTTATTTGGTCAAGTAGTCTAATCACCCCCCCTCTAGAAATACTTTCGATCCTACAAGTGGTATTAGAGCTTTGGTCTCCATTTGCTTTGATCTCCATAGCTTTTGGTGGTCATAGCCTTGGTTTCACAACCTAGGAGAGTATGGCGTCTAGCGAGGGAAATTATCACCGTAGAGGTCCTTACTTTGATGGTACTAATTTTGCTAGTTGGAAGCATAAAATGAAAATGCATATTCTTGGACATAACCCCGCCGTTTGGGCTATTGTGTGTGTTGGCTTGCAAGGTGACTTCTTTGATGGGAGAGAACCAAACCGTGAAGCTACCGCGGATGAGTTGAAGATGTTGCAATACAATTCTCAAGCTTGTGATATTATCTTCAACGGATTGTGCCCCGAAGAATTCAACAAAATCAGCCGTCTTGAGAATGCAAAGGAAATTTGGGACACTTTGATTGATATGCACGAAGGAACCGACTCCGTCAAGGAATCCAAGTTGGATGTGCTTCAAAGCCAACTTGACAAGTTCAAGATGAAGGATGGTGAAGGTGTCGCTGAAATGTACTCTAGGCTTGCTCTCATCACAAATGAGATTGCCGGCTTAGGAAGTGAAGAGATGACCGATAGATTCATCATCAAGAAGATTCTAAGAGCCTTGGATGGAAAATATGATACCGTGTGCACATTGATCCAAATGATGCCCAATTACAAAGATCTCAAGCCAACGGAGGTGATTGGAAGAATTGTTGCTCATGAGATGTCACTTAAGGATAAAGAGGAACTTCACAACAAATCAAGTGGTGCCTATAAAGCCTCATGTGAAGCCCCTACATCGTCGAGTGAGAAACAAGACTTCAATGAAGAATTGAGCTTAATGGTGAAGAACTTCAATAAGTTCTACAAGAGTAGAAGCAAAGATAGAAGCTTCAAGTCAAGGTCCTACAATGACAAAAGATCTTCTAGTCGAGAGCGAAACTGCTACAACTGTGGAAGACCCGAACACTTCTCCAATGAGTGTACGGCTCCCTACAAGAGAAGAGAAGATTCTCCAAAAAGAAGAAGCAAAGAATCAATACCAAGAGAGAGAAGGAGTATAGATGATCGTTATGAACGAAGATACTCACGGAGAAGCAAGGATTCGGAAAGGAAGGAAAAATCATCAAGAAGCTACACAAGACGAAGACATCAAGCTCATGTTGGTGAATGGGTATCCGGCTCCGACTCCGACAGCCACTCCGAGAGAAATTATCACTCCAACTCCGAAGATACTCAAGATGAAGGTGTTGCCGGTCTAGCACTTGTGTCAACCAACTCCTACGACATATTTGACTCACCAAATGAAGGAATTGGAAGATGCTTCATGGCCAAAGGTCCTAAGGTAACACACCCCAAGTATGTTGATTTCAATAGTGATGAAGAGGACTTGTTAGGAGATGATTTGCTTGTTGACAACTCTAGTGATGAATACTATGATGAAACGTCAATTAAACATGCTAATCAAGATAAAACGAATGACAATGATAAGGAGAAGATTGAGGCTCTAACTAAAGAACTAAACACTCTTAAATTAGCTCATGAAACCATCTTCGAAGATCATCGAGAACTTTTAAGAGCTCATGAGAAATTACGCTTTGAAAAGCTCAATCTTGAGCAAGAGCATGAGTTCTTAAAAGCAATCAATGATGATCTCCGTAAGAAAAGTTCTTCTTACATTGCCAAGCATTTACTCTTATCTACTTACATGCCTCAAGTCAAGTCTAGTAACAAGAACAAGAAAGATTCTTCCTCTAGCAGTAACAATGATCATGTTAAATCCAATATTGTTGCTTCTAGTAGTTCTCTTGATTCTACTAATGATTCTATTAGCCAAGTTACACTTGAGCAAGAAAATAGTTTATTGAAGGGAATTATAGAGAAAGGAGTGTACAAAAGCCTTGCCGGGAGTAAGCAATTCGAGGAAATTGTGCGCAAGCAAGGAATGCACCGGAAGAATCAAGGTGTTGGTTTTGAACGAAAGGTCAATGCCAATGGAGTTGAGTGGAAAGAAGATCAATACCCCAAGACAAAGTTTGTCCCTCAACAAGAGAAGTATGATACTTCTTTCAAGGGGACACAAGCTCAAGATGATCTTCCACCACAAGACTACAAGCAAAAAGGCAAGGACAAGCTTCAAGAGGAAATTGACGCATTTGAAGAAGCTCCAAAGACCTTAGTCAAGTGGATTCCCAAGACTACTTCAAGTTACACTTCATCAAGTACGACTACAACTCCAAGGATTCCCATCAAGATGGTGTGGATCCAAAAGAAGAAGAACTAGAGAGTTCTCGAGGGTGACTCCGCCAACATACTTCACTCTTATCATTTTGGCAAGAACAAGTGCAATCAACTTCCACATCTTACACTAGTTCAAGGAGTCACAAACCCTCTTGTTGGTAAGACAAGGGACAAGGTAACCTAAAAGTTTTCATGGACATCACCTTGTGTGTGCATCACTCTATGTCTATGGATTTCCTTGTTTGTTCCTTGTGGGACTAACCCATGTAGGTATTGAAAGTGCAATTCACTCAAATGGATAGCTCCAAGTGATCTACATCAACATTGAGCATCCACATCTTTAACATCTACATGAAGTCATCATCGACAAAACCAAAGGTTAGTTCATCCCTCTTAGGGGGGATATCACATCTAGGGGAGCTTTACTCTAAGACTTGAGCTAAAGCAACTCTAAAGATGTGAACACAACAATGCTTTATGTAAAAGTGGTAACCCCACTTGAGCTTAAACGATGAGTATGACCTATGGTCAAGTGTTCTCACTTGACTCCTAAGTCAATATACTCATATATAGATGACCTAGTCATCGCAAATTGCTTGATAGATGCTAGAATTGGTTGTGCATGCCTTGCCACATATTTCATTTGCCATCTTATTGTGTGAGCATGCTGGTTGCATATTTTACTCATTCAAGGACATCCACTTGTTGTTTTGATTGTTCGGTTTTATTTCTTTTTGCCAAGTGGATGGACAAGAATGCCTAAGAACCTCCTCTAGCTATCTATGCTTTTCTCGTCTCAAACTCTATTCATGCTGCATCACAAAATTTGATCAAGTCAGATTCGAACCACTCTGTGTGAGGAGCGCTCGGAGTCCCCGATTCGTCATAGACTTAAACTTCCAAAACCTCTTTATGATTCTCGGTCTGACCGATACCCCACTTTCGGTCCTACTGAGATCATTAAGTTGATCTCAGTTTTCGATCTCGGTGCAACCGATTTGAACATTTCGGTCACACCGAGTTTCAGTAACTGCCTACAGTTATGAATCTGGTGCCACCGAGTTGTTCCACTCGGTCACACCGACAGGGTCGGGCTATATATAGTCATGGGCAAAATTTTGGAAATTTCTCCGAACCCCTTCGCCCGCGCGATAGCCTGCTCTGCCCTCGTGGTCTCCGGATCGTCTTCTCGCCGCCAACCGCCTCCAGTCGCTGGTCTCCGTCGCCGTCAACGGGAATTCTGCCCCGCCGTTGCTGCCGTAGCGAGTCTCCGCCGAACTAGGGTATGGACTCGATCTTTGTGCTATTCCCCAATCTGATTCCTAGCACATTGTGATCATATTGATTCTAGCCATGTTTGATAAACTTCTATCCAGTCAATGAACCCATAGATTAGGTTTGATTCGAAAATTCCAGGTTTAGGTTTCCGCCGAAACCATCTCGGACCCATCGAGTTGAAAAACTCGGTCCCACCGATTTGGCTTATGACATTGCACAAGTGAGACTCGGTCTGACCGAGAATTACTTATCGGTGTGACTGATTTTGGAACTCTGTGAAACCCTAGCAGTCTCGGTGCCACCGAACTGTGACTCGGTCCTACCGAGTTCACTAGTTTAGGTTCCAAAACTGCTTCGGTATCACCGAGTTTGAAAATTGGTAGATCCGAGATGATTTCAGTGGGAAATTAAAACTAAGTTTTTGGATCATTCTTTTGCAAAAATCTCTGCATTTTGTGATGCTCATCCTTTCTACCTCATCTATAATCTGTTCACAGGGTCAGCAGTCAGTTTGCAGCATGTCTGATCAAAGTGACAGCCAAAACATGTCAGAGCAGCAGGTGCACATGAGTGAGGGCACTAGTCCCTCCAGCTCTTCAGATGAGGGCAGCAGGAGCACCCCTAGCAACTTGCCAAAGGCTGCCACGAGACAGAGGAAAAAGAGAACTTCAGACTCCGAAGATGAAGACTATGTGGCAGAGGAAGAGGCCACTTCCAAGAGAGTTGAGCCAGCTCAAGGCACAAAGCCAGGCCTAAAGATCAAAAGGCCAGCAGGCAGGCAACCCATGTCAAAGGCAAGAGCCTCAACTGAGAAGCCCACTCCCCAAGAGCCAGTTGCTGCAGAAGGAAAGAAGAGGAAGGAAAGGGTCAAGAAGACCGTAGCCAGAGTGCTAGGAAAGGCTTCCATCATGGAAGAGGAAGAGGAAGAAGAGGTAGCTGCACCAGCACCCAAGGCACCCAAGCTGATGGGTGATGCCATAAGATCAGGGGCTACTGCATCTAAGCCCAAAGCTGCCTCCAAGCCCAAGTCTGCACCCAAGAGGAATACAAGGAGCATTCCTGCAGCTGAGAAGAACAAAGGCCCCAGTGCCTGAGACTGTTGCTGAAGAAGAGGAAGAGAATGTCCTGAGAAAGCTAAAGCCCAAGATCCCAGACCACAACGATGCTCATCCTGTGGCTGAGGATATGAAGCTCAGGAGAGATTCAGGGCTGAGGAAGTGGAGAGAAGCAGACCCGTATGCTTCAGGGAGAAGGACTGCCGTGGATTACAGGTGCCACACCAAGGAGCAGCAAGATTTTTATGAGACAGTTTTGCTTGATAAGAAGCCCATAGTCTGTGATATGAGATGGGTCGACTAGACCTACATGAAGGAGAATGAGGAGCACTACCCTGGAGTATTTGACAGCTTTAGTGCTTGTGGAGTTGCTGACTTTGTTGGGCAGAAGCTCACAAAGTGGAACGAGGAGCTGATCATGCAATTCTACTCCACATCACATTTTTATTCAGATGGGAGGATCATATGGATGTCTGAGGGTACAAGGTACCAATCCACAGTTGCTGAGTGGGCACAGATCATTAATGCCCCAGAGGAGCATGATGATGACTTGGATATATGCCAAGAAGAAGGTGGACCATAACTCCATGTCCAATATGTACAAGGAAATTCCCAATGAGGCACTTGACACTTTCAAATTTGGCTCAGTGCACTATCTTCTGTCAGGACTGCCAACCATCAATTGGATCTTGAGGCACACCTTATTGCCCAAGTCTGGAGATCACAAGATGATCAGAGCCCATGCTATCAACCTGCTTCATGTATTTGATGTACCTCAGAAGTTCAAGGTGATGAGCCTAATAGTGGAAACAATCAAGAGGACTGCAGCAGATCAGAAGAGGAGTTGCGGATATGCCCCTCAAATTCAGGAGCTCATCAACTCCAAGATGGGCATGGGCATATATTTATTGGACAAGGAACATTTGCCCATCCGTCCAGATTTTGAGGACAATGAAGTTGTCATGACTGAAAATGAACCGTCATCTGCCCAAGCATTTGCAAAGAAGGAGAAGGCAAGGAAGGAGAAAGCTGCCAAGATGCCAACTCAAGAGGAGGCATCTGAGTACTTCTTGAAGACCAAACAAGAGCAGCTTGGTTACCTCATTGCATCCACCCTGCGGATTGAGAAAGGACTAGCCACCCTAACTCAAAACCAGGCAAGCCTAGAGAGAATCATGGAACAAAAGTTCTATGACTTGGATGTCAAGGTAACGGAGATTCAGACTGCAGTGGAGCAGCTCCAAGATGATATGCAGGAGAGGAGAGGCAGGACTACCACTCATGCCTTTGCCAGAGTGCCCAGAGGTCCAAGGTCGTTTGTCGTGCCAGTTGCTGACACAAGAGCCACCACCTCAGCACCAGCCACAGCCTCAGTTCCACCAGCTCCAGCATCTACCTCAGCTCCAACTCCAGCGTCCACTTCAGCATCTATCGAAGCCTTCGTCCTTGGAGTGATCCGGACTCCACCACCACCAGAAGATCAAGCCTGAGCGTCGATCTAGTGCTATGCATTTTCTAGGAACTTTTTGGTAACTTGTTGCCAAAGGGGGAGAAGATGTATAGATCATAGGCTTCGAGAGAGAGAGTGTTGCTTTTCTCTCTTGCTTTATTTGGTGGTTTTTCAAACTTGTTTGCTTTTGAGTGCTTGAGATACTATGCTTGTGAGACATTGATGATCATGTGTTTGATCATAAGCTACACGTAATGCTTGATGAATGCTATTATCTTATCTATCTTATGTGATCATTCACTATTCTTGGTGATGAGTGCATGTATTTCATTCTTATCATTTTAAGCGCTCCACCAAGATGTATGTGACATGGAAGAGTAACCCATGACTCTAACTCCTTGTGCATTTGCAGTCCAAAGCAAATTTTAAATATGCACAAATTTAGGGGGAGCTCTTACTTATCACATACTTCTCAAAGCGACGATATATTTCATGCTTATTATCATTTGTCGAAGCTTTGATCTATATGTTGTCATCAATTACCAAAAATGGGGAGATTGAAAGTGCATCTATCCCTAGGTGGTTTTGGTAATTCATAACAACATATAGCTCATTGAGCTAATGCTATTCCAAGATGATTATTTTAGGAAAGCTCAATGATTGGCATGGCATGGATGTGAAAGTGGAACCCTCAAAATGCTAAGGACAAAGGATTGGCTCAAGCTCAAAAGCTCAAGACTCTTCATTTTATATTTTAGTGATCCAAGATCACATTGAGTCTTTAGGAAAAGCCAATACTATCAAGGAGGGATGAGGTGTTACTTAATGAGCCTCTTGCTTCATGTGCTTAGTGATATGCTCCAAAACCCTCAACTACTTTCCCATATCCACATATGACCTAAACCCTAAGCCAAACTCGGTCCTACCGATTCTTCCTATCCGGCGCCACCGAGTTTCACTTGTCATAAGCCACTGCCAAACCCTAGCATTTCGGTTCTACTGATAGGGATCTCGGTCTCACCAAGATGGGGTTGCAAACTCTCTGTTTCCCTTTCGTAACTTTTCGGTCTCACCGAAAGAGCGAATCGGTCCCACCGAGATTGCAATGTAAATTCAGTGTTTCCCCTTTGTAACTTTCGGTCTCACCGAAAGAGCAAATCGGTCCCACCGAGTTTGCCTGACCAACTCTCTGGTTAGCTAATTACCAAATTCGGTCTCACCGAGTTTGTGTAATCGGTCTCACCGAGATTACGTTATGCCCAAACCCTAACCATATCGGTTCCACCGAGTTGCATGTCAGTCCCACCGAAAATCTCTAACGGTCACTAGGTTTACATTTTCGGTCCGACCGAGTTTGTTGATTCGGTCCCACCGAGATTGCAAAACTGTGTGTAACGGTTGGATTTTGTGTGGAGGCTATATATACCCCTCCACCTCCTCTTCATTCGAGCGAGAGCCAGTGGAGAGAGCCATCAGAACACATACACCATTCCAATTCATATGTTCTGAGAGAGAACCACCTACTCATGTGTTGAGACCAAGACATTCCATTCCTACCATATGAATCTTGATCTCTAGCCTCTCCAAGTTGCTTTCCACTCAAATCTTCTTTCTACCAAATCCAATCCTATGAGAGAGAGTTGAGTGTTGGGGAGACTATCATTTGGAGCACAAGAGCAAGGAGTTCATTACCTACACACCATTTGTTACTTCTTGGAGAGTGGTGTCTCCTAGATTGGCTAGGTGTCACTTTGGAGCCTCCGACAAGATTGTGGAGTTGAACCAAGGAGTTTGTAGGGGCAAGGAGATCGCCTACTTCGTGAAGATCTACCGCTAGTGAGGCAAGTCCTGTGTGGGCGATGGCCATGGTGGGATAGACAAGGTTGCTTCTTCGTGGACCCTTTGTGGGTGGTTGCTTCTTCGTGGACCCTTCGTGGGTGGAGCCCTGTGTGGACTCGCGCAACCGTTACCCTTCGTGGGTTGAAGTCTCCATCAACGTGGATGTAGGATAGAACCACCTATCCGAACCACGGGAAAAACATCCGTGTCTCCAATTGCGTTTGAAATCTCCAAACCCTTCCCTTTACATTCTTGCAAGTTGCATGCTTTACTTTCCGCTGCCAATATACTCTTTGCATGCTTGCTTGAATTGTGTGACGATTGCTTGACTTGTCCTAAAATAGCTAAAATCTGCCAAGAACTAAAATTGGGAAAAGCTTAAGTTTTTATTTGGTCAAGTAGTCTAATCACCCCCTCTAGACATACTTTCGATCCTGCAACATTTTATTTGAATTTGTGGTAATGTGTGGTGTTTGCAACTCACATCTAAATACTTGCGTATGGGGCGGGACACCATACATAATGTGATAAACACATTATACATATGAGACATGGTTTAGATTATGAAGATCTAGCTAGAGCTAGAAATGTAATGTGATTTGAAATCAAAATAAAGTGGATTCAAAAAATCTAGTTCGAGTTCATATAGTACACATAGTTCATATGTAACTCGAGACTAATCATGTGGTGTGCTGTGAAGATAATACACAAACGATGGTTTAACTTGCCAATAATGATGATTGTAGATCTTATTAAAATAGAGAAATGAATTCAAATGCATTGACTTCACAACAATCATTACTGTAGATCTTATTCAAATAGAGAAACGAATTGAAATTTAGTTCATATTGAAGCGGTAGTATATACGTTTGGAATGCACTAAAACGTTCATTTGAGTAGTAGGTTGCATGCATTATACACGTAGCAAAATATTTTAATTGAACATAACATGAATTCAAAGTTTTGAATGACATTTGTAGGGCACATTGATTTGGTACAGTACACGTTAGGCTTGTCTGGAAATTTCAACCTGCGCCTTGCTAGCCCGAAATATTTAAGATATATCTTTGTCTCATTGTGCTCCGACAACTCCCTCCATCTCAACCCGTGCCTTGCTATTCCGAAATTACAACGCGCGTGAAAACTCCCACCTCCTGTGAAATCCCGACACGCGAAATGCCCGTGGTACCCCTGAACCGAAAGAACCGCCTCAAATCGGTGGGGGTACTTCCGTAACTTACCCCACATTTCAGACAAGCGTGTCTCTAAGACATGGTTCCCCACTGCCATCCCATCCGCCCACCCATTCGTACACCGAGGCCACGAAAACCCGCGACGAAACCCCACACGCTACTTCGTCCGTCACCCAGCCGGAGCCTCTTCCCCGACGACGTCGTCCACAGCAACACCTCGACGTCCCTCATCCACCGTACCAGATGAGGATCCGTCGTCGATCTCATCGTCCCGCCGGGTCAGCCACACCGTCCTCCACCTCCAAGGAGCTGCCCCGATGTT
The DNA here is from genome assembly GCF_002162155.2 of Triticum dicoccoides. Taxonomy (NCBI): domain Eukaryota; kingdom Viridiplantae; phylum Streptophyta; class Magnoliopsida; order Poales; family Poaceae; genus Triticum; species Triticum dicoccoides. The sequence goes on along the minus strand of NC_041386.1, from coordinate 210,528,591 downwards.
CCCCTCGTCTTTCGCGCCACCTCCATTCCCACACCGCCGTCTTCACCTGCACCACTGGAAGAGCATCATCATCACTGTTTCCTCGGATGAAGCTGCGGCCTAATCGACGCCACCAAAGAGGTTGTACACTAATCGCCGCATTTTCTTCTTGATTCGATCTCACGGTGCTGTCGGCGCTCGGTCCCGAGCCGACACGGTGCGGCTCCATCCACGGCGGCGTCGTAGACCACTTCCTCCACGGCATCACTCCCTCGGTGGTGATGTCCACATCAGTAGGACCTGCTGCTGCTTTAGCTCTTGCTCGCGCTGCTGCTCTGCTCTTGCTCTCGGTCCCCTGCCTGGTCTGCTCTTGCTATTGCTCTTGCTCGCGCTGCTGCTCTCGATCTTGCTCTTGCTTGCGATGCTGCTCCGATTTAGCTACACTTCACTCCGATGCCGCCGGGGTGAAGGAAGAACCAGCCGCAGCGGGGAGGGGGGCTTGCCGGAGAGGTACCCCACTATCTATCTTAGGGTTCAGGATGAGGGTGGTGGTCGCCGGCGGTGGCGGGGCGTTGGCGGGGTGGTGGCGTGGGGATCACCAGAGAAAAAGCTTGGCACGGGGGGGCCTAGAGGGATGGCCAGGGCGGTGGCGGACCGGCGGTGGGGAGTGTTTTCGGGGCGGGCAGGGCGGCACACCGCGGGCGGCGGGGGGCTGCTGTTTGGTCGGCTCAGGGGGGTGGAGGTTGAAGATGAACCGCAGGCCCTTGATTTCGTAGCCAACGGCTGCAAAATCGACTGACCAGAGATGAAAAGGTCAGTCGACCGACGTGTAGCCTCACCTTGCTAGTGCGTCTAGTTTCGATAGCAAAATTCAGTTTCAACAGTGAAGTTCAGTTTCGACAGTTAAGTTCACTTTCGATAGTTAAATTCAGTTTTGACAGTTAAGTTCAGAGATGACCGGCTGATGTATTTTACATCTAGCACTTTGTGGTTATGTATTTTATGTCATGTATTGGAAATGCTATTAGAATTCCACTCAGCTTAACGTTGTTCGTTGTCTCTCTTGTCCTGCTTTAGCCTCGGCGTCGTACAACTCACCGGAGCTGCTCCAACGACGAAACCCTCCATCACGGCGGAGCAGTACCTCGGGCTCCATCTCCAGACGCCTAAGATCTTCTTCCCCTCCTCCGACAGCCAAGTCAGCCGGAGCATCCTCACCGGCCAACCCAATCACGCTGAGATTGACATGGCTTCGCCAAATAGGTTATACACTTGTTGCATCTCTTTTTTACTCTACATGTTATATATATTGTCCACTGAGCACACGGATTTGTTCCTTTAGTGTCTCCATGAAAGAAAAAACGTAGGAATTTTAATTTTCACTTGTCCTCCTTTTCAAATTCCTATTCATGAAGCACAAGACTAAGAGATAGTAGCATAATAGCATTATAACCGTGCATTTTCTTGTGGTTTGACTTAATCTCACCATGCTTCTTTGCATCCTGTGATCTTCCAATTGTTGTGAATCAAACACACAGATTGGCAGAAATCCTGTGTTTTTAAATTCTCTATTTTGCACGTGCATTCCTATCCTATTCCTGTCTATTTCCTATCCCTGCATTGTTGTAATCCTCCAATTCAAATGAGCCCTTACATAATTACTTCTCTTACAGATAGTTGTCAAAGAAAACCTTGCGTGGTTTGTCCCGCTCCTGCTGCGTCGTCGTCCACCCAAGCTCAGCTGCTTCAACGCTAGAAGGGTCCAACACAGCAGGGATCCGGCCTCCAGACTGTCTTTCGCCGCCTCAGATCTTCTTCCCCGCCGCTGGCCGCCATGAAAACTGCACTACCATCATCAACCGAGCAGATGACCTCGAGGACTACACGGGTCGGCAAGAGAGGTCGCACTCTTTCGTGTCTCCTTACGTTATGCATCGCTTAATATTACATGCTACTTTATTGTCCTCTTCACCGATTAGACTCTGAGTCAGCTCCAAACTAATGGTCAAACTTGAGTTTTTAAATGGTTGTGGGGTACATATCGGGGCCGCTATCAATAGTATCTATCCACTATCTGGTTAATCTCCGGTGTCTACTATGAGTTTCATGTTGGGTGGAAAACAAATAGTAAAGAAGCCATTATCTGTATTTTTTAACTGAAGCCATTATCTGCCTGCTATTATTGGTTTTGGGTCTATCCACAGGTTGCTACCATCACTCTGGATTTCTGCATGCACTCCTTACATAATCTCACTATTTTTTATTCCTATGCATGACATTTATTGTAAACAATGGAACTGAACATGTAGAGCAAAAGAGACGAGCCTTGTGTGGCAATAAAATTTCATGCAGACGTCGCTCCATGGTAGGCGCAAAGGCAGCCCCCCTCCACGCATTTCGGATTGTAATCGAGAGGAAGATATCTGTTCTGAGGGGGATTCAGAAGGAGAAGACAACTCCTATTTACCCCCTGAGGTCTTCGCTCTAACTTGGCATGCTGATGTTGGTTATATCATGCATATGGTGTCTTGCATTGCTTACTTTATACATCAAATATGCCATCTGCTTAGTTTAGACATCCTTTGTGCGAATGCCATCTGTTTAGTTTATTCATCGTTTATGTGAATTATGCAACGCCATCTTGTTTAGCCAGGCATCATATATGTGAATTTTGCAATGCCATCCTACTTAGCCAGTCATCTTATATGTAAATTATATCAGGCCATCCTTTTTTTCGTTACATATTACATTTGTCAACAATGTTATTACATTCAACTGCTCTTCGTGTGCATCAGCCATTTGACACGGTGATGGCAAATTCTGGAGTGAAAACAAGGTCTTCAGAGCAGACTATGCTATCTGACGAAGCGCATATCTCGCTGGTTATGGATAGCTCCTCAAAGGAGGATTTAGAGATAGATGACTAGTCCTATTCCCCCCGAGGTGTATGCTCTAACTTGGCAGGGTTATGTTGCTCATATCGTGCGTATGGTGTCTCGCATTGCTATGTCATTTGATTAGTTTAGACATGCTTTGTGTGAATGCCACCTATTCAGTGTCTAATTACCATATATGTGAATTATGCATTGCCATCTTGTTGCAAGACATTATATATGTGAATTATACAATGCTATCTTGTTGCAAAGGCATTATATATGTGAATTATGCAATGCCATGCTGTTTAGCCAATCATCATGTATGTGAATTATATCATGCTATCATTTTTTTATTACGTGTTCCATTTGGCGACAACGTTTGTATATTCAACTACTCTTCCTGTGCATCAGCCATTTGAAGCGGTGATGGAAGTATCTGGAATGAAAACAAGGTATTCAGAGCAGACAATGCTACCTGCTGAAGCAGACATCTTGCTGGTTACAGAGAGCTCCTCAGAGGAGGATTCAGAGACTGATGACCAGTCCTATTTTCCCCCTGAGGTCTATGCTCAAACTTGGCAGGGTTATATTACCCATGTCATGCATGTTGTCTTGCATTGCTTAGTTTTTACATCATATATGGATTGCCATCTGCTTACTTGCTTACTATATAAATCATATATTTGAATTATATCATGCCATCATGTTTACATAGTACATACACATCATCTTTCTGAATTATGGCATGGCAACCCATTTAATAAAGACATCATATAGTTATATCGTCACATCCTGCTTAGTGTTTACAGTCATCATATTTTGAATTATGGCATTCTATCCGTGAATGTATGTGAATTATGGCATGCCAACCTATTTAATAAACACATTATATAGTTATGTCATGTCGTCCTGTTTACATAGTCTCATATTTTGAACTATGTCTTTCCATCTTTTTTAGTTAGCCATCATAATGTGAAATTGTGTCATGCTATCCTGTTTAGTTAGCCATCATATATGTGAAATTGTGTCATGCTATCCTGTTTGGTTAGACAACATAAATATGAATTATTTCATGCCCTCTTTTATTCCCCACTATCCATTGCACCTGTCTATCATACAATGTCTATACTTTCAATTACTTTTCTTGTTTATCAGCCATTTGAATTGGAGAGCGTGATGGCAGTATCTAAGGGAGTAACAACACGGTCTTCAGAAAAGATAGTGCTACCAGTTGATGCAGATAGAACCACGGTTGTACTTGCCCAAGGACCAGATCCACCACACATAACCCAGACTCTCGCAGATTGTACCCCTACCTAGTTGGACAGAGAACCAGCTACACCCTTCTAACCCCAACCCCGGCAGATAGTAAACCAGTTCCAGTTGACACAACACCGTCTCCACCACAGAGCACCCAAACACGAGCAGTTAGTAAGGGAACTACAGTGCCCAAAGCACGAGGACCACCACTTCGAATCCCAACTCAACGCTTAAAGGAGAAGAAGATTTGTTCTCAGGTCAGGTTCTGTAGCTACGGTTCATACTCCTTTGCTCTTGCATGACTGTATTTACTCATACCAACTATTTTCAAATTTGAAGGATGGAATTGAAACTCCAATGGTGCAACAGGTATGTTTTAAACCTGTTTCTTTAACTGGTTTGCTGCTGTAACCTGCTCTATGTTGATTTCAGTTTCAATTGAATAAATAGTTATGTTCTCATGTCATGCACATTACAAGTGTTGTTATTGCTCTATAGTTACCCACGCTTATATTCTGTCTATTCTGCTTTGTCTTGAACAAATATTATTTGATCTGTGTCTCTATCTTGATCCGGCAACAAAAACTAGAATGGTATAGACCATAAAGTGACCATGGTACATAGATATATGTTTGTTTCATGTTGTTATCCTATCCACTTTACTACTGAACTCATTTACCAAAATGAGTTTCATATACAACATGGTAAACATGTGATGTGTCTGCTTGTTTCTCTTTTAGAATGCGGACAAAATATTGGAGAACAGTACCACGTTATCCAAATGTAAAGGAAGTAATGCAGATAAGGTTCAAGATAGTGAGACATCCCTGTAGGTCTCCAAGAAAGCTGATAAAAACTATCTTGACGATAGTGAGGGAACCCAAAAGTCCTGTCTTGATGTAGTGTTCGAGTTACTGGCCACTACTGTTGGCACAAGCTCTTCGAACTCGCTACCTAAATCAGTTCGTCTTCTTGAGTCTCAACTTCAAGTTGAAAGACATCGATCAGATGTGCTGCGACAGGAAGCTGAAGGACTGAGGAAGTCCCTGCAGAATTCAGATGCTTATTTTCTGGTGCAACAGCAAGCGCTGGAGGATTTAAGCGCCAAACAAGAGAAAGTTAATAATCTTGCTAAGCATCTTGCCAGCATCATGGGTACCCAGGATATTGTTTCTTCAGATCTTCTAAAGTGGTTTCAGTTCTGGATTTGTTTTGCTGCGGCGTTTATTTGCGCTGGTCGCCAACTTTGACAACCAGTGTATATGATATGCTGCTTTGTTCCCTATATTTGCACTGGTGGCGAACTTTGATGCCCAGTGGATGTAATATGTGTAATAGCCGTGATAGCCTAGCGTTAGTTGCTTGCTTATTTATTTCCTTGTTGTCATGTTTATTTGTTTGCTTGTAGTCATTGCAGTTCTTTTTCCGCGGTTAGCTAGTGGCTGCAATAACCTATTTTTAAAACTAGGCCACAATAACCATGGGCTAATATTTACTGTAGTGACACTAGGCCTCCTACTGGTCGTATAAACAGTGGGCCATCTACGGGCCGTAGAAACAATGGGCCATCTACGGGCCGTAGAAACAATGGGCCTTCTACGGGCTGTAGAAACAATGGGCCTTCTGCGGGCCGTATTTTCAATGGGCCTTATATGGGACGTATAATCGATTGGCTAAACATGGGCCAAACAGACCGCATAATGGCCATAAACGGGCTACAGTTGGAATCGTCCGTTCATGGGCCGACCATAACGGGCCATCGTTAATAGGCCGTATTTGATGACGCCATGAAATCGGCCCAATGTATTAACGAACCACAAACGGGCCGACTGTAACCACGGGCTGAATTTGGCCCACAAGCAGAAAATGACAGTAACGGGCCGTAAGTAAATGAATGCTGGAAATGAGCCCAAGAATAAATGGGCTTTGAGAAGGCCGAAAGATAACATGGGCTGGAAACGGCCCAACGGAATAACGGGCCGTTAATGGGTATAAAGTGATACACTGTTCATTATGGGCCAGTTTCATCACGGGCCGTTAATGGGTGTAAAGTGATACACTGTTCATTACGGCCCAGTTTCACCACGGGCCATTAGTAGGCCAAGAGTTACATAGGGCCTCATATGGGCCGAAAGACTTCATGGGCCATACATGGGCCAGAAGTGAAAACGGGTTGGAATCATATTGGATGGCCCAGATGACGCTACTGGGCCTAATTCCGATAGGGTGTAACGGGCCTTGGGTTAGCGGGCTATAAATGGGCTATATTCGAACAGGCCGTTAACAGGCTTTCCATGGGCCGGCCTGCCAGCTTTTGACCAAGTCAAACGAGCCGTCCTTTTCACAGGAATGGGCCTCTATTGGGCCGTGCCATGTGTCGACGTATCATAGGCACCTTCCGTCCAATGAGTGGTTGACATCTGTCCCAACGGTGAGCCAACACGTGTTTCCTCCAGCCAATGATGATTTTACATGTGGAAAATCCCCATTGGTCGGGGCTGTTAACGGGTTTTCGGATCCAAAACCCGACCCGATAGCTTAACAGCGTTCCGTTACGGTGGATGGCACGTGTCGATCACCCTTGACGAAAGCACTTCTGTGACGCGCGATTTATCGCCATGGAAGTGGACACTTCCGTGATGATAATTTTGGTAATGTCATGGAACACTTCTACGACAACACAGGTATGACTATCTTGATTCTGTCATAAATTTGTCAGGGATGTACATGCATGACAAAAAAGCGACCTACTGTGACAAACACGTATCATCACGGAAGTGTATTTTTTTGTAGTGTCGGGAGGATATACCCATAACCATGGAGGACATACCCACAATGGAGGAAGTACGCATAACCACAGTAGTCTCAAGAATGGAAACGGGAATGGGGCAGGCAGTAACCAGAACCGCTCTAACCCAACCACACCCGCCAAGAAGGACCTAAGTCACATTACTTGTTTTAAGTGCGGGAAGACTGGACACTATGCCACTGAGTGTTCTGAAGCGAAGAATGGAAATGGCAATGGAAGCTCTAGGAATAAGCCCAACCCTTTCAACAGGGGACAAGTGAACCACGTTAACGTGGAGGAGGTTGAAGAGCAGCCAAACGCAGTTATCGGTAAGTTTTTGGTTAAGTCATTTACCGCTCTCGTTCTTTTCGATACTGGTGCATCGCATTCATACATTTCAAGGGGATTTGTGGATAAGTATAAGTTGCCCACCAAAGTTCTTAGGACACCTATGTTAGCAAGCTCGCTAGGAGCGGAGCATATGGCAAGCCAATGATGTTTTCAGGTGCCATTAACCATAGGTAGGCATGTTTTCCTCTCAGACCTAATAATTCTGGAATCACAAGGATTGGATGTGATACTAGGAATGGATTGGCTATCGATGTATGGAGTAAACATCGATTGCGCCAGTAAGTCAATTTAACTCACCACACCAGAGGGAAAAATGATTAAGTATGTATCCAGGCATACACCAAAGAGGACCCACGTAAATTCTCTCACGGGAGTTGTTCAGGAAGAAGTGCGTGTAGTGAAGGATTACCCGGATGTATTTCTAGAGGAACTACCTGGCATGCCGCCGGATCGAGACATTGAGTTTTTGATAGAGCTGTTGCTAGGCACCGGACCGATATCGAAGAGACCATACTAGATACCCGCAAATGATCTGGAGGAGATTAAGAAACAAATTAAGGAGTTATTGGAGAAAGGTTACATTCGACGAAGCTCGTCACCATGGGGAGCCCCAGTGCTCTTGGTTGAGAAGAAGGATAAATCTCTGAGAATGGTGGTTGACTATCGTGCATTGAATGAAGTGACGATCAAGAATAAGTACCCACTGCCAATGATCAATGATTTGTTTGACTAGCTGCAGGGAGCTAAAGTATTTTCCGAGATCGATCTACGCTCAGGATACCACCAGCTGAAGATCCGAGAATAGGATATACCTAAGACAACTTTCACCACAAGGTACGGGATATACGAGTACACATTTATGTCATTTGGATTAACTAACGCCCCTGCCTATTTCATGAGTATGATGAATAATGTGTTCATGGAGTTCGTGGATAAGTTTGTCGTGGTGTTCATTGATGATATTTTGGTATACTCAAAGAATGAAGAGGAACACAAGGAGCATTTGCGTTTAGTTCTCGAGAAGCTCAGGGAACACCAGTTGTATGCCAAGTTCAGCAAATGTGAGTTTTGGTTGAAGGAAGTTGGATTCCTTGGACATGTTATATCAGGAGAAGGTATAGCAGTAGATCCCACCAAGGTTAAGTCAGTCATAGATTGGCTATCACCCACCACAGTTGGAGAAATCCGTAGGTTTCTTGGACTCGCAGGATATTATCGGAGATTTATAGAGAATTTCTCTAAGATTGCAAAGCCCATGACGGAGTTGTTAAAGAAGGACACCAAGTTCAAATGGAAAGAAGGATGTGAGGCCAGTTTTCAGGAGTTGAAGAAACGTTTGACTACAGCCCCGGTGCTAATTCTCGCAGATATACGCATCACACTTAGGACTTGGAGGTGTACTTATGCAAGACGGAAGAGTTGTTTCGTATGCCTCTCGTCAGCTTCGACCACATGAGTTGAATTATGCCACGCATGATTTGGAGTTAGCAGCCGTAGTACATGCACTCAAGACCTGGAGACATTTTCTTATTGGAAACCGTTGTGATGTGTACACGGATCATAAGAGTTTGAAGTACATTTTTACTCGGAATGAGCTAAATCTCAGGCGGAGGAGATGGTTGGAGCTCATAAAGGACTATGATTTGAAGCTGCATCATCATCCAGGAAAGGCTAATGTCGTAGCAACCGCTTTGAGTCGGAAGAGTTATGTTAATACTCTCTTAACATGAGGGTTGTCAGATCACGGGTTCTGGCAAACCCTTGAGGTTCAAACACTAGGGTGCGCATGAAGGTTTTCTCCCTATCGATCCATGCCCTAGCTCTCTAAGATCTTGCAGAAAAACTCAACGAACTCACAACACAGAAAGACACAAGATTTATACTGGTTCGGGCCACCGTTGTGGTGCAATACCCTACTCCAGTGTGGTGGTGGTGGATTGCCTCTTGGGCTGATGAAGAACAGTTACAAGGGGAAGAACTGCCTTCTGAGGTTGATGAGTTCTTGCGTTTTGCGGACTTGTGATGAGGCCGATCCTCACTTGTCTCTCGTCCCCTTCCTTGTGATCAGGTTCCCCTCACTATGGTGGCTAGTTCTACTTATATAGGCCCTGGTCCTCTCCCCAAATATTGAGCGGGAAGGGGGCCAACAACGGCCAATTCGAAAGGGGACAACTAGTACAAGTTATCCTGACAAAAGGAGGTCTTCGCCTGCCAAAGGCTCTGGTGGTGATGCCATCTTGGGCTCCATGGTGACCTCCATCCTGCCGTCCTTCTTGTCTTGGTCTTGCTGCACCAATATGGAAACCTTTGCCTAATGGCTCGGTACTCCACGCCTGCGCTTGCCCCCTTGGCACCAAAGAGGAAACAAGGACACTGCGCGCGCTGGCGCCCGCCTGGTCTCGATCATCATGGCTCACGTCACCAGGACCTCACGAGGTTTGCCCTGGCTTGATGTCTCCGCCCCTCACAAGACTGCCTGGCGAGGCCGCTCCTGAGGAGGTCTTGCATCGTCCTCTTCGCGAGGCTTGGCCCCTCGCGAGGGTCTTGAATGCCTTGTCGATGAAGATGGGCCGTACAGACCTGCCAGCCCAGCCACGCCATGGGCCGCAGGCAGGCAAGTCTGGGGACCCCCATTCCCAGGACGCCGATAATAGCCCCCGGGCCCAAGGCGCTCTCGGGCTTGGCTTTGAGGCGGAGCCAAAGGGTGAAGCGCGGAGCGCCGTGGGCCCCCAAAGCCTGCGGCCTCGGTTGACGCGTGGCGGTTGATTGGACGTGGGTGTCTCCTCTTCCCCACGCTGCCTCGGCAACTGCCTGACTTGACAAAAAGGCTGTTGTGGTCATCGCTTGCCTTCATTGCTTCTTGCCCGCCTTGCTCCAGATCCCCTTTCTCGCTTCTTGCTGCCGGAACTTCCAGATCCGCTTCAACTATGCTCCGCGTCAACAACCAATGGCGCCGAGCAAGGTCAAGTCCTCCTCAGTGTTGGCTTGGTTCGAGCCAGCCCTCGATGCGCCCAATGTCATGGAGAAGAACCTTGCCGCTATGCACTTGCTGACGGCGGGGGAGAGCAATGAGAGGAGTAAGACGGAGCTCCGGCTTGCCTCCGATGAGCCAGAGCCTAAGGGAAGCACCTTCTTCCCTTTCTTCACGAGCAACATCACCGCCGGGTTGGTTCCCCCCTTTTCTGATTTCTTTTTCGAGGTCCTCGACCACTTCGGGTTGCAGGCGCTGCATCTCCATCCCAACTCCGTTCTTCTCTTGTCTATCTTCGCCTACTATTGCGAGGCGTACCTGGGCGTGATGCCGTCCGTGGCACTGCTGCGCCACTTCTTCTTCCTCCGCGTCATCGGTGGCCATATCTCCAGGTGCGCCAACTTCATCGCGGTCAGCCAGGCCAACTCGATCTCGAACACCGGGAAGAGGGTTGACAACATCAGGGCCAAATGGGTCATGATGGGTGCCAAGTGCGTCCATCCACGCTTGGAACTGCCGATGGAGGCACCCCGGTCTGACAAGGGGTGGTCTCGTGTTGAGCTCACTGACGAGCGGGCATCGTCAGTGCTGGATTAGATGAAGACTGATTTGAGGCCGGGAAACGCGAAGGCGGCCAAGGTGACTGGGGTCATGCTTCTGAGGGAATTCTTGACGCTGCGCGTTGCTCCACTCCAGGCGCGCACGTGTCCCTTGTGGAAGCTTGGAGGTGAAGAAGACAAGGTTCGTCTGAGCCCGGTGGCCCTGCCCAATGACGAGCTGACTGCAATTCTGCGTCTATTGGTTGGGGACAACCAAGAGTACCCGCCGATCACTTTTATTCCTTTGTTCCATCGCAAGGACTGGGAGCAACTCATTGCTTCCAGGCCAACCTTTGACGCGCGCGGGCTGGTGCCGCCTACGCTCGCTGGGGCCTCCATGACGCCGAAGCCGGTGGAGGTGTCTTCTGACGAGTCCCATGAGGAGGGAGAGGAGGAGGAGGACTCGGAGGAGATCCCCGAGGGAACGGGGGAGAACTCCCCCTTGAGCAAGGCCGACATCCTCCATGCCCTGCCAGACGACACCGAGGTCGTCGCCCGCCAGGAGGTGAGGGAGTCACCCCTCATCCCGACAAGGGGTAGATCATCGCTGGTCTTCCAAGATGCTGCCTCCAATGTGGCATCGCTTGGAGCCGGCTCCGGTCCTTCTGCTGCGCCGTCTTCTGCTCCCGGAGCCCGTGTGCCCACTCCTCAGGCCCCGACGCTTTCGGGTTTCAGGCTCACCAAGCAGAGGGCAGACTATGTCGCGGTGGATCCGTAAGTGCTTTGAGCTTCGTTTTGTTTCTATTTATACTTGATGTTTTCTGACAACTGCCTAGTCGATCAGGCTGGAGTCTTCAACGAAGAAGAGGAAGGGGGATGCCGCGGTCGTGCCCCCCTCTTCGGAGAAGAGAGGCGACGACAACCGCATCTCCCCAGCCCGGTCACCCCCGCGAGGCCAAGAAGAGCATCGGCAGGATGAACCAGCCCCCATAGCCCCACTGGCTCCAGAAGTATCGGCACCTGTCTTTGCTGACGAGGTCCCAAGGGCACCGGAGCCCTGGATCTTCCAGGCTCTGGTAACGACGTCGCCTCCTACTCCTGCTGCTCCTGTAGCCCCGAATTCTTCTGCCCCCTCTGCAGCCTTTGAGCGTGTCTTCTCGGGGATGGCCAAGCTGCGGGAAGACCTCCGGGGCGCGGACCCGTACCTAGTGGCCGGGCGCCTGGAGCTGGCCTCAGGCTGGCTTCACTCTGACTCGGCCGTTCGAGCGTCGCTGAGCCAGGACGCGGCGGCCTCCGAGAAGGAGAAGCAGGCCGCCGCAAAAGCTGCTGCCGACCGTGAGGCGGCGCTGAAGGACGCTGAGGCCGCCCGCAGCCATTGCCGAGAGCTAGAGGGAGAGCTGAAGAGGCTGCGCGATGAGCGCGCAGAAGCAACATGCGACCGCGCATTGAAGGAGGAGGAGATGAAGGCTCGTGAGGATGCCATCAAGGGCCATGATGCTGATCTAGGGGAGCTGACGAAGGCGCAGGCCGTGGAGCGCATCCGACTGGAGGAACTAGAGCAGAAGGTGAAGACGAGGGAGGCTGAGCTTGATGCCAAGGCGAAGGTCCTGGCCAAAGACCGCGAGGCCTTCTCGCTTCTTGAGAAGAGGTCCAACGTGGCGCTGAAGTCACTGTACAAGAAGGTGTAAGTGCATCTAGTGCCCCTTAGTGATTTTGGTGTATTGAAGACTTATAGGTTAAGGGACTAATGTGTTTTTGAGTGTACACAGGTCTATAAGTCTATGAGGAGTTTGATATTTACAGAGAAAGTCGACCCCTAAAAATAAAGTTCTTCGGCTGAAGACTTTCTGAAGACTTTGAAAGTGAAGAAATTGGTGCAATCCTGAAGACTTGGTATTCATTCGAGGAACATGAAGCATGAAGACTTTTGTTTTCTTAGTTTCATTTTCTCTTTCTTGAGTCATAGGAAACACCGTACTGTTAAAGGGGGTCGAGGAAATACTAAGGAAAAATTTCCATGTGATGCTCAACTCAAAATCCTACACCTACCAATCCCTTCGAGTGAAGCCATTGGAAATATCATACAGTTCAGTCATATTCTTCAGTGACAGAGACGAAGTTCTTCTGGTTTCTGAGGAATTTTTTCTGACTGAGGAGTTAGGAATTCGCCAGTGCGGATTGCCTACACAGTGAGGAACATGATAGCCCTGAGGAATTTGATACTCAAATTTCCAACCGTTGCTGTGTCTTGTGCCAGCTATCCCAAAATATCTACCCACCTAACGGTCATATCATTGAAGGGCATTTATGTCTTATCATGTCTGGCTGCTCCCTAGGCTATAAATAGCTGCCCCCTACAACCACTAGCTGGTTGGCTGCTCCAAGAGAAACTGACACTTGTCATTTGAGAGCATCCCATCCTCCGAGGACTTTGAGTGAAAATCATCATGAGGAAAACCCAAACCCAAACACCTACTAACCCCAAGTGATTGAGCATCACTGAAGAGATTGATCCTGCGTGGATCCGACGCTTGTTACCTTTGAAGACTGTGCTTCTTCCAGAAGGTTAGGCGTAAAGGTCTAGAGCATCCAAGAGGAATTGTGGATCACCGAGTGACCAAGTTTGTGAAGGTTTGGAAGTCACCTAAAGACTTACCATGAGTGATTGGGCGAGGTCTGTGTGACCTTAGCTCAAGGAGAATACGTTGAGGACTGTGTGTCCGGGACTGTGTGTCCTCAGGTTTAAATACCTAGCCGCTCCAACCATACGTACAACTGAGATAGCAGTTGGAACTGGTCTACCAAATCATTGTCTTCACCAAGCTCACTGGTTCTATTTCCTCAACTCTTTCATTTCCTCACAGCTGTGTTGAGTGCTTGTTCGTATCTGTGTTTGAAGACTTTGACTGAAGACTTTCTCAATTTCCTCAGTTCAATTTCTTCAGTCTGTTTGTCTTCATCCCGTGTTATCCTGTGTTTACGCTTTTCTGTACTCTGTGCTTGTCTTCATTTCATCATGATGACTATGCTTGTGCTCTGTTATGATTACTTTTGAGTACTTATTCCGCTGCTAGTAGTTCTTCGCTAAGGAATTTCCTTACCTGCAAATTCCTCAGTGAAGAATTCATAAAAATCGCCTATTCACCCCCCTCTAGTCGATATAACGCACTTTCAGAAGGGCCTGGAGAAGTCGCTGACCATCGACGAGGATGGCCCTGCTCAGCTGCTTCCCCACTTGGTGAAGGTGCTTGAGGAAGTCGTGGAGGGCATCGGCCCTATGGCTGAGGCGGAGGCTCATGTCCTTTCTTCGGCTGCGCTGATGTGTGTCTTCAGCCATCTGTACCTCCACGACCCCAGCGCTCGTCTTGACGAGCTGCTGGAGCCTGTAGCTGATGAACATTGTGCGGCCGCCGCCGCAGCCATGAAAGGTCAGGTGGAGGCCCTGCTGAAGAAGTTTCGCGGCTTCGTCCTTGCTCCCTCGACCGGCAATGCCACCAATCCTGCAAATGGCGGTGTCCAGGGGTGACCTGCTTCTGCTTTCCTGTTTCATTCCTGCACTATGTATCAGGCCTCGTGGAGGCGTTAAAACTTTCATTTTATATTGTGAGCACAATATGTCTTGTAATATTTGCTTGAGATTTTGCGATTTTCTTCCTATTTTCTTTATGTTCTGCGTCGACAGAGCCCGGCCCCGCGCATATCTTAACCGCCGTTGGGTCAACCGGAGACCAGGACGGACCAAGGAGTGACGGGCTACGTGACCAGTTAGGCTCCTGAGTCGCGATGCTCAGGAGTCCCCCTTGACGCGCAAACAGCTTATAGGGAGAGTACGCGAGGATAGGTTGATGTTCTACGTTGGCAGAGCCTGACCCCGCGCATACCTCAACCGTCGTTGGGCCGATCGGAGACCAGGATGGACCAAGGAGTGAGGGGCTACGTGACCAGTTAGGCTCCTGAGTCGCGATGCTCTGGAGTCCCCCTTGACGTGCAAACAATCTCTATATCTTTGCCCTCGCCGAGGCTTGGCTCGGGAGGGGCGTGCGACGACCAGGTCCAGGAGACCTGGCCGGGTGGCGTACGCTTGGGCGTGACCCGAGCGTAGCCCCCGTGCCCAGCCCCCTCGCGCGGCTCTCCCAAGGGGAGGCGTTGCGGTGAGGCTGGACACTGAGCTCTGGGGATCCCTGAGGTTGGTACGACTGCGAAGCCGCCCTCAGTTGTTTATCACCAGCGCGGAGCATAGTGCTTCCGCTTGTGCACGGGCATAGCCGCTCCTCGGCAATGTCGATGCCCAGCACGAAGCATGGTGCTTCCACTTGTGCGTGGGCGGGGGGCACCCTCTGCGGAGAGCCCCCGGTGCGTGTACAACCCCGCCCTGACACGTGGCTTGCACGACAGGGCTAGACGAGGTGTATCTGGGCACTCGTGAGCCAGCGCGGGACTCACGAGGCCTTACCTGAAGGCGGGTTGCGCCTGGTCTTGGTTCTTGTTTGCGGTACTGGACCTGTGAGGTGGTCAGACAACCTGCGCCGAACGAATCTCCTGAGGTTATCGCGTGAGAACGCCAAGCACCAACGGCCCCAGGAGGTGACGTAAACGGGGCCAGCCCGCCAGATAGAGCTCAGCCATTGGATTTATCGATGCTGCAGGGATGGACCCGAGCACAGACGCCATGCTCAATTTACTCACGCGAAGGGTCCTGAAGAAAGACGGCCGGCACGCGATCCCCTTGATGGGTGGTGATCGAGCGAGTAGTAATCATAGATAGTTCGAACATGAGAGTAGCAGGCTTAAGCAAGTGCATGAGAGATACGTGCCACTCGGTCAGGCCCGAGCGACTTGGGGATGATGCAGCCCGAGGGGCGCCCCCAACAAGGTAAGCTAAAGACATAAGAAAAGGGATACATGCCACAGGGACGGACCCATGCGGCCTAGGAATGATGCAGCCCGAGGGGCGCTCGTAGCTGAATGACTTGGAAAGATGTCACCTGGTCATGTTGACGAAGGAGAGTTGAAGTTGCTAAAGGTGTACGGCGAAGGGGTTGCTCCTTACGAGCCTCCGAAGCTCTGAGCCTTGGGAGGCTCTGGGGGCTTAGGTGGTTCCTTAAGGACCATCTCCATCTCCATCTCCATCAGTACGGCATGGTGCCTGGCTTCCTGATCCGCTAGGATTCGCCGCAAGTTGCGCTGGTAGGCGGATGATACACTTGGCAGGCCAAAGGGCATGCGAACGTAGCTGTGTGGTGGGCCCTCGCAGCATCCCACGCGCAAAGGCCAAAAAAGCTCCTGAGAAGCGGCCCTGTTGAGCCCTGGAACGTCGATGCAAACATGCAGCTCGACATCCTAGCCTGGATGGGAAGCTACATCTCATGAGCGGCGGTCGTCGCGCATGGCCCTTGCGTCTTGCAACTCCTGGGTGGTCTTGATGATGAAGTCCCGAATGGTGGCGATCCTTGCCCAGTGCCCTCCTAAGGGAAACATGCTGCGAAGCACGCCTCCATGTGGTGCCCGAGCGCCTCCCTCGTGATGTGGGCAAAGTCTGAGGCCTTCCAGAAGAAAGCCCCCGAGCCCTGCCCGAGAAGGGCGCTGGGGGGAGACGCCCCTGGAGCGGAAGCTGATCCTGATGAGACTCCGGCCGTGGCGTCACCCTCCTGAGGTCATGCACGTCGCAGCTGCTTCTTCTTCTTGGGGACGGCCTCAGGAGGACCCTCACCCTTGCTGTCGGGGTCGTCGATTGCTGCAGCTTGGAAGGCACGCTCGAGGGACCACACCACATCTTTCTCTTCACATGGGACCGCGATGATCCCACTGCTTCCCGGCATCTTGAGGACATTGTAGCCATGATGGGTCACTGCCATGAACTTGGCCAGGGCTGGATACCCGAGGATGGCGTTGTACGGCAGACGGATGTGTGCGACGTCGAAGTCGACGAGCTCGGTGCGGTAGTTCTTGCGTTCGCCGAAGGTGACAGGGAGGCAGACCTACCCTATCGGTGTGGTGGAACCGTCGGTCACTCCTGATAAAGGCCTTGTGGGCTGAAGCTGGTCATACGACACTTGGAGGTTGTCGAACGTGTCGACGGATAGGACGTTGAGCCCCGCGCCACCGTCGATGAGGGTCTTGGTAACTTGCACGTTGCTGATTACTGGGGAGTAGAGCATCGGGAGGGTGCCAGCAGTAGCTGCGCACTTGAGCTGGTCTGCCGAGTTGAATGTAATGGGGCACTGGGACCATCTGAGCGGGCGCGTGGCTTCGAGCTTGGAGAGGACTGCATTCACTTCACGAGCAAACTGCCTGAAGATGCGCTGCGAGGCTGGGGCCTCGGCTCCGCCCAAGATGCAGGCGATAGCACGTGGTTCCTGGAAGCCCCCAGCCCCCTCGTCCTGATGGTGTTTGTCATTCCTTCTTGGCGGTGGTGGCAGCGGAGGGAGCCCGGCGTTACCTTGAGGACGATCCTCACGAGGCTGATCCCTCCAGGCGCCCTCGTGAGGCTGATCCTGCCAACGGTCCTCGCGAGGCCGATCGCGCCACTCCTGGCGCGGGCCATGGCCATCCCAGCGTCCGCCACCACGCCCTCCTCCTCGGTCGTAGCCCCGGTCGCCGTGCTCGGGGCATCGACCAAAGCGCCCTTCACGAATGGCTCTGAGCTTTTGACAGTCGCTGGTGTTGTGGGTGTTCAGGTTGTGGAAGGCGCATAACGGACAACTACCCTTGGATGACTCTGGTTGGTCTCTGCCATGCTTGGTGCCTGGTTCCGCTGCGAGCACGGCTGCTCCCTTGCGCTTCACGTCCTTGGCCTTGGCCTTCTTCTCCTCTAGGTCCACAGCAGGAAGCTCGAGGAGGGAGAGGCGCCCCTCCTTAGCTCTAGCACACTTGGTCGCGATGTTGAACAGCTCCAGGGTCGTGCACAACTCTTCATGGATGGCGAGCTCCTCCTTCATCTTGACGTCGCGGATGCCATCAGAGAACACAGAGATGATGGCTTCGTCGATCACCTTGGGGATCTTGATCCGAGCACTGTTGAAGCGCTGAATGTACTTCTGCAGGGTCTCTCCTGGTTGTTGCTTGATGCAGCACAGGTCGCCCGCGACCGGGGGGCGGTCGTGAGTGCCCTGGAAGTTGGCGATGAAGCGGGTGCGCATTTCTTCCCAGGAGGAGATTGAGCCCGGAGGCAGGTTCAGGAGCCAGGAGCGGGCGCCTTCCTTGAGGGCCATGGGAAACCAATTCGCCATGACATTCTCGTCGCCGTTGGCCACTTCGATGCTCAGCTCATAGAGCTGCAAGAACTCTTCAGGCTCGGGGGTGCCGTCATAGCGAGGAGGCAGATCTGGCTTGAACTTGCCCGGCCAGGTGACGCTACGCACCTCGGGGGTGAAGGCGCGATAGCCAGCTGTGGTCACTGTGACCCGCCTTGGGGGTGGAGCTTGGTCTTGATGGGGTCCGCGCCTTGCCGCAACAGGTGGCGTGTGGGCTTGCCGCAACAGCCGATCTTGGCGCGGTGGTGCGAGAAGCGGCGGAGCGTTTTGTTGTGGCCAAGGGACTTCTTGACAGCTTCTCGCTTCACGCGCGGGAGCAGGACGTGGCGGGTCGCCTCGCGGAGCCGCGTGTCTTGGCGCCAGGGAGCCGTCTTGGGGCTGAGGTGGAGGAGGCGCTCCGTGAGCTACGTTGCCCGTAGCTGGCGGAGGGCGAGGCAGAGAGAGCGACGGCATAGGGGAGCCCCCTGCGGCGCAGATAAGCTCAGCGATGCGGTCGAGCCAGTCCTCGTAGAGGTCGTCAACCGTACGGTAGCGCAGGAGGTCGTGTGCCATGAGGAGCGCAACCCGTGCATCTATGGGAGGGCGACAGGCATGGGAAGAAGAACCGGCCGGGGTCAGCGATGGAGTGGCGGTGCGGCCGTCCCGCTGCACCGAGGGATGCAGCAAGGATTCTTGCTGCTCGTTCCCCGCCGGGCCGGTGGTGGCGTTGGCAGCAGGCGACGGGGAACGACGAGGCGGCCCGCTGACTGGAGCCGTCTGAGCAACATGGGTGGCAAGGGCAGCCCGGCGCTCGGCACGAGCGTGGCGCGCGTCTGGCATGGAGACGGCGAAGCAACGGAGCACGGAGCGACAGAAGGAAGCTTTGGCGCACCCCTACCTGGCGTGCCAAATGTCGGATCATGGGTTCTGGCAAACCCTTGAGGTTCGAACACTGGGGTGCGCATGAAGATTTTCTCCCTATCGATCCACGCCATAGCTCTCTAAGATCTCGCAGACGAACTCAATGAACTCACAACATAGAAAGACACAAGATTTATACTGGTTCAGGCCACCGTTGTCGTGTAATACCCTACTCAAGTGTGGTGCTGGTGGATTGCCTCTTGGGCTGATGAAGAACAGTTACAAGGCGAAGAACTGCCTCCTAAGGTTGAGGAGTTCTTGCGTTTTGCAGACTTGTGATGAGGCCGATCCTCACTTGTCTCTCATCCCCTTCCTTGTGATCAGGTTCCCCTCACTGTGGTGGCTAGTTCTACTTATACCGACCCTAGTCCTGTCCCCATATATTGAGCAGGAAGGGAGCCAACAACGGCCAATTCGAAAGGGGACAACTAGTACAAGTTATCCTGACAAAAGGTACTCTTCGCGTACCAAAGGCTCTAGTGGTGACGCCGTCTTGGGCTCCATGGTGACCTCCATCCTACCGTCCTTCTTGTCTTGGTCTCGTTGCACCAATATGGAAACCTTTGCGTGATGGCTCGGTACTCCGCGCCTGCGCTTGCCCCCTTGGCACCAAAGAGGAAACAAGGACACTGCGCATGCTGGCGCCCGCCTGGTCTCGATCGTCATGGCTCACGTCACGAGGACCTCGCGAGGTTTGCCCTGCCTTGATGTCTCCGCCCCTCGTGAGCCTGCCTGGTGAGGCCGCTCCTAAGGAGGTCTTGCGTCGTCTGCTTCGCGAGGCTTGGCCCCTCACAAGGGTCTTGAATGCCTTATCGATGAAGATGGGCCGTACAGACCTACTAGCCCAGCCACGCCGTGGGCCGCAGGAAGGCAAGTCTGGGGACCCCCATTCCCAGGACACCGACAAGGGTTACCAAAGGAGTTAGCCGAGGATCTCAGGGAACTTCGTTTGGAGATAGTTCCTAGAGGTTTTGTTGCAGCATTGGAGGTTTAGTCAACATTATTGGGAAGGATTCGAGAAGCTCAGAAGGATGACAAAGAAATTGCCGAGTTAAATTAGAAAATGAGCAAGGGAAAAGCTAAAGGTTTTCGTGAGGATGAGCACGACACCTTGTGGTTTGAGGACCGTTTTTATGTACCCAATAACGCAGAGATCAGGAAGTTGATACTACAGGAGGCTCATGACTCGCCATACTCGATACACCCCGGAAACACCAAGATGTATTTGGATTTGAAGGAGCATTTCTGGTGGACAGGAATGAAGAAGGATATTGCCGAGTATGTAGCGATATGTGATGTATGTCAGAGAGTGAAGGCAGAACATCAGAAGCCAGCGGTATTACTGCAGCCTATGCCGATACCCGAATGGAAGTGGGATAAGCTTGGCATGGATTTTATCATCGGATTACCCAGGACCCGATCGGGATATGATTCTATTTGGGTAGTAGTGGATTGTTTGACCAAAGTGGCTCACTTTATCCCAGTTAAAACCACCTATACGAGTGCGAAGTTGTCCAAGATATATATGACCAGAATTGTATGTCTGCATGGAGTTCCGAGGACCATCGTATCAGATATAGGAACACAAGTCACTTCAAAGTTTTGGCATCAGCTGCACCAGACTTTGGGGACCAGACTAGAGTTTAGTACAAACTTTCATCCGCAGACGGATGGACAGACCAAGAGAGTCAATCATATTCTGGAAGACATGTTGAGAGCTTGTGCGCTAGATTATGGATCTAGTTGGGTTGACAATTTGCCTTACGCGGAGTTCTCATACAACAATAGCTACCAGGCCAGTTTGAAGATGGCACCTTTCGAAGCATTATATGGACAGAGGTGCAGGACACCGTTGATGTGGGATGAAGTTGGAGACTGTCAGTTGTTTGGACTAGATTTAATCAAAGAGTCAGAAGAGGAGGTTAAGCTGATTCGAGATAGACTGAAGGTAGCTCAGTCCAGGCAGAAGAGTTATTCATACTCGAAACGCAAGGAGGTAGTCTATGAAGTCGGAGACAGAGCATATCTTCGTGTGTCACCTCTGCGAGGAGTTAAACATTTTGGAGTCAAGGGAAAGTTAGCCCCGAGATTTATAGGGCTATATCGAGTTTCGGAACGTATGAGAGAAGTAGCCTACAAGTTGGAGTTACCCGAAGGACTGTCGGGAGTTCATGATGTGTTTCATGTTTCCCAGTTGAAGAAATGCCATGCAGAGATGGTCGATATCCCTCTGAGAGATACAGTGCCCCTGGAAGCAATTCAGTTGGATAGTGATCTGACCTACGAGGAGAAACCAGTCAAGATCTCGAGGTTGCCAGCCGAGTTACACGCAGCAAGGTTATCAAGTTTTGCAAAGTTCAGTGAAGCCACCATACCGAGGATGAAGCCACCTTGGAACGAGAGGATGATATACGGAAAGACCACCCACACCTATTTTCTAGCCAACCCGAATCTTGAGGGCGAGATTCATTTTAAGGTGGGCAGGTTTGTAACATCCCAAATTTTCAATTTGGAATGTTATACGTAGGTCATTCATGCATATCATATTTTATTGCATTTTGCCTTGCGATCCTCGAAAATTCTAAGCAACTCAAGGACCCACGGAGAGAGTTGGGGATTTCACCGTTTTCATATTTGAATTTCATCAAATACCAAAACAAGGGTCATTTTGGTTTTAATTATTTTTCCACTCCGAAAATATTTCATATTAAAATATATGAGAGGAGACAATATGACTTCTCCAAACTAAATGAAATATTGGAGGAAAAATATTAAAATCAAATAACTAATTTTATTTGGATTTTATTGCAATTTTATTTGAATTAGAAAAAATATGATTTTTTTAAAAAAATTGCATTTTAGGCCAAGAAAATGTTCACTAAGATCTAAATATTCTATTTAGATGGTGAAAATTGTTTTTGGCATTTTTAGATTTTTTTAATATTTTTTAGGATTTTTCTCGATGGAATCTATTTAAAACAAAACCCGGACCGCACTAGGCCGCAGCCCAGCCGGCCTGTTTCCCCGCGCCGCCTCCCTCGCGCAGCGCCGTCGCCAGCACGAACGCCAAGGCAGAGTCCGAGCCGGACTCCACCTCGGGCCGGCCCCCTCCCCAAGCCACGCCACCCCCTCCTATATATAGCGCCACCCCCGCCACCTCTCACCATCGCCGCCGCTGCCAACAGAAGCAGCAGCAGTAGCAGCGCCCGCCAGCCACCGCCGCTTGCCGCCGCTCACCACCGCACGCCGTCGCGCCTCACCCTGCCTCGCCCTGCCGCCATGCGCACGCTACCGGACGCCGCCCCACCCGCCGGATCTCGCTGCCCTGCCGCCACCGGTTTTTTCGTTTTTAGGTAAAACCCGCGGTTTTCTTAAAAAACCCTAGATCGGTTTTTTAGTTAGATTGGTTCGGTTTTTCACCGGTTTATTTATTTAGCGGACGTTCGTCCGTTTGTTCGTTTTAACGAACGCTGTTCGCCATTTAGGTTCAGACAGCGAACGTTCGTTCATTAGTCTTTTCTTTTCATTTTCCTTTTCGGCTAGGGACCTATCCGTGATTATTTTTATCACAGATTAGCCCCTGATCTTCAAACCCTCGCCGTTTCTTAACCGTTTGTGCAAATCCAGTGGAACCAATGCCAAAATCTTCATCTCGAACCCCTCTTTCTGTTTAATCAACTTGAACATGGTTTTGACAATTTAAAATTTTGGTTTCAAGCAGATTTGAATTCAAAGTTCTTTTGACCGTAGTTTCAGTTCCGTAGCTCCGATTCGATTGATTCTTTTTGCAGATCGAATTTTTTGGTTGAGTTTTTAGATTCAATCTTCTTATCTGAGTTTTACCCATGCATGTATGCTTGAGTGCTTATGTATGCTATTGTTTATTTGTGATAAAATTCCCGGAGTGCGAAGCGTGCTACTACGAGTCACTAGGTTTTGCGGATTGTCAGCAAGGCAAGTAACACATTGATCATACTCTTTTCATACCCAATTTTTATGCATTAGTTTCAATCCTCAAACATTGCATGATTAGGATGTGATTAACATATGGGTATTGGGAAGTAGATGACAAGGTATAACCTATTGCCCTGTTTATTATCAAACCCTGGGAGTTACTTCTATGTTATGCTTATGTTGCTATGCTATGCACGTAGACATGGTTTGGTTTGAAATATCCATGACAGATGTGAGTGTTTAATTAATGGTTAACTTAAGGTGGCTACTTTAATACACATCTGGGTGGATTGTTGGTTTGGGCACCTGGAGAATCCAATGTTGTCCTAGAATATCCCGGAGTACCCGTGAGATCATCCTATGGTTAGCCACCCAGGCTCAAAGGGATCATAAGATTATTCATGCTAGAAACTTCTGTGTGCAGCCACAAGCTATTATGGGCTCTAGCATAGTTGAGTAAGTTGCATGACTTCTTTCAGTGGTGGGCTAGCAGATGTAGGGGAAAGTAGGTGTAACTGTCCACCCAGAGTAAAGAGTTAATGTTGCTGAAATACTGTGTCTCGGTCATCCGTTTCTCAAACACCATGTAGTGCGAGAAATCCAACGGAGGAGATCGAGTCTTGTGGGGAAAAGTGCGCAAACCTCTGCAGAGTGTACAAACTAATCATGATTAGCCGTGTCCCCGGTTATGGACATCTTGAGTATCTGGTTCTTGAATTATCATGTGGATCTCATCACTCTAAATTAATTTGTTGGGTTGATAATTACTTTTAATTGGGGATTGAGTTGGAGGAACCTTCTCAATGTTGTTCAACTACCATGGTAGTTAAATAAAACATATTCCTTTATTGTAGGGAAAAAAGGCTTCTCGCAAAACATTATAACCGTAGAGCCCCCACCAGCCATGTATGCATGTAGTGATAGCATTTATCTTGTTCATTGCTCTACTATGTTATATTGCCAGCATATTCCATGTGTTGACCCGTTTTCGGGCTGCAACATATCATGTTGCAGACTTTTCATACGAAGAGTAAGGTGCGCTAGGTCGTTGTCGTGCACTCAGCTATGCCGTTGGAGTTGATGGACTCACTTTATCTTCCAAGCCTTCCGCTGTTATCTTATTTAGATGGCCTTAAGCCATATTTATTGTAATAAGTTCTCTTTGGAGACTATCGATGTAATAAGTGTGCGATTGCTACTCTGTTATAAACCCTTCGAGTACTCTGTGTGTCAGTGTAACGCCCTCGATGCGGCTATATCTCCCACGTGTCAAGGCACGACTTAGAGGCATAACCGCATTGAAAGCAATGTCGCAAGTTAGGCAATCATCACAACATCGCATGTAATATGAATAATAAAAGGGGAAGGTACATAGTTGGCTTACACTTGCCACATCAATCAAGGTACATAAATAACATTACATCAACCAAACAATCATGGCCCGACTACGGCGCCAAAATAAAAGATAACCCAACATGCGACACGGTCCCGATCACCCCCAACTGGGCACCACTACTGATCATCAGGGGAAGACACGTAGTATCGTTGAGAGTCCTCATCGAAATCCCACTTGAGCTCAAGAGCGTCACCTGGAGCGGAATCATCAGGCCCTGCATCTGGTTTGGAAGTAATCTGTGAGCCACAGGGACTCAGCAATCTCGCACCCTCGCGATCAAGACTATTAAGCTTAATAGGAATGGCAAGGTATATATGTGGAGCTGCAGCAAGTGACTAGCATATATGGTGGCTAACCTGTTCGCAAAAGAGAGCAAGAAGAGGAGGCAAAGCGCGAACGAGAAACTAGAGGACAACTTGCGCAAGCATTACTCCAACACCGTGTTCACTTCCCGGACTCCGCCGAGAAGAGACCATCACGGTAACTCTGTAACACCCTCGATGCGACTATAGCTCCCACGTGTCGAGGCACGACTTAGAGACATAATCGCATTGAAGGCATATGTCGCAAGTTAGACAGTCTTCACAACATCCCATGTAATATATAGATAATAAAAGGGGAGATAACATAGTTGGCTTACACTCGCCACGTCAATCAAGTACATAAATAACATTACATCATCCAAACACTCATGGCCCGACTACGGCGCCAAAATAAAAGATAACCCAACATGCGACACAGTCCCGATCACCCCCAACTGGGCACCACTACTAATCATCAGGAAAGGAAACATAGTATCATTGAGAGTCCTCGTCGAACTCCCACTTGAGCTCGAGCGCGTCACCTGGAGCGGAATCATCAGGCCCTGCATCTGGTGTAATAGTAATCTGTGAGCCACAGGGACTCAGCAATCTCGCACCCTCGTGATCAAGACTATTTAAGGTTATAGGTAAGGTAAGGTAACAATATATGTGGGGCTGCAGCAAGCGACTAGCAAATATGGTGGCTATCCTGTTCGCAAAAGAGAGCGAGAAGAGGAGGCAAAGCGCGAGCGAGAAACTAGAGAGAAACCTGCGCAAACATTACTCCAACACTGTGTCCACCTCCTGGACTCCGCCGAGAAGAGGCCATCACGGTAACTCACACGGTTGATTCATTTTAGTTAAGTTAAGGTTCAAGTTATCTACAACCGGACATTAACAAATTCCCATCTGCCCATAACCGCGGGCACGGCTTTCGAAAGTTCAAAACCCTGCAGGGGAGTCCCAACTTAGCCCATGACAAGCTCTCATGGTCAACGAAGGAATAGACCTCCTCCCGAGACGTTCCGATCAGGCTCAGTACCTCGGTTCTTCAAGACACTTCGACAGGTTAAAACAAGACCAGCAACACCGCCCGAATGTACCGACAAATCCTGATAGGAGCTGCACATATCTCGTTCTCAGGGCACACTCAGATGAGCTCTCCATACAACTAAAACTAAACCTCGAGTTTCCCCGAGGGGGCGCTGCACAAGACTCTAGTTTGGACCAACACTCAGAGGAGCACTGGCGCAGGGGGGGGGGCTAAAATAAGATGACCCTCGGGCTTCGGAAACCCAAGGGGAAAAGAGGCTAGGTGGCAAATGGTAAAACTAAGGTTGGGCATTGCTGGAAAAGCTTTAATCAAGGCGAACTATCAAGGGGTTCCCATTATAACCCAACCGCGTAAGGAACGCAAAATCCGGGAACATAACACCGATATAACGGAAACTAGGGCGGCAAGAGTGGAACAAAACACTAGGCGAGAGGCCGAGCCTTCCACCCTTTACCAAGTATATAGATGCATTAAGATAAAATGGGAATATAATGGTATCCCAACAAGTAAATAAATGTTCCAACAAGGAACGGCCTCCAATCTTCACCTGCAACTAGCAACGCTATAAGAGGGGCTGAGCAAAGCGGTAACATAGCCAATCAACGGTTTGCTAGGACATGGTGGGTTAGAGCTTTGACATGGCTATTTGGGAGGCTTGAAAGCAAGTGGTAGGCATCGTAGCATTGGCATAGCAAAAGAGCGAGCAATCTAGCATAGCAAAGATAGTAGTGATTTCGAGGGTATGATCATCTTGCCTGCAAAGTTGTCAGAGTTGACTGGATCCTCGAAAGCAAACTCAACGGGCTCCTCGTTAGTGAACTCGTCTCCCGGCTCTACCCAAACAAGACAAACAAGCAAACGGAACACAATCAACCACGTGCAAAGCTCAAACAATATGATGCACAGATGATATGCTATGCGGGATGCGATGCGGGATGCATATGCAAGATGTGACAAGGAATGCATGAACCTGGCCTCAACTTGGGAATCCAAGTGTGCCACTGGAAAGATGAGATGAAATCGCTTGAAAACGATATAAAGAACGCCGGAATCGGAGTTACGGTTTGGAAATGGCAAGCAATTCAAATATGACCACGTTCTGCGATTTACAGCAAGTAGCCATTTAAATGCAACAAGATGAACATGCTACAGCACCCAAACATGGCAACAAAATACATGGCAGGGATGTATTCAAGATGCTTAACAAAAGTATAGCACTGAGCTACGACCAAATCATCCATTAACAGGTTCAAACAAGCATGGCAAAAAATGCATATGGCAAACAGATTTCAGACAGTGAAATTAACACTTGTCTGGAATTTCAGATCAGGTAGCACTCTTCGGAGCAACAAAACTACATGCTACAGGACCTGAACATGGAAAAGTAAAGCATGGCATGGAGCTACTCAAAGAGCTTAACAAAAGTCCCTTAGTGACCTTGAGCCAAAAGGGATCAGAAAATACAATTGCAAGCATGTGAACATGGCAAAAACATAATCAGTTCTCAGACTTAGTGAAAACTGGAGCATGCTGAAAACAGATATCAAGTAGGCATGTTTATGAGCTCGATGCACTCACTACGGAGCAAGTCATGACAATCTAAGCATACACCCATCAAGAATACACAAAATGCAAGCTAGACATGGCAAGAACAATAGCATAGTATGCACGGATCAACTACAACATCCTCGGCAAAATCGCTAACAAGTAGACAATTTGTCCAGATTCACGAAGTAGCAAAAGTAGAGCTCGATTGACTCAAGCTAGGGTGCACCATAATTGCAACCAAAGACATGGATGTATAGAGCACTACAAGATTAACAAAACATCCTTACTGATCATTCTTAAAAGAGGCACGGATCACTAGGAAACAACATGAACATATGGCCATATAAAATAAACAGGTCAAGGACTTAGTGGAAATGCTAAGTCCCTGAAATCAGCATTACCAAGTGCCTCACTTTGCAAGCTTGTGCTATTCACCACACACATCACAAAAATACATGGGTTGCACCTCTGGAAATATGGAAGAACCCTTATCAAAACATATGTAGAGCTCATGGGCATATCATGCACACAATAATCATGGCAAAAAATGACAAATATCTAAATAGAGTAGCAGATCTGACAATTATCTCAAGTAGCACTCTTCTAACAGCATTTCGGGCATCAAGATGAACTCAAATGAAAATGATGCAATGGAATGAAATGATGTACTCTCTGAGACGAACATTTTGATATGCTATATGCCAAAAACGGAGGTACGGATGCAAAGTTGCGACGCAATGAACAGGAGCATATGAGCTAGGGTTTCGGGCAAAAAGTCAACCGTCGGGATCCAGATCCAGATCCGGGGCACGCGGTTCGAGGTTCATTGGCCGGAGTTCGCTCGAGCTCGCCGGAGCAGGGGCTTGCCGGAGAGGGGCCTTGAGAGGAGGAGGGGCCGGCCGGGGAGGCGCCGGCGACGAGGTCGGCGGGGTCGGCGGCGGCCGGGCGCGCGGTGGCTGGTGAGGCGGCCGACGGGCGAGGCGGCCGGCGTC
>NC_041386.1:210496377-210499947 GCF_002162155.2 Triticum dicoccoides | reverse complement strand
GCACGCAGAGGAGAGGCGCGGTGCAGGGCGCGGTGGAGGCGCGGCCCGGGAGGCGGTGGAGGAGGGTCGGCCACGGGCTTCCGCGGGCCGCGGCTGCGGTGGGCGCCGGGGTGCCACGTGGCATGCTGTGGCTGGCGGGGCGCGGCGGGTGGACGCGTCCGGTCGCGGCAGGACGTGTCTGATTACAGCGGAGCTGAATTTTTGGGATTAGGGGGCAGAAGAGATCCGGATTTCAGGGAAGTGGTCTATATATAAGCATAGAGGGAGCTAGGAGTGTCCAAATGAGGTGCGGTTTTCGGCCACGCGATCGTGATCGAACGCTCTAGATGATGGAGAGGGTTTGGGTGAGTTTTGGGCCAAAATGGAGGGGTGTTGGGCTGCAACTCACACGAGGCCTTTTCGGTCCCTCGGTTAACCGTTGGAGCATCAAATGAAGTCCAAATGGTACGAAACTTGACAGGCGGTCTACCGGTAGTAAACCAAGGCCGCTTGGCAAGTCTCGGTCCAATCCAGAAATGTTTAATCCCTACACACGAAAGAAAGCTAGAAATGACCACTGGAGGAGAACGGAGCGCCGGAATGCAAAACAGACAACGGGGAAAATGCTCGAATGCATGAGATGAACACGTATGCAAATGCAATGCACATGAAGACATGATATGAGATGCATGACAACGATAAAAACACGCGGAGACAAAGACCCGAATCCGAGAAAATAAAATAACTTAAAGCCGGAAACGGCAAGAGTTAGAGTACAAATTGGGTAAGTTACATCCGGGGTGTTACAAAGTCACACTGTTGATTCATTTTAATTAAGTTAAGGTTCAAGTTATCTACAACTAGACATTAACAAATTCCCGTCTGCCCATAACCGCGGGCACGGCTTTTGAAAGTTCAAATCCCTGCAGGGGAGTCCCAACTTAGCCCATGACAAGCTATCACGGTCAACAAAGGAATAGACCTCCTCCCGAGACGTTCCGATCAGACTCGGTATCTCGGTTCTTCAAGACACTTCGACAGGTTAAAACAAGTCCAAAAACACCGCCCGTATGTGCCAGCAAATCCCGATAGGAGCTGCACATATCTCGTTCTCAGGGCACACTCAGATGAGACTAGCTACGAGTAAAACCAACCCTCAAGTTTCCTCGAGGTGGCCCCACAGGCAGCTCAGTCGGACCAACACTCAGAGGAGCACTGGCCCGGGGGGGGGGGGTTTAAAAAGAGGCTAGGTGGCAACTGGTAAAACCAAGGTTGGGCATTGCTGGAAAAGCTTTAATCAAGGCGAACTATCAAGG
Source organism: Triticum dicoccoides (assembly GCF_002162155.2). Lineage (NCBI taxonomy): Eukaryota > Viridiplantae > Streptophyta > Magnoliopsida > Poales > Poaceae > Triticum > Triticum dicoccoides. Next base: position 210,498,652 of record NC_041386.1, on the reverse strand, counting down.
GGTTCCCATTATAACCCAACCACGTAAGGAACGCAAAATCCGGGAACATAACACCGATATGACGGAAACTAGGGCGGCAAGAGTGGAACAAAACACTAGCCGAGAGGCCGAGCCTTCCACCCTTTACCAAGTATATAGATGCATTAAGATAACATGGCAATATAATAATATCCCAACAAGTAAATAAATGTTCCAACAAGGAACCGTCTCCAATCTTCACCTGCAACTAGCAACGGTATAAGAGGGGCTGAGCAAAGCGGTAACATAGCCAATCAACGGTTTTCTAGGACATGGTGGGTTAGAGGTTTGACATGGAAATTTGGGAGGCTTGAAAGCAAGTGGTAGGCATCATAGCATAGGCATAGCAAAAGAGCGAGCATCTAGCAAAGCAAAGATAGTAGTGATTTCGAGGGTATGATCATCTTGCCTACAAAGTTGTCAGAGTTGACTGGATCCTCGAAAGCAAACTAAACGGGCTCCTCGTTAGCGAACTCGTCTCCTGGCTCTACCCAAACAAGACAAGCAAGCAACAAGGACACAATCAACCACGTGCAAAGCTCAAACAATATGATGCAAGGATGGTATGCTATGCGGGATGCATATGCAAGATTTGACAAGGGATGCATGAACCTGGCTTCAACATGGAAATCCAAGTGTGCCACTGGAAATAGGAGATGAAATCGCTTGAAAATGATATAAAGAACGCCGGAATCGGAGTTACGGGTTGGAAATGGCAAGCAATTCAAATATGACCACGTTCTGCGATTTGCAGCAAGTAGCCATCTAAATGCAACAAGATGAACATGCTACATCACCCAATCATGGCATCAAAATACATGGTAGAGATGCATACAAGATGCTTAACAAAAGTCTAGCACTGAGCTACGGCCAATTCATCCATTAACAGGTTCAAACAAGCATGGCAAAAATGCATTTGGCAAACCGATTTCAGACTTAGTGAAATTAACACTTGTCTGCAATTTCAGATCAGATAGCACACTTCGGAGCAACAAAACTACATGCTACAGGACCTGAACATGGCAAGGTAAAGCATGGCATGGAGCTACTAGAAGAGCTTAACAAAAGTCCCTTAGTGACCTTGAGCCAAAAGGGATCAGAAAACACAATTGCAAGCATGTGAACATGGCAAAAACATAATCAGTTTTCAGACTTAGTGAAAACTGGAGCATGCTGAAACAGATATCAAGTAGGCATGTTTACGAACTTGATGCACTCACTACAGAGCAAGTCATGACAATCTAAGCATACACCCATCAATAATACACAAAATACAAGCTAGACATGGCAAGAACAATAACATAACATGCACGGATCAACTACAACATCATCGGCAAAATCGCTAACAAGTAGACAATCTGCCCAGATTCACGAAGTAGCAAAAGTAGAGCTCGATTGACTCAAGATAGGGTGCTCCATAATTGCAAACAAAGACATGTATGGATAGAGCACTACAAGATTAAAAAAACATCCTTACTGATCATCCTCAAAAGAGGCACGGATCACTAGGAAACAACAAGAACATATGGCCATATGAGATAAACAGCTCAAGGACTTAGTGGAAATGCTAAGTCCCTGAAATCAGCATTACCAAGTGCCTCACTTTGCAAGCTTGTGCTAGTCACCACACACATCACAAAAATACATGGGTTGCACCTCTCGAAAGATAGCAAAACCCTTAACAAAACATATGTAGAGCTCAGGGGCATATCATGCACACAATAATCATGGCAAAAATGACAAATATCTAAAAGGAGCAGCAGATCTGACAATTAACTCAAGTAGCACTCTTCTAACAGCATTTCGGGCATCAAGATGAACTCAAATGAAAATGATGCAATGAGATGAAATGATGTGCTCTGTGAGATGAACATTTTGATATGCTATATGCCCAAAACGGAGCTACAGATGAGGAGTTATAGCACGATGAACAGGAGCAAATAATCTGCAAACTTAGGAGAAAAAAAAGGTCAACCCTAGGGTTACTGTAGCTCGGATCTGGATCTGGGCGCACGCCGACCGAGGAACACCGGAGTTCGTCGGGGACGTAGGCCGGCGGCTTGCCGGAGAGCTCGGGGCGGCGGCGTTGAGGAGGGAGGAGGAAGGCCGGGACGGCAGCGTCGATGGTGATGGCCGGCGATGGCGGTGGCGACCGGGGCGATGGCCGGCGATGAGGGCCCCGGGCGGAGGAGCGCGGTGGCCGGCGAGCGCAGGGCGGCGGCCGGCGTGGTTTCACGGCGGCGCGGCGAGGGAGCCG
>NC_041386.1:210262669-210496013 GCF_002162155.2 Triticum dicoccoides | reverse complement strand
CCGGCGGCGATGTGGGCACGCGCCCCGCCACGTGGCGGAATGTGGTTGGGCGGTGGTGGCGGGCGGACGTTGTCCGGCTCCGTCCGGACACGTCCGGTGCGGCGGATCTGGGATTTTTAGGGTCTAGAGAGAGGGGATCCGAGAATTGGAATGGGGGCGGTATATATAGGCATAGAGGGAGCTAGGAGTGTCCAAATGAGGTGCGGTTTTCAGCCACGCGATCGTGATCGAACGCTCTAGATGATGGAGAGGTTTTTGGTGGGTTTTGGGCCAAAATGGAGGGGTGTTGGGCTGCAACACACACAAGGCCTTTTCGGTCCCTCGATTAACCGTTGGAGCGTCAAACGAAGTCCAAAAGGTACGAAACTTGACAGGCGGTCTACCGGTAGTAAACCAAGGCCGCTTGGCAAGTCTTGGTCCAATCCGGAAATGTTTAATCTCCACACACGAAAGAAAGGTAGAAATGACCACCGGAGGAGAACGAAGCACCGGAATGCAAAACGAACAACGGGGAAAATGTTCGGATGCATGAGATGAACAGGTATGCAAATGCAATGCACATGATGACATGATATGAAATGCATGACAACGATAACAACACACGGAGACAAAAACCTGAACCCAAGAAAATAAAATAACTTAAGCCGGAAACGGCAAGAGTTGGAGTACATATTGGGTAAATCATATCCGGGGTGTTACAACACTCCACCACTACGAAAGGATCTCGTCCCGAGATCTAGGACTGAAAGAACACCGGGTATTTAGAACGGAGGTGATCCTCGCGTTCCCAGGTAGCTTCACGGTCGGAATGGTGTGACCACTTGACTTTGAGGAATTTGATTGACTTGTTGCGAGTCTTGCGTTCAGTCTCTTCAAGAATAGCAACTGGGTGCTCATGATAAGAGAGATCTTCTTGGAGCTCAATGTCCTCGAAGTTGACGGTGCGGTCAGGAGTCTTGAAGCACTTTCGGAGCTGAGAGACATGGAACATGTCATGAACATTTGCAAAGTTTGAAGGAAGCTCGAGTTGATAGGCGAGATCGCCTCTCTTGCTGACAATCTTGAAAGGTCCGACGTATCTAGGGGCAAGCTTCCCTTTGATACCGAAGCGAAGAGTCCCTTTCATAGGAGGGACGCGGAGGTAAACATGATCTCCGATCTCGAAAGCCAAATCACGGTGCTTACTATCATAGTAGCTCTTCTCGCGGGATTGGGCTGCTTTGAGGTTATCTCGAATGACTTTGCACTTTTCCTCTGCCTCTGTGATTAAGTCATTTCCGAGAAGCTGACGTTCACCGGTTTCAGACCAGTTGAGAGGGGTACGGCACTTCCTGCCATATAGAATTTCAAATGGGGCCTTGCCCGAACTTGCTTGAAAACTGCTGTTGTAGGAGAATTCAGCATATGGAAGACAATCCTCCCACTTCATGCCGAAGGAGATCACACAAGCCTTGCGCATATCTTCAAGAATCTGATTGACACGCTCGACTTGATAGCTAGTTTGAGGATGGAAAGCTGTGCTGAAGCGGATGTTGGTGCCCATGGCCTTTTGAAAAGAATCCCGAAACTTGGAGGTAAAGATGTTGCCACGGTCTGAAGAGATCACTTGTGGAATACCGTGCAGAGAGACAATTCAAGAGGTATAGAGTTCCGCCAATTGAGCTGCAGTGATTGACTCTTTGATAGGCAGAAAATGACCCACTTTAGTGAGTTTGTCGATGACAATGAATATAGCATCCTTGCCACGTTTGGACTTTGGAAACCCAGTCACGAAGTCCATCTCAATGTGGTTAAACTTCCATTCTGGAATGGCAAGAGGTTGGAGGAGACCTGCTGGCCTTTGGTGTTCTGCCTTCACTCTTCTGCAGACATCACACTCATTCACGAACTGAGAAATCTCGCGCTTCATTCGAGTCCACCAATAAGCCTGCTTGAGGTCCTGATACATCTTCGTGCTCCCAGGGTGGATGGAGAGGAGAGAATTGTGAGCCTCATTCATGATCACTTTACGAAGATCACCTTTGGGCACAACAATACGATCCTCGAAGAAGAGAGTATCCTTGTCATCAAGGCGGTAGCACTTGTACTTGGGTTGACTCTTGGCAATCCCAATCTTCACCTTTTTCACCATAGCATCAAGAAGCTGGGCTTGGCGAATCTGGTCTTCCAAGGTAGGAGAGACTTGAAGGTTGGCGAGGAAACCTTGAGGAACAACTTGCAGATTGAGTTTGCGGAAAGCTTCACAAAGCTCGGGTTGATAAGGCTTGAGAATCAGATTGTTGCAGTAAGCTTTTCTGCTCAATGCGTCAGCAATCACATTGGCCTTGCCTGGAGTATACTCGATACTCGGATTATACTCTTGAATCATTTCGACCCATCGAGTTTGCCTGAGGTTGAGATTAGGCTGAGTGAAGATGTACTTGAGACTCTTGTGGTCAGTGAAAATGTCCACTTTTCTTCCCAATAAGAGATGTCTCCAAGTCAAAAGAGCTTGCACAACTGCCGCCAACTCGAGATCATGAGTGGGGTAGTTCTTCTCATTGGGCTTCAACTGGCGAGAGGTATAAGCAACAACTTTCTTCTCTTGCGTCAACACTGCGCCAAGACCTTGGAGAGAGGCATCGCAAAAGACCTCGTACGGCTTGGATTCATCAGGCGGTGTCAAAACTGGAGCAGTGATCAATTTCTCTTTCAAAGTTTTGAAAGCAATGTCACACTCCGGAGACCAAACGTACTTGACGTGCTTCTGGAGAAGATTTGAGAGAGGCTTCGCGATCTTAGAAAAGTTTTCAACGAATCTTCGGTAGTAGCTTGCGAGACCGAGGAAGCTTCGGAGTTGCTTCACGTTCTGAGGAGGTTCCCAATTCACAATTGCAGACACCTTCTCAGGATTCACCGCAATGCCCTTGGCAGAGATGATATGACCAAGATAAAGAACCTCATCGAGCCAAAATTTGCACTTGGAGAACTTGGCGTAGAACTGGTGTTCTCTCAGCTTATCTAGCACCAAACGCAAGTGCTTGACATGATCTTCCTTGTTCTTCGAGAAAACCAGGATGTCGTCGAGATAGACAAAAACGAAGTCATTGGTGTAGGCGTTGAAGATGAAGTTCATCATGCGAGAGAATGTCGGAGGAGCGTTGACGAGGCCAAAAGACATGACAATGTATTCATATGAACCATAGCTTGTCCTAAAAGCCGTCTTGGGAATATCTTGCTCACGGATTCGAATCTGATGATAAGCCATACGGAGATCAAGCTTGGAGAATACTTGGGCACCTTTGAGTTGTTCGAATAGCTCATTGATGTTGGGAAGTGGGTATTTGTTCTTGATGGTCTTCTTGTTCAATGGACGGTAATCAACACAAAGTCGGTCCGTTCCATCCTTCTTCTTCACAAAAAGAACACCACAACCCCACGGAGAAGAACTAGGCCGGATGAGACCCATTCTCTCTTGAATATCGAGTTGCTTCTTCAGCTCCTTCAACTCTTCAGGTCCGAGCTTGTAAGGACGCTTGCACACTGGTTCCGTGCCAGGCTCAAGATCAATGGCGAATTCAACTGGCCGGTGCAGAGGCATTCCTGGAAGCTCTTCTGGAAAGACGTCTTGATATTCGCAAACGACTAGAATTTGTGAGATAGCATCCAGTTCACCCTTCTCATTGAGAGAGAACAGACGGATGGTATTATCCCGAGCGGCAAAGACAATTACATCCTCAGACGAATGAGTCAATTGAATCTGTCTGGCTGCACAATCAATCTGAGCGTTATCCTTAGAAAGCCAATCCATTCCGAGAATAAGATCAATATCCGAGTTACCAAGAACCATTGGAGAAGCCAGAAACTTGAAATCACCCATCATGATAGAAATATCCGGAACCATCAGACTAGAACTCAGACGCTTAGCCGGAGAGACGACTTGCATAGCTCTAGGTAATGCCTTAGTACTAAAATTGTTCTCCGATGCAAATGGGAATGACATGAAGGAATGCGATGCACCAGAGTCAAAAAGTACTTTTGCAGGAATATCATTAACAGGAAGGTTACCCATGATGACATCTGACGAGTCCTCTGCCTAAGCTGCATTCATCAATTTGACCTTGGCGTGCTTGGGGTTATGCTTGACCATCGCTGTACTTGCCGATCTCACAAGAGGAGGAGGAAGACGCCTCTGGTTGAAGCATTTGTTGGCATACTGACCCTTCTGTTGGCACTTGTTGCACGTGACCTCTGAAAGCGGACGGTGATACGGAGCAGTCGATCTTGGAGCTTGAGACGAAGTCTTGTTCTGAAAGCCAGGGTTGGGTGGGTGGGAAGATCCACTGCCACCTTTGCTCTTCTGCTGATACGGCTGACGGAACGGAGGAGGAGGAAGCCAATACTTCTGCTGCTTGGCCACTTGAGTAGAGGAAGAAGGAGTAGCATCTCTGACTCGCTTCCTGGAAGCATCACACCTCAGTTGAGCGGCCTCTTGTTTCAGTGCCATGTTGTAGAACTCATCGTATCTTAAGGGCTCAAAGAGAACAAGAGCTAGCTGAATTTCTTCTCTGAGACCACCCCTGAACTGGTATATCATGCTCTTCTCATCAGGGACGTCCTGCTTGGCAAAGCGGGCGAGCTTCTGGAACAACTTGTTGTAGTCATAGACAGACAAAGAGCCTTGCTTCAGGTTGCGGAATTCCTCACGCTTGCTTTCAACCATGCTCTGAGGAATATGATGAGCTTTGAAGTCTTGACAGAATTCATCCCAAGTAATCACACGTTCACCTCTGGAATCCTTGTACTGCTGGAACCATTCTGCAGCTTGATCTTTGAGTTGGAAGGATGCGAACTTGACGAAGTCCTCAGGCCTGACGTTACTGCACTCGAAATGCTTGCACAGATCCATGAGCCAATCGTCAGCATCAGTTGCCTCAACACAATTGCTGAAAGTTTTTGGCCCGTTAGCAAGGAACTGGTTGAGTGTAGCAAAGTGATTCTGATTGTTGCCTTGGTTCCCTCGGTTGCCTTGATTGCGCTCTTGAAGAATTTGCATGATCAACTGTGTGTTTGCATTGGTTGCGGCCATCACAGCTTGCCATGCCTCCGGAGGAGGTGGAGGTGGTGGCGGATCCTGATTCTGATTCTGATTGGTGCTCTTAGCGGGAGCCATCCTAAAGAGGTTGACCACCGTTAGCACATTGACAGATAAAATGAAGCTGAATCCAATGGAAAGAAAATTGCAACATAAAGTCTTCACATCCGAACAAAATGAGCGAATGCATTCCTCTTGAAATGGTCACATATCCATAAATTGAGAAGCCACTTAGAATTTAGGTAGAGAAATAAATCAACAAGGTACGGATCAAGAACGAATACTCGGTAAAAATCCCAATCTCAAACCAAATATCCGTGGAAGAAGAACTAGAGCTACAAGAATTCCCACCTATGAAACTCCTGAACCTTTCCTGTTATGCAATCAGGTGTTGGGGATACAGGGGAAGCATAGTATCTCACCCAAATCTAGCAAATCCTACATCCAACTGTATCCATCCTTCAACACATAACCAAGAAAAACTTCGGAAACCATCTACCTCAACCTTCGAAAAGCATCCGTTATACAAGTTATGGCGATACTCCTGAACTCCCGCCCCAGTACTGGGTGGCGTCGAGGTTATCTCACCAACGAACTGCATAAAAGAGATTTTCGATGTCGGCGTACTAAACTCAGGTGTTCCAGAATTGCAACGATAAAATTATGACGACAACACCTCAGAGCTCAACTCCCCGGGACACTTCCACAAAACCCTTGACGGGAGGCACCAAGACGATGTTCTCGTCATAAAACCATCGGAACGATTCCAAGATACCCGCGTGATCCTAAATTTTTTTTAGTGAAATTTGAGAAGAGAAGAGTCAAAACTCTACATTAGAATGCCTTACCAGAGCGATGAGGAGACTGGGGAGTAAAATAGTTCCTAAACTCTCTGATATATAATTCTTAAATGACTCAAAACATTTTCTAGACACAACTCGGCCACTAAAAACGATCAAGCAATGGGGCTCCTAAGGTCCGGGAAGGCTCTGATTACCAACTTGTAACGCGCTCGATGCGGCTATATCTCCCACGTGTCAAGGCACGACTTAGATGCATAACCGCATTGAAAGCAATGTCGCAAGTTAGGCAATCATCACAACATCCCATGTAATATGAATAATAAAAGCGGAAGGTACATAGTTGGCTTACACTCGCCACGTCAATCAAGGTACATAAATAACATTACATCAACCAAACACTCATGGCCCGACTACGGCGCCAAAATAAAAGATAACCCAACATGCGACACGGTCCCGATCACCCCCAACTGGGCACCACTACTGATCATCAGGGAAAGACACGTAGTATCGTTGAGAGTCCTCGTCGAACTCCCACTTGAGCTCAAGCGCGTCACCTGGAGCGGAATCATCAGGCCCTACATCTGGTTTGGAAGTAATCTGTGAGCCACAGGGACTCAGCAATCTCGCACCCTCGCGATCAAGACTATTTAAGCTTAATAGGAAAGGCAAGGTATATATGTGGAGCTGCAGCAAGCGATTAGCATATATGGTGGCTAACCTGTTCGCAAAAGAGAGCGAGAAGAGGAGGCAAAGCGCGAACGAGAAACTAGAGGACAACCTGCGCAAGCATTACTCCAACACCGTGTTCACTTCCCGGACTCCACTGAGAAGAGACCATCACGGTAACTCACACTGTTGATTCATTTTAATTAAGTTAAGGTTCAAGTTATCTACAACCGGACATTAACAAATTCCCATCTGCCCATAACCGTGGGCACGGCTTTCAAAAGTTCAAATCCCTACAGGGGAGTCCCAACTTAGCCCATGACAAGCTCTCACGGTCAATGAAGGAATAGAACTCCTCCCGAGACGTTCCGATTAGACTCGGTATCTCGGTTCTTCAAGACACTTCGACAGGTTAAAACAAGTCCAGCAACACCGCCCGAATGTGCCGACAAGTCCCGATAGGAGCTGCATGTATGTCGTTCTCAGGGCACACTCAGATGAGACTAGCTACGAGTAAAACCAACCCTCAAGTTTCCTCGAGGTGGCCCCGCAGGCAGCTCAGTCGGACCAACACTCAGAGGAGCACTGGCCCGGGGGGGTGTTAAATAAGATGACCCTCGGGCTCCGGAAACCACATGGAAAAAGAGGCTAGGTGGCAACTGGTAAAACCAAGGTTGGGCATTGCTGGAAAAGCTTTAATCAAGGCGAACTATCAAGGGGTTCCCATTATAACCCAACCACGTAAGGAACGCAAAATCCGGGAACATAACACCGATATGACGGAAACTAGGGCGGCAAGAGTGGAACAAAACACTAGCCGAGAGGCCGAGCCTTCCACCCTTTACCAAGTATATAGATGCATTAAGATAACATGGCAATATAATAATATCCCAACAAGTAAATAAATGTTCCAACAAGGAACCGTCTCCAATCTTCACCTGCAACTAGCAACGGTATAAGAGGGGCTGAGCAAAGCGGTAACATAGCCAATCAACGGTTTTCTAGGACATGGTGGGTTAGAGGTTTGACATGGAAATTTGGGAGGCTTGAAAGCAAGTGGTAGGCATCATAGCATAGGCATAGCAAAAGAGCGAGCATCTAGCAAAGCAAAGATAGTAGTGATTTCGAGGGTATGATCATCTTGCCTACAAAGTTGTCAGAGTTGACTGGATCCTCGAAAGCAAACTAAACGGGCTCCTCGTTAGCGAACTCGTCTCCTGGCTCTACCCAAACAAGACAAGCAAGCAACAAGGACACAATCAACCACGTGCAAAGCTCAAACAATATGATGCAAGGATGGTATGCTATGCGGGATGCGATGCGGGATGCATATGCAAGATTTGACAAGGGATGCATGAACCTGGCCTCAACATGGAAATCCAAGTGTGCCACTGGAAATAGGAGATGAAATCGCTTGAAAACGATATAAAGAACGCCGGAATCGGAGTTACGGTTTGGAAATGGCAAGCAATTCAAATACGACCACGTTCTGCGATTTGCAGCAAGTAGCCATCTAAATGCAACAAGATGAACATGCTACATCACCCAGTAATGGCATCAAAATACATGGTAGATATGCATACAAGATGCTTAACAAAAGTCTAGCACTGAGCTACGGCCAATTCATCCATTAACAGGTTCAAACAAGCATGGCAAAAATGCATTTGGCAAACCGATTTCAGACTTGGTGAAATTCACACTTGTCTGCAATTTCAGATCAGATAGCACACTTCGGAGCAACAAAACTACATGCTACAGGACCTGAACATGGCAAGGTAAAGCATGGCATGGAGCTACTAGAAGAGCTTAACAAAAGTCCCTTAGTGACCTTGAGCCAAAAGGGATCAGAAAACACAATTGCAAGCATGTGAACATGGCAAAAACATAATCAGTTTTCAGACTTAGTGAAAACTGGAGCATGCTGAAACAGATATCAAGTAGGCATGTTTACGAGCTCGATGCACTCACTACAGAGCAAGTCATGACAAGCTAAGCATACACCCATCAAGAATACACAAAATACAAGCTAGACATGGCAAGAACAATAACATAGCATGCACGGATCAACTACAACATCATCGGCAAAATCGCTAACAAGTAGACAATCTGCCCAGATTCACGAAGTAGCAAAAGTAGAGCTCGATTGACTCAAGCTAGGGTGCTCCATAATTGCAAACAAAGACATGTATGGATAGAGCACTACAAGATTAAAAAACATCCTTACTGATCATCCTCAAAAGAGGCACGGATCACTAGGAAACAACAAGAACATATGGCCATATGAGATAAATAGCTCAAGGACTTGGTGGAAATGCTAAGTCCCTGAAATCAGCATTACCAAGTGCCTCACTTTGCAAGCTTGTGCTAGTCACCACACACATCACAAAAATACATGGGTTGCACCTCTGGAAAGATGGCAAAACCTTTAACAAAACATATGTAGAGCTCAGGGGCATATCTTGCACACAATAATCATGGCAAAAATGACAAATATCTAAAAGGAGCAGCAGATCTGACAATTAACTCAAGTAGCACTCTTCTAACAGAATTTCGGGCATCAAGATGAACTCAAATGAAAATGATGCAATGAGATGAAATGATGTGCTCTCTGAGATGAACATTTTGATATGCTATATGCCCAAAACGGAGCTACGGATGAGGAGTTATAGCACGATGAACAGGAGGAAATAATCTGCAAACTTAGGAGAAAAAAAGGTCAACCCTAGGGTTACTGTAGCTCGGATCTGGATCTGGGTGCACGCCGACCGAGGAATGCTGGAGTTCGTCGGGGAGGTAGGCCGGCGGCTTGCAGGAGAGCTCGGGGAGGCGGCGTTGAGGAGGAAGGAGGAAGGCCGGCATGGCGGCGTCGATGGTGATGGCTGGCGATGGCGGCGGCGACCGGGGCGATGGCCGGCGACGAGGGCCTCGGGCGGAGGAGTGCGGTGGTCGGCGAGCGCAGGGTGGCGGCCGGCACGGTCTCACGCGGCGCGGCGAGGGAGCCGGGCGGCGGGCGAAGCGGATCGGCGGGCGAAGGGGTGGCGGCGCCCGATGGGCTTGGAGGGCCAGGTGCGGGCCTGCCCGGGCCGGCGGCGATGTGGGCACGCGCCCTGCCACATGGCGGAACGTGGTTGGGTGGCGGTGGCGGGCGGACGTTGTCCGGCTCCGTCCGGACACGTCTGGTGCGGCGGATCTGGGATTTTTAGGGTTTAGAGAGAGGGGATCCGAGATTTGGAATGGGGGAGGTATATATAGGCATAGAGGGAGCTAGGAGTGTCCAAATGAGGTGCGGTTTTCGGCCACGCGATCGTGATCGAACGCTCTAGATGATGGAGAGGTTTTTGGTGGGTTTTGGGCCAAAATGGAGGGGTGTTGGGCTGCAACACACACGAGGCCTTTTCGGTCCCTCGGTTAACCGTTGGAGCATCAAACGAAGTCCAAAAGGTACGAAACTTGACAGGCGGTCTACCGGTAGTAAACCAAGGCCGCTTGGCAAGTCTCGGTTCAATCCGGAAATGTTTAATCCCCACACATGAAAGAAAGGTATAAATGAACACCGGAGGAGAACGAAGCGCCGGAATGCAAAACGGACAACGGGGAAAATGCTCGGATGCATGAGATGAACACGTGTGCAAATGCAATGCACATGATGACATGATATGAAATGCATGACAACGATAACAACACACGGAGACAAAAACCCGAGCCCGAGAAAATAAAATAACTTAACGCCGGAAACGGCAAGAGTTGGAGTACATATTGGGTAAATCATATCCGAGGTGTTACAGTCAGCATTACTGATCCAGGGATGACACTTATGCACAGAGGCTTGACCGTCTGAGGTCGGGTCGCTACAGCACGTGGGTGCGAGGTGTTGGGCTCTAACTGAACCCGAGCGAGTGGCGTTCGCCTACTGAACCCGAGCGACTGCACTGCAGGCTATGTGTTACTGAACCGGAGCGATCAATCCATCTGGCTGTTAACTGAACCCGATCGAGTGATTCCTTGACTACTGCTGCTAACTAAAGCCGATCAAACCCGCTGCCTCTTGATGAATAGTGAGCATTGTTGGGGGTTAGATGAACAGTTCCTGGTGGGGGTTGGATGAATAGGACCCCGTGGTAGTAGAGGCCGTTGCCGCTGGATGAACAGGACCCTGATCGATCGAGCCGGTTGGGCTCGATGAACAAGACCCCATGGAGGGCTGGATGAACTAGACCCCGTGGAGGGCTGGTTGAACAGTAGCTAGTGGAGGGCTGGCTGAACAGTAGCTGGTGGAGGGGTGGTTGAACAGGGCCCCGTGGAGAGGGCTGGTTGAACAATAGCCGGTGGAGGAGCAATGGAGGCTGGATGAACAGGAGCCCGTGAAGGCAAGAGGGAGACGCCATGGATGAACAGTCGTAGGTGGAAGCTGGAGGAGGTCGACGGTGGATGAACAGTGGCCCGTGGAGGCACTAGACGGTGGATGAACAGTTGCCCGTGGAGTCCCGTTTTGCGGTACACCACACCCCTCCCGATGAACAGGACCACCGTTTCGACCGTAGGAGGTCAAAGAGAAGTCCGTTTCCTCCGTTTTGCGGTATGCCACACCCCTCCTGATCAACAGGACCCCGTTTCGACCGTAGGAGGTCCAAGAGAAGTTTGTTTCCTTCGTTTTGCGGTACACCACACCCCTCCCGGTGAATAGGATCCCGTTTCGACCATAGGCGGTCGAACATAAGGCCGTTTCCTCTGTTCTGCGGTACACCAAGCCTCGTTTCAGCTGTTTCGTCCAAGCCGGTTGGCTCCCGATGAATGCATTTCGTTGCCTCCCGATGAACACGACAGCGTAGTTTCTCTGTTCCTACCCAGCCGGTTGGATGCCGATGAACATGACGCCGTTGATGCCTCTCTATGTACACGAGCCTTGGCCGTACGTATGCGCGAGTAGGCGTTCGAGACCCCGCCCGTATGTATGTATGTGTCCGTATTTAATTTCCTACACACTGGCTGTACATATTACATGCTATGTGCGCGCCTCTACTACGACACGTGCCCTTCCTTACTCGGCCACGGTTCATCGCTGCAGCTTGCAGACAGATCGATCGACCAGTATGTACGTACATGTTTGCATCCAGAATGACAATGCTACGTACGCTTCGAGCAGGTGGGTCCCGACTGTCAGGGAGGATAAGGAGGCACTTCCGTGCGTGCAAAGATATAGCTGGTGGATCCTAGCTATTAGGGGGAGAATCATTTTTTTGCTCGTAATATGGACCTACTTCCTTGTGTGCGAAGATGTAGTTGGTGGGTCCTAGCAGTCAGGGGGAAATGTTTTGTTTCACGAAATACAATGGCCCGTCTGGTGGGTCCCTGATGTTAGGTGGAGGAATCATTATTTTGCACTTAATAAGGTTGCACTTCCTTGCTGCGGCCGTGGACCCAGCTACCAGCCTGTCCACATACAGTAGTCTTTCGATGGAAGTCGTTCCTTGACCACATTGACCACGCCGCACCGAGAGCACCAAGGCGGTGGACAATGACGAGGCCTAGGAAGGGGACGCCGCGGAGCCCGAGAAGACACGGTTGTTACACCCACGATGCGGCTATATCTCCCACATGTCGGGGCACGACTTAGAGGCATAACCGCATGGTAGGCATGTCGCAAGAGGGATAATCTTTACACATCCCATGTACTGAATAAGGAAGGGATAAAGAGTTGGCTTACAATCGCCACTTCACTCAATAAATAAATATAGCATACATCATCCAGAATAAAATCAAGATCCGACTACGGAACCAACATAAATAAAGACATCCCCAAATGCTAGATCCTCGATCACCCCAACTGGTCTCCTCTACTGATCAAACGGCAACGAAACAACACAACGAACAAGATCTTCATCGAGCTCCCACTTTAGCTCGGTTGCGATATCTGCACGGGTATCATCGGCACCTGCAACTATTTCAAAGTATCTGTGAGTCACGAGGACTCAACAATCCCACACCCGCGAGATCAAGACTATTTAAGCTTATGGGTAGGAAAGGGTAGTGAGGTGGAGCTGCAGCAAGCACTAAGCATATATGGTGGTTAACTTACGCAAATAAGAGCGAGAAGAGAAGCAAAGCAACGGTCGTGAACTAGAAGTGATCAAGAAGTGATCCTGTAGCTACTTACGTTCAAGCATAACACGAGACCGTGTTCTCTTCCCGGACTCCGCCGAAAAGAGACCATCACGGCTACACACGCGGTTGATTAATTTTATTTAAGTTAAGTCCCATCTGCCCATAACCGCGGGCACGACTTTCGAAAGTTCAAAACCCTGCAGAGGTGTCCCAACTTAGCCCATCACAAGCTCTCACGGTAAACGTAGGTTATTCCTTCTCCCAGGAAGACCCGATCAGACTAGAAATCCCGGTTACAAGACATTTCGACAATGGTAAAACAAGACCAGCAAAGCCGCCCGAATGTGCCGACAAATCCCGATAGGAGCTGCACATATCTTGTTCCCAGGGCACACCGGATTGTCCAAACATCCGGTAGGCCAGCCCAGAGTTGCCCCTGGTGGCCACCGGCGACTGACAAGTTGGACCAACACTCAGAGGAGCACTGGCCCGGGGGTTTAAAATAAAGATGACCCTTGAGTCTGCAGAACCCAAGGGAAAAAGGCTTAGGTGGCAAATGGTAAAACCAAGGTTGGGCCTTGCTGGAGGAGTTTTATTCAAAGCGAACTGTCAAGGGGGTCCCATTCCCCCAACCGCATAAGGAACGCAAAATCAAGGAACATAACACCGGTATGACGGAAACTAGGGCGGCAAGAGTGGAACAAAACACTAGGCATAAGGCCGAGCCTTCCACCCTTTACCAAGTATACATGTGCATTAAAGAAAACAAGATGTAATAATGATATCCCAATAATAAACATGTTCCAACAAGGAAAAACTCCATCTTCACCTGCAACTAGCAACGCTATAAAAGGGGCTGAGCAAAGCGGTAACATAGCCAAACAATGGTTTGCTAGGAAAGGTGGGTTAGAGGCTTGACATGGTAATATGGGAGGCACGATATAGCAAGTGGTAGGTATTGTGGCATAGCAAAAGAGCGAGCAACTAGCAAGCAAAGATAGAAGTGATTTCGAGGGTATGGTCATCTTGCTTGAGATCCCTCAAGGAAGAAGAACTAGTCCATGAAGAAGACAAATAGACGTAGTCGAACGGATCCTCACAAACGTGACGTTACCGGAACTAACCCGAAGAAGCAACACCGGAAAGAAGCAAACAACACAATAAACAACTATCACATAAACATGGCATGATGCACAACCCAGTATGATGCATGTCCGGTTTAAAGAGGCATGGCATGGCAAAATTCACAAACAATCCTACAAATTAAGTGGAGCTCAATATGCAACGAGATGCATATTGACAAAACACCACATCCTTTTATTTAGTTCGCTCTTGGTTATGTACTCATCAATATTAAATGTTGTTACACATTGCAAGGGGTGAAGCATAAGAAAACTACCTATCTAGGCAAGTTTAAATGAGGCCGGAACAACAAGCAACAAGTCCGGAAAAAATCCTCATGAGCATATATTAGATTTGATACTGTTCCGCCCTAAAGAATATTTTAGAGTTGTTAAACATGCAAAGCAATGCCACCATGTTAAACTAGGCAATTTTCCACCCCATTTACATATAAAGATTGTTAGGTTTGGAACTACGGTTAATAAGTTATGAATAAAATCATTTTCGCATGGCAATATGGAAAATAAACACAAACAACATTTTAAACATTTCAAACATGCATGAAAGTTGGATATTATGAATCTAGACACAATTCTAAGCATTTTTCATATATAAAGTTTTTACGTATGATGCACGGTTTGCGAGTTATTAAGTGCATGTTCTAGAGGGGCTATTCTGCAAAACTGGCAGTCTCAGGATAAAAAGGAAAAACGCTAAAAGGAAAAAAAATAGAAGCAGGCCAAATCTAACTAGCCCAACAGGAGGGAAAACAAAGGAGGGGTGCTGGGGCGCTCACCATGGGCCAAGGCCCATTCGGTGGTGAGGCAGACCGGTTGGACTGCTAGGCGCGCAGCTGGCCTGCTAGCCCTGCGCTCGGTCAACACGCGAGCGAGACGAGCGGGCGAGCTGCTGCTGTTCGACCTGAAGCGGAGGAGATGCAGGGGAAGCAGGGCAGCGCTGGTGCGGGAGGCGATGGGACTTGCTCCGGTGGGGTTAGCAGGTCGGGAGGCGCGGGGAGGACCGGGAACGGAGGAGATGCCCGGAGATGGCAAGGACGAGGGCGAAAACAGGGTTTCCTCGGGGCTGGGCCTCTCGGGTGGCCATGGCTGCTTGCGGTTGTCCGGACCTGCACAACACGGCGGCGACAGCAGGGTCAGCAGGTCCGGAGAGCAGAGAAAAGGCAGGGCGGCATGGACCTCCTGCTGGTCTTCGGAAGGAACTCGTCTCCCTGCGTCGACGAAGAGAGCGGGGAGGCTGCAGAGACGAATGATGATGGCGCGAGGTGGTGCGGCAGCAAGGTCGCAAGGTTGGAGGAGCTCGGGCCTCTCGGGTGCACTCCAGAAGGTGGATCGAGTGTGGCTGCATTGGGAGGCTCCGGTCGATGGTGGTAGGCGAGATCGAGCAGAGGAGGCATGGCGTCGGGCTTGAGGGGAGAGGAGGCTGTGGGATTGGTCGGGCATGGAAATGGAGGCGATGGTGGTTGGCTACGGTGGGATTGGGTAGGAGAGGAAAACAAGGAGGGATTTTGGATTGGGGAGGATCCCGAGGTGGGAGATGAGTGCGGCGGCGGCAGGGACAAATCTCCTGGATTTTAGGGTTTGATCTGATTTGGGTAAGGGTTTGTCTATACATAGAGATAAAAGGATTAGTTTTGGACCCTCTGATCAAAATCAGACGGTCTCGGATAAATAGGTTAGGGAGACCAATTAAGGAAACGGAGACGTTTTGTAGATGTTTGGGGATGATCCGGACACAACGGTGGCGACAGTCCGGGTCGGGTTCGGGACAGCTTTCGGACGCGCGAGGGGGGTCGATGCACTATGCAAAGAGGGGTCAGGTGGTTATATTAGTCGGACGGCTCCGGATGTGAGGAGGGTTAGGTTGGGTCTGGCGGTGAGCGGTAGTGGGCTGTGCAGAAAGCCTTGCGCTGAGAGGAGAGGAAAGAAGGTAGCCCGGCAACCATATTTGGAGACCAAAAACGTCCGACGTAAAGACCGACTATACTGCCACTATAGTTAACCGTTGGGGCGTCAAACGGACTCCGAATGCGATGAAACTTGGCAGACGGTCTACCTACAACAAAACAAGACCGCACGCCAAATCCCATTCCATTCTGTGTACATTTCCTGGCAACTTATAAAATAATATTTCAGACATGCCACGGGTGCGTGCAAGTGTGTCTGGGCTCAGAACGGACAATAGACGGAACTGGGGGAACCCGAACGGATGCAATTTTTGGAAACAAGATGATGCAATTCTCATGATGGCATGACAAGATGCAACACGCAAGCGAATGACATGGCAACAACAGCGAATAACTGGAAGACACCTGGCGCAATAGCCTCGGGGCATCACAACACTCTACCACTACAGGAGGATCTCGTCCCGAGATCTAAGATGGCACCGGAGTGAAAACGGAAGAGGAAGAGAAGAGGTAAAACTAAGTTGCTTCTTTGACAAACGAGTGAAACCAACAAACCTTGCGAGGTTGAAAAAATTGAAAGAAAGACTACAACGAAGATGAACAAAGTTGAAAACACTCCGTTAAAAAAGAGGAACACGGAACATTACGGGAACCTTGTAGGTTGAAGACATAAGAAAAGGGTTGCAATGGACAAGAAGTACAAGCAAGCACTCCGGTTGAAACGAGATGCACCAGGAACTATAAGGATCAATTACGACAACACTCCAGTTAAAACAAGATAGAGTAGGAATATGAATGATATAATTTGGACATCACTCCGACTGTAAATGGAAGGAATTCAACATGACCTTGAGAAGATGAGAGTATGCTTGATGAAATCAACAACACACTGCCTCCGAAACTATTGAAAGAATGGCACAAGGGGTAAGAAAGATTTCATATGGCACTCCGATTGAAAAGGGAGGCAAAACTTGACAACATGGGAAGAACTTGAAAAGAGGGCATGACACTCCGCTTAGATGGATAAGCAAAAGCAAAGAACATGATCTTTGACAAAAATGGGATGATGAGTGAAGAGAGCAACATCGCTATGCCTCCGGAACGAAAGAATAGTAGTTATATCATTGGAATGACAAAATGGAGAAGAAAATGCCAACTTCTACGCCAAATGAGCTTGAAGAAGCATCTTTAGGAGAAGGGTCGAACAGAATTGTTGGAAAACCAACAACAAAAGATATGATTTCCAATGGTCTTAAGGAAAACATCCCCAAATTATGAGGTGAAGACCAGCCACTAACGAAATCAATCAGTTGGATTGAGATCAACAAGGAGATGAAAAATCCTTCATCGAGATGAGAAACGGAAATTGGATCATAGATAAGCACCATAATGGCAACATTCCCAATGGAAGGCTTTAGGTGAAATCTATACCAAGATAACTCTAATGAAGAGATTGATGGATTTAAATATGTCACTCTTTGAAAACTTGTGAATCATGAAACATGAAGGGAAATTGCCAAGAAAGACATAACACCACCTGAAAAGATAATATAGAAAGAATTTCACTTCAAAATGCAAGATGAAGAATACTTGAGCTCCTCTGAAAAGAATCTCGATGGACGCTTCGAGAAGGAATTAAATCCTTGATGAGCCACCATGAAGAAACTCTCGAAGAACTCCGGTAATAAAAGAATGATCAAACGAAAAGGGAAAGTAGAAAAGAACTTCGGGAGAAGCCTTGCAATGATTAGGTGAAGCTTTGAAATGATATAACCGAGAAAACTTGGTACTCGGGAAAGAAATAAGAACAACTGAAATCAAGAATTTTGATGAACCTCCGGAATAAGGAATTAATCACTTGGATGAAACAAGAATAAGAATTACACTATGCGTATCCTTCACCACTTTAGATTGATGACAGGGAACGGATTTGGCATACTACTTATTCTCATAAAAAGGATTAAGAGTGATATAGCGCAAACTTGGGAAGGACTTCAATGAACCACCAGTAGGATTGGAAAGAACGAATGAATTGATATGATAATGAAGGAAGAGAAATCTTAAACGAACCATCGTAAGGATTGAAAATGAACGAAGAAAAGATAAAGAAACATTGGGTGGAATTAGAAAAAGAACGAAGATACTTGAGAGAATTTAGATGCAAGTGAACGAAGAGATTATGTGCTGATTAAAGGATATTTGAGCGATGCACTGGTATGATTTGGAGAACAAGAGATGAAAGCTGAGAAAGAATAATTCTGAGATGATGGGCTCCAGATGGTCAAACTGAAAAGACTCCTAAATTGCTCCGGATGGGTGGAAAGAATTCTCACAATCGGACATAATTATGAGAAGATGGCATCAAGCTTGAACTACGAACCTTGAAGAGAATGGAGCAAGATTTAGAGGAAACACTTCTTCAGTCTTCAAAATTCGAGAATGACGACGAGAAACACCACCATGATAATTGATGAGACACCTCGGTAGAATGAAAATCGAAGAGGTTGAGCCAACAATGAAAAGGGTTTGAAAGATCTTGGGGAAAGACATTTGACTGATGATGATTCATTCTTACATCAAACTTTGAAAAGAATTTGAGAGTAACTCCGAGAAAATTAGAAGAGTCAGGTAAGATCCTGGGAAAAGACATGTGGGTTAGGGCCCACTCAAAAGAGAACACCGTTGAAGAGATTTGAAGAGAGATTGCACCAGTTGAATTAAATGGCTTGAATGAGATTACAACCTCGAAAGAGCTTGAACGAATGCAGAGTGGAAACACGAATCCTCGAGATATCTTCAGCACTGCGGAACAAATGAATAGTGAGAGGTGAATGATAAACAGGTGCACCGGCATGAGAAAACATTTGAAATAAGGAAAGAGATATGATCAACACTAAAAACTTGACTTGAATCCACCGGAGAAGAAAAAAGAACGAAGAATGTTGAACTTGTAGAGCATCTTCATGAGAACCGCCGGGTAAAACATTGAAAGACAAGAATGAAGAGTCTTCACATCCATAAGATGGATACTTGATTAAGAAATCTTAGTCCTCGAAGAAAAAGGGTGGGAGGGTGGGAAAACAAAGGCAATTTGGGACGGATGAAACAAACACCATTGAGAAACTTAGAATTGATCTTGCGGATGTTGAAATGATCGGATCCACTTGAAGAGAAACACACCGGTTGAAAAGGATTGACATGATAATATCGATTATCATGAAGGATTAGTATTCACATAGAAATATGAGAACACCGCTTAGGAAAAGTATGGATTCAACACTTGATTTCAAAGCAACTCGAATACCACAACTGAAAAAACAAAACAAAGGATTGGCTTGCAGAATAAACCGGAAACAAACATATGATAGATCCCATATCGTATCACGTGTCTGTTGGAAAGATATCCTAGGTGATACTTGAATTCCCACTTATAAACTCCCGAAACTTTCTGTTTATGCAATCAGGTGTTGGGGATACAGGGGAAGCATAATATCTCACCCGAACTAACAATTCCTACATCCAGTTGTATCCATCCTTCAACACATAACCAAGAAACCTTCAGAAATCATTTACCTCAACCTTCAAAAATCATCCGTTATACGAGTTATGGCAATACTCCCGAACTCCCGGCCCAGTACTAGGTGGCGTCGAGGTTATCTCACCAACAACTGCATAAAAGAGATTTTTGATGTCGGCGAATTCAGGTATTCCAGAACTGCAACGATAAAATTGTGACGACAACACCTCGGAGCTCAACTCCCCGGGACACTGCCACAACCCCTAAATGTCAGGAGGCACCAAGAATAATGTTCTCGTCACAAAACCATCGAAACGATTCCAAGATACCCGCGTGATCCTAAATTTTTTTCATGAAATTTGAGAAGAGAAGAGTCAAAAATCTACGTCAGGAGGCCTCACCAGAGTGACAAAGGGACTGAGGAGTAAAAAGAATCCTACTCTCTGATATATATATAATCTTAAGACTCAAAACATTTTGTTCTAGACTCAACAACGCCAGTGATTCGATCAACCAGGGGGCTCCTAAGTCGGGGAAGGCTCCGATGCCAACTTGTAACACCCACGATGCGGCTATATATCGCACGGGTCGGGGCACAACTTAGAGGCATAACCGCATGGTAGGCGTGTCGCAAGAGGGGTAATCTTTACACATCCCATGTACTGAATAAGGAAGGGATAAAGAGTTGGCTTACAATCGCCACTTCACTCAATACATGAATATAGCATACATCATCCAGAATACAATCAAGGTCCGACTACGGAACCAACATAAATAAAGACAACCCCAAATTCCAGATCCCCGATCACCCCAACTGGGCTCCTCTACTAATCAAACAGTAACAAAACAACACAACAAACACGATCTTCATCGAGCTCCCACTTTAGCTCGGTTGCGACATCGGCACCTGCAACTGTTTATAAGTATATGTGAGTCACGAGGACTACGCAATCCCACACTCGCGAGATCAAGACTATTTAAGATTATGGGTGGGAAAGGGTAGTGAGGTGGAGCTGCCGCAAGCACTAAGCATATATGGTGGCTAACTTACGCAAATAAGAGCGAGAAGAGAAGCAAAGCAACGGTCGTGAACTAGAAGTGATCAAGAAGTGATCCTGTAACTACTTACGTTCAAGCATAACACGAGACCGTGTTCTCTTCCCAGATCCGCCAAAAAGAGACCATCACGGCTACACACGCGGTTGATTCATTTTAATTAAGTTAAGTGTCAAGTTTTCTACAACTAGATATTAACAAATTCCCATCTGCCCATAACCGCGGGCACGACTTTCGAAAGTTCAAAACCCTGCAGGGGTGTCCCAACTTAGCCCATCACAAGCTCTCACGGTCAACTGACCGAAGGATATTCCTTCTCCTAGGAAGACCTGATCAGACTAACAATCCCGGTTACAAGACATTTCGACAATGGTAAAACAAGACCAGCAAAGCCGCCTAAATGTGCCGACAAATCCCGATAGGAGCTGCACATATCTCATTCTCAGGGCACACAAGATTGTCCAAACTTCCGGTAGGCCAGTCCAGAGTTGCCCCTCGTGGCCACCGGCGGCTGACAAGTTGGAACAACACTCAAAGGAGCACTGGCCCGGGGGTTGAAAATAAAGATGACCCTTGAGTCTGCAGAACCCAAGGGAAAAAGGCTTAGGTGGGAAATGGTAAAACCAAGGTTGGGCCTTGCTGGAGGAGTTTTATTCAAATCAAGGAACATAACACCGGTATGACAGAAACTAGGGCGTCAAGAGTGGAACAAAACACCAGGCATAAGGCCGAGCCTTCCACCCTTTACCAAGTATATAGGTGCATTAAAGTAAATAAGATATAATAATGATATCCCAATAATAAACATGTTCCAACAAGGAACAAACACCATCTTCACCTGCAACTAGCAACGCTATAAAAGGGGCTGAGCAAAACGGTAACATAGCCAAAAAACGGTTTGCTAGGAAAGGTGGGTTAGAGGCTTGACATGGCAATATGGGAGGCATGATATAGCAAGTGGTAGGTATCATGGCATAGCAAAAGAGCGAGCAACTAGCAACCAAAGATAGAAGTGATTTCGAGGGTATGGTCATCTTGCTTGAGATCCCGCAAGAAGACAAATGGACGTAGTCGAACGGATCCTCACAAACGCGACGTTATCGAAACTAACCCGAAGAAGCAACATCGGAAAGAAGCAAACAACACAATAAACAACCATCACATAAACATGGCATGATGCACAACCCAGTATGATGCATGTCCGGTTTAAAGAGGCATGGCATGGCAAAATTCACAAACAATCCTACAAATTAAGTGGAGCTCAATATGCAACGAGATGCATATTGACAAAACACCACATCCTTTTATTTAGTTCGCTCTTGGTTCTGTACTCATCAATATTAAATTTTGTTACACATTGCAAGGGGTGAAGCATAAGAAAACTACCTATCTAGGCAAGTTTAAATGAGGCCGAAACAACAAGCAACAAGTCCGGAAAAAATCCTCATGAGCATATATTAGATTTGGTATTGTTCTGCCCTAAAGAATATTTCAGAGTTGTTAAACATGCAAAGCAATGCCACCATGTTAAACTAGGCAATTTTCTACCCCATTTACATATAAAGATTGTTAGGTTTGGAGCTACGGTTAATAAGTTATGAATAAAATCATTTTAGCATGGCAATATGGAAAATAAACACAAACAAAATTTTAAACATTTCAAACATTCATGAAAGTTGGATGTTATGAATCTAGACACAATTCTAAGCATTTTTCATATATAAAGTTTTTACGTATGATGCACGGTTTGTGAGTTATTAAATGCATGTTCTAGAGGGGCTTTTCTGCAAAACTGTAGTCTCAGGATAAAAAGGAAAAACCCTGAAAGGAAAAAAATAGAAGCAGGCCAAATCTAACTGGCCCAATCGGAGGGAAAACAAAGGAGGGGTGCTGGGGCGCTCACCATGGGCCAACGCCCATTCGGTGGTGAGGTGGACCGGTTGGGCTGCTAGGCGCGCAACTGGCCTGCTAGCCCTGCGCTCGGTCAACGCGCGAGCGAGACGAGTGGGCGAGCTGCTGCTGTTCGACCTGAAGCGGAGGAGATGCCGGGCAGCGCTGGTGCGGGTGGCGTTGGGACTTGCTCCGGCGGGGTTAGCAGGTCGCGAGGCGCGGGGAGGACCGGGAACGGCGGAGATGCCCGGAGATGGCAAGGACGAGGGCGAAAACAGGGTTTCCTCGGGGCTAAGCCTCTCGGGTGGCCATGGCTGCTTGCGGTCGTCCGGACCTACACAAAACGGCAGCGATAACAGGGTCAGCAGGTCCGGCGAGCAGAGAAAAGGCAGGGCGGCATGGACCTCCTGCTGGTCTTCGGAAGGAACTCGTCTCCCTGCGTCGACGAAGAGAGCGGGGAGGCTGCAGAGACGAAGGACGATGGCGCGAGGTGGTGCGGCAGCGAGGTCGCGAGGTTGGAGGAGCTCAGGCCTCTCGGGTGCGCTCCAGAACGTGGATCGAGTGTGGCTGCGCTGGGAGGCTCCGGTCGATGGTGGCAGGCGAGATCGCGTAGAGGAGGCATGGCCTCGGGCTCGAGGGGAGAGGAGGCCGCGGGATTGGTCGGGCATGGAAATGGAGGCGATGGTGGTTGGCTACGGTGGGATTGGGTAGGAGAGAAAAACAAGGAGGGATTTTGTATTGGGGAGGATCCAGAGGTGGGAGATGAGTGCGGCGGCGGCAGGGACAAATCTCCTGGATTTTAGGGTTTGATCTGATTTGGGTAAGGGTTCATCTATATATAGGGACAAAAGGATTAGTTTTGGACCCTCCGATCAAAATCAGACGGTCTCGGATAAATAGGTTAGGGATCCCAATTAAGAAAACAGAGACGTTTTGTAGATGTTTGGGGATGATCCGGATACAACAGTGGCGACAGTCCGAGTCAGATTCGGGACAAGTTTCGGACGCGCAAGGGGGGTCGATGCACTGTGCAAAGAGGGGTCAGGTGGTTATATCAATCAGACGGCTCCGGATGTGAGGAGGGTTTGGTTGGGTCTGGCGGTGAGTGGTAGTGGGCTATGCAGAAAGCCTTGGGATGGGAGGAGAGGAAAGAAGGCAGCCCGGCAACCGTTTCCGGAGACCGAAAACGTCCGACGTAAAGACCGGCTATACTGCCACTATTGTTAACCACTGGGGCGTCAAACGGACTCCGAATGCGATGAAACTTGGCAAACGGTCTACCTACAAAAAAACAAGACCGCACACCAAATCTCATCCCATTCCGAAGACATTTCCCGGCCACTTATAAAATAATATTTCGGACATGCCACGGGCGCGTGCAAGTGTGTCTGGGCTCAGAACGAACAACGGACGAAACTGGGGGAACCCAAACGGATGCAAGTTCTGAAAACAAGATGATGCAATGCACATGATGGCATGACAAGATGCAACAGGCAAGTGAATGACATGGCAACAATAGCAAATAACTGGAAGACACCTGGTGCAACGGTCTCGGGGCGTCACAACGGTAGTGGATGCCCACGCGGAGAGGAGTATGAGGGTCGAATGGTTTGTCTGCGGTGTGAGGCTGCCATCACCGCAGAATAACAGGGGGTGTGGGTGAGTAGAGGGATGGCCTGGCCAGCGGTAGGAGTAGTATGGGGCGGTGAGGCCTCCGCGCCAGCACAACCGGCCACGGGAGGCAGGAGCAGGCGGCACAACCGGTGCTGGTTTGGGTGACTGGAGCAAGAAGACCAGAGGTGGAAGAAGCACTACGACCGTTGGATGGACATCATACGGTCACTGGAGCTTGAATCGTTCATATTGACTAAGTTGACAAAGCCCTTCGTCCGCGTCAATTTAGTAGGCCCACAAGTCAGCCTCCCACTATGGTGGGTCCTAGCTAGCAGGGGGAGAATTCATTTTTGTGTGTGTTGACCACACCACGCCGAGCGCATCCAAGGTGGTGGACGACGGCGAGGCCCTGGACAACAACAAGCTGGAGATGGGAAGACGCGGGAGTGCAGTCGCAGACGGAGAGGTGTATGAGGGTTAACTGGTTCTAGTGCGGCGTGGTTCGGCTGTCGGTGGAGAAGAACAGGAGGTGTGGAGGGGTGGAGGGATAGCCTGGCCGGCGGTGGGGTAGCGCTTCATAGCGAAGCATGCTAACACTGGTGCGCGTCGGTCCTAAACAAACGGTTTTTAACCCCTTTCCGTGACGGCTTTCGGAACCATCGCCAAGTGAGTGTGTGCGATAGGGGGTCCTTCCCACACGACCCAAAAACCGTCGGGGATATAGAACAGTGATCCAGAGGCCTTCCAAAATGTAATCATGTGCGATGTAGCACACACTAAATTCTTTCGCACGTGTGGTATCAGTGATTAAGCGTTTCTAATGACGCAGTGAAACCATACGGTCTGTCGTAACGAACCATTTGGGAAACAGTATGTAAGGCACATGGGCCAACATATGAACTGTGTGCGGTTTGTGCCCTATCGCACATGAGTTTTCTGCGTAACCCGTCCGCTATGCTAGATCCACCGCACACATTTTCCAACAATTACCGTCTGCGATAATGTTCTATCACAAACAGTTCAGGAGCCCCTTCGCACACATACAAGTGCTACAGACTGTTTGTGGTTTGTTAGGTATCACCCACAGTTGCCGTAAGAATGACGTGTGCTTTTCGTTTGGGATCCCACACATTTCCTGAAAAAATACGACTGGGATTGTATTTTGCATTGGGCACGGTTTACTCCCAGTTCTCGTGTGCTATAATGCGATATCACAAACTGTTCCGGAGAACCTATGCACACGTAGTAGTGCTGCAAATCGTTTGCGATCTGCTGTGTATCACCGACGGTTCCGCTACGATTGATGTATGCTTTCCGATGTGGATCGCACACACTCATTTAGTCGAACCGTGTGCGGAGCAATTGCCAGGTTAAAACAAAAATATCCCATTTTGAATCGGCACGCAAAAAGCAAATTTTCCACAATATTCAATTGAACAAATAAACAAAAATATCCCATTTTGAATCGGCATGCAAAAAGCAAATTCGCCACAATATTCAATTGAACAAATAGTGTCCACAGGAAGAACATTCATCAGATTTCGCAAAAATTGCAATTGAACATATGGTAGTTAAATTCCAATGATTTGTCCACACATATATGCATTACATAATTAATCATAGTGTAGGAAATACGAAGACCTCATCAGATGGAAAACAATGGATCCATGCATTATATGTTTAGCGGCTAACTGTTACTCAATGTTTTAGAAGAAGGCATGCTGAAATCTTCATTATCACCAGTGGGATTGATGTAGTGATCCAGGAAGAAGTCGCTGATAAATCTCCGAACCATCAGCAATTCACCAGCCGGGAGCGGTTTAGGGGTCCTCGGTTTTAAGATGAGCTGCAGTATTTTTAAGATCAGAATGTGCCATATGAGTGGAGTAGAAGATATTAATTAAGATAGACTTACTGGTACTAATTCGCGAGGATCATCACAACTATCAACAGATTTGTAGATGGAGATCATGTGTCTGCAAACATAGTATCCAAAAAGGTTGGTCCTTGCTTCTTGCTAAGGACACTGAAATTTTTTGTACAAAATTAGTCATATATTGGTCCTGTTAGGAACAACCTAACCTGTGTTCGATGTATTATTTTCTTTGGACAAAATAGAAAGAGGTTTATTTAGAAGCTTGAACATTTGACAAGCGTAAGGAAATGTATTTGCAAACTGTTGGATAAATTTTCCGAAAATAACGGATTTCAGTGTGTTACTGGAGAAAAAATCTCGTGTTGCATGGGTTGTTCCGTCTTGAACAGGTTCCCTAGTTTAGTTTTCCAAAATGCGAGCACACTACAAATGATGATGAATTTTGACAACATCAATTATTGAACCAGATATGAATGCAAATTAATTTCAACATCATAGAATTCAATACCTATCCAAGAATTGCTGAACATGCATCAGATTCTAAGCGTTTGTTGACTCTCTGAGAGAATCGATGTAGTAAACTGTGTTCTTGTTTGGAATAATGGATACCAATATCCAGTGATTGCTACATATTAAGAAAGACATGAACTTACGAATGATGTCGAAATCTGAAAGACAATCAGTGTATGCGTGGTTGTTTACTTACCGTTCATGATATGGCCAGAGAAATGATTGTGCATGGGACGTGTTCTCGAAGATACGGAGGACCGTGTTAACGGCCCAGTCCCGTCGGTCCTTACCATCTAATGCTATGCCATTTGCTAATGCAGGATCTATGAAATACACACTCTCCCTTATTCTTCTCCGCGCGTTTAATCCCCTGAGAGAAATAAAATGCAGTTAGCCGTTTATCATTTACAACATTGTATGGAGAAGTTGATCAGATTTTGTTAAGTACTTACAAAATCAGGCATCTAACAAGAGTGGCATCGAGCACATTGAAGTTGAAGAAGAGATGTAAGTCCTTGAAACTCACATTGATGGAACCAACATCGTGTCGGAAATGATCTCTATCGTAGTGGACAAGCAAAGCATGATAACCTACTGACATTTGATCCATGCAATATTCATGTAACTCGCGGCAACTGGAGCTGCACTCATCAAAGTATTCGCCAACAAAAAATGGCCGGCCATGGACGTAATTGCGTGCTTCAAGTATGTCTGCTTTCCTTTTAGCAAGCAACAATTCTAACATGGCATCAGCAATAATATTACTCCCCGATTCGAACAAGCTGCTGTTAATTTGGTTCTGTGTGACGAGTGCTTTAAGTAAGAGGCAATTGTTCTCTTTCCTCTTCACTCTCCCGCTATGCTTCTTCATGGTCGTGGTTGTAGCCTTTTTGGCCACTTCCTTCTTGGTACTTGAAGCCTTTCTGGCAGAACGTCCGGTTGCCTGCAAGGTAGACTGCCGAGCTGACAATGAAGCTTGGACGGACTTCTTAGCAGACGGTTTATCTATGCCGTGACGGACTGCTGGGCTGCTGTGACGGACTGCTGGGCTGTAGGAGCAGAGGCATCGGACTGTTGACCATGCGTTGAAGCTATGTCGGGTTTCTGTGCAGGTGGTGCCAACTTGTCGGTGTGCTGAGGAGGCCGTGCCAACGTGTTGGTTTGCTGAGCAAGAAGTGCTGACGCATTGGTATGCTGATCACGCGCCTGCGGACCGACGGACTGATGAGCAGTCAGTTCTGGACCTACAGACTGCTTAGCAGGCGATTCCGAAGCATCGGACTGCTTAGCAGTCTGTTCCACCAGGTTGGTCTGCTGAGCATCTGCTACAGTTGGGTCTCCCCCCGCTGCTTCAGCGGCCGGCATCTGAACAGTGGTGCGTCATCAGCAGTTGTAGGCCTTGCCACTGCCTGCTTTGGGGCGGAGGATGACATGGCCTATATGCCACAAAGTCGGGTCGGCTGATCATAGGTTGATGCATCAGCCCGCGAGAGCTGCTGTGGCAAGGAGAGCGTCACCAGTTGAGGGGCGATAGTGGTTGCTCTTGGCGGGGCTTCAGGAATCTCATCTCTCCTAGGACATTCTTTAGGGTAAATTCATTGAATCCAGGCTTTTCTTCAGTCACGTAGCACTTCACATAGCCCAGCTTCAATGGCACATTGTCCAAGAAGAGGCCATCTTCCAAGAAGGGTGGGCAAACCCAGGCTGTTGCACATTTTAATGTACCTTCATAATTTGTAAGCACATCCTTCAGTCTGTCTTTCATTCCAGATAGATCAGATATAGCATCATCACGAGCAACTGCAGTCTCAGTGTCGCTGGGGTCAGCTGATGCAGAACTACTCTTGTGCAGTGTTGTCGCACAATAAGCAGCATCATCCATGCCCGCCTCCCCTCCCATCTACTGGCTATCTGTCAGTGTTAGAGTCTTCTGCATCATCATTGACTCCTCAACATCCTTTCGAACAGCCGGATAAATCTCCTTCAACTTTTCAAACAATGCATTCTGCTTCATTTCACTCCTCGCTTTTTTCATGCTGAGCCTCTCTTCTTTGCTAAGTGTGAAAGCCCTCTTGTGTGGGACATTAACACCTATACCCCTTGCACGGCCAGGGGGCTCTTTTGTGTCTAGAGCAATGGACAGAATGTCACATGGCCCTGAGTTCCTGTAGAACCTTCTAGGGATCTTGGAAGCCTCTACCATCACTTCATACAGTTTGGCGTCACGTGCGTTTTCAAAGTAATTAGTTCTGTCATCACGCCTCTTTGCGCGTGCCCATAAGTAGTCTCTGGCGCGTCCGCCCTTGATTTCACTAAAGGTCGGATTCCCACTCGCCGCTACTCCTTCTTTGTCCTCCTGTTCCCATATCAGTTTCATGCCATAGTATCCTGCCACACCCATACAGTGGGGGTGTATGTTCTTCTTCTTAAGTTCCGATTGCTTGAAACTCTTCGCAACAAACTCTGGAGTTGCCCTGACCCTTTTGAATTCTTCCTAGTCTGCCTTTGTAATTTGGGGGTATGCGGGGATTGGGTCCTTGTCTTCACTCAAGTACTTCTTGTACATCACGTGCTTCCAGTTTCTCCAAGCATCCCTAGCCTTCTTCAGTGCAACGTGTTCCACCTGCATTCTCCACTGCTCTGGAATGTTGAAGTGATCCATGATCTCCCAGACTATCCTTCACCTTGTTTTTGTGTCAGCCTTCCGAAACCCCGGCAGATTAATGTTGAGCCTTGCCCTGCCAAGAAATCCACACACACTCCTGAACCTCATGCCTGCTTTATCTGGTTTAGTTGGAGCCCAGGACTTTAAATCAATCTCGGTTACTTCATATACACCTTTAGGATGGTGTGTGGGCTTCCTTGGAGCGTTCCTTCGTGTCCTGACCGGAAGGGTAATTGCTGCAGCTCTATCCCATTCAAGACTACTTGATCCCTCACAATCTGCTGAAGACCTAGGGTTGTCCGAATCAGATGAAGATACATGGCCTGAATGAGTGCTGTCGCTGCTACTCAACATCTACAGAGAACACATGCGAAACTCAGGAAAGGAGGATAAGCATAAAACTAACAACTTGGTAGCAAGCTTTCTAAACATGCCATGCAATAATTTAGAAAATGTACGGCTAATTTGTTAAGTTTGAGTGACTCGGGCGCCCGCGATGTGTAAATCGGCAGTAACTTATTGGAACAAATACAACTTAATGTAGTAAGGAAGGTAGATAATGAACATATATATGCTCTCCATTATTTATAGCCAATTTGGGAACATATGGATCGAAATTGGAAGAGTGATTGCGAGGAAATATGCCTCACCGCGATGGAGAGCAGTAACTAACAGGCTTCTTAATGCAAACCCGGCCGGACCACAGGAGAGGTGAGGGTTACTACATCAATATGCTCGAGGGTGGCTAGCGAGAAAACGAAGACGGCGAGGCATGGGCCGCCGCATGTTGGGAATAACAGTGGAGGTAGGCTTGACACCGAAGAGCGGGCACACGGCCGGGGTGAGCACGGCTATGCCGGAGAGGGTTCTACTGTGGATCTGGGGGAGGGGGAGCTGGCGAAGGAGATTGGGTCGACTAGTTGAGTGAAACGCGGGCGGACGATGGGGGGGTGTTGGCGGCCTAGGTGAAAAGGGTGAAAAATATCCCCGGTCACTGTGTGCGCGGAAAGACCTATGCAAACGGTTGCCTCTAAGCGCTCGTGTACACAAACAGAATAATTTCGTTTGAAATGAAGGCGTACTAATTTTGAAATGAAGAAGTGAGTTCATCGTTTCGCCTCTAAATTTTTAGCACGTAAACCAATTACAATTTTACCACAGGTTTGATTTGCTGACGCATTTCAGGTCTCGTGTGCTATATGTAAGACATTTTTGGCATTTACTGTGCATGTTGGCATATAAATCAATTCCTAGCCGGACTGCATTTCCTGTCGAAAGGGATGAGGATTGCCGTTCGATCTGGGGGCATCCAACGGTGTAGACATACGATCCGTGGGGTTTGGGTTCTGGCCAATCAGAACGCACGACTCAGATCACGCGCACAGCGAGGGGGGGGGCATCGGCCATGGTTTGGTAGGCACACGACTTTCGTGTGTGAACTGTGTGCTATTTGAAAACATTTTTTGGGAGGGGCTATTTGAAAACATGTACATGTGTTGTCGAATGGGATGAGGATTGCCGTTCGATCAAGGAGAATCCAATGGTGCAGACGTATGATCCGTGGGGTTTGGGTTCTGGCCAATCAGAATGCACGACTCAGATCACGCGCGTGGCAGAGGGGTGGGGGGTGCATCGGCCACGGTTTAGTGGACACACGGCTTTCGTGAGTGAACCGTGTGCTCTTTGAAAACATTTACATTACCTAACATCATATTTTTGTTCGAATGAAAACATGAGTTCATCGTTTCGCCTCCAATTTTTTTCCACGGTAAGAAATCATGTGTATAGTGGAGAGTGTCAGTATCATGAATATAAAGTACATATGATACTAGTGTATGATACTGCCTTTAATTAATTATAGCACATAGTATAATACATAGAGTATAGTATCATATATAGATCATATTTATTGCCATGCATGACACAAATTAGCATTTAACATGATACAGTATCTACCTACTATATGTTACTCTAACCCTCTTTATATATATTTAATTCTTTGCCACATCAGCATACTTGCTATTTCCTAGTGCATGACATCATCGGCCACTATGGCCAGCCTTATATAGTGAGGAGTATCATACACTACATATATAGTATCATGCATATGATACTAGTGTATCATACAACGTACGTACCTTCATAGTGCATATATAGTATCATAGAGTAGTACTAGCTCCCTTTATAAACTAATATAAGAGCGTTTAGATTACTAAATAGTGACCTAAACGCTCTTATATTAGTTTACGGAGGGAGTATATATCATAGATGACCGTATTTATGAATTGAGCCCTATAAGGCTAGCTGTAATGGGGAGTATTATATATATACAAGTAGTATCATGCATGCATATATATGATAGTGTAGCTAGGATATTACTTCCGTAATGCATAGTATCACAAGTTAACATCTTAGGTTGCCTTACTAATTGTCATGCATCACACAAAGTAGTAGTACAATGATACATCTCCAACGTATCTATAATTTTTGATTGCTCCATGCTATATTATATACTGTTTTGGACATTATTGGGCTTTATTCTCCACTTTTATATTATTTTTGGGACTAACCTATTAACTGGAGGCCCAACCCAGAATTGCTGTTTTTTGCCTGTTTTAGAGTTTCGAAGAAAAGGAATATCAAACGGAGTCCAAACGGAATGAAACCTTCGTGAACGTGATTTTCTCAATGAACAAGACCCGGGAGACTTGGACCCTACGTCAAGAAAGAAAAGAGGAGGCCATGAGGTAGGGGGGCGTGCCTGCCTACCCCAAGCGCGCCCTCCACCCTCGTGGGCCCCCTGTTGCTCCACCGACGTACTCCTTCCTCCTATATATACCTACGTACCCCCAAACGATCAAATACGGAGCCAAAACCCTAATTCCACCGCCGCAACTTTCTGTATCCACGAGATCCCATCTTGGGGCCTGTTCGGGAGCTCCGCCGGAGGGAGCATCGATCATGGAGGGCTTCTACATCAACACCATAGCCTCTCCGATGAAGTGTGAGTAGTTTACCTTAGACCTACGGGTCCATAGTTAGTAGCTAGATGGCTTCTTCTCTCTTTTTTATCTCAATACAATGTTCTCCCCCTCTCTTGTGGAGAACTATTCGATGTAATCTCCTTTTTGCGGTGTGTTTGCTGAGACCGATGAATTGTGGGTTTATGATCAAGTCTATCTATGAATAATATTTGAATATTCTCTGAATTCTTTTATGTATGATTGGTTATGTTCGCAAGTCTCTTCGAATTATCAGTTTGGTTTGGCCTACTAGATTGATCTTTCTTGCAATGGGAGAAGTGCTTAGCTTTGGGTTCAATCTTGAGGTGTCCTTTCCCAGTGACAGTAGGGGCAGCAAGGCACGTATTGTATTGTTGCCATCGAGGATAAAAAGACGGGGTTTTCTTCATATTGCATGAGTCTATCCCTCTACATCATGTCATCTTGCTTAAAACGTTACTCTATTTTTAACTTAATACTCTAGATGCATGCTGGATACCGGTCGATGAGTGGAGTAATAGTAGTAGATGCAGGCAGGAGTCGGTCTACTTGTCTCGAACGTGATGCCTATATACATGATCATACCTAGATATTCTCATAACTATGCTCAATTCTGTCAATTGCTCAACAGTAATTTGTTCACCCACCGTAGAATACTTATGCTCTCGAGAGAAGCCACTAGTGAAACCTATGGCCCCCGGGTCTATCTTCATCATATTAATCTCCTACTACTTAGTTATTTCCTTTGCTATTTACTTTGCCTTTATTTTACTTTGCATCTTTATCATAAAAATAGCAAAAATATTATCTTATCATATCTATCAGATCTCACTCTCGTAAGTGGCCTTATAGGGATTTACAACCCCTATTTGCGTTGGTTGCGAGGATTTATTTGTTTTGTGTAGGTACGAGGGACTCGCGCGTAGCCTCCTACTGGATTAATACCTTGGTTCTCAAAAACTGAGGGAAATACTTACGCTACTTTGCTGCCTCATCCCTTCCTCTTCGGGGAAAACCAACGCAGTGCTCAATAGGTAGCATACAACATTTAATATGACACAGTATCATGATATGATACCACATCCTCTCTTGTGTGCCACATCATCCAGAAAGTCTAGTTGGCATGCATGATACCGCTTATGATAATACCATTACAACCAGCCTAAACCGGAAAGGAGGGAGTATGAGACTAGCCACAATGGAGAATAGTACACTAGTAACATACACATATCCCTAGACTATATATGTTACTAGCTTCATAGTGGGTAGTAACACAAGTGTAGTGTCATGCAAAGCTTCATTTCTTAGGTTACAGACTCATATTGCATAGGGACATGTGATGCTACAGTAACTAGCTAAGTTACTGAAACTATCTCTCTCCTCATTAACTTATTGCCACATAAGCAAGTTTGCTGAGTTGGAGTCGGTGTTACTGTTGAAGTTACTCCCACTGTGGCTAGTATGATACTAGCTAGTCGTCTATGATATACTAGCTACCTCACTAAGAGCATGCATGGTTAATAATACAGCCAAGGGTTGGCTATAAGAAGTTGCCATGTCATATACAACCAACCTCTTAGCGGACATGTACAATAATAAGTTTTATATACGTACTAGTTTATCAATAGTTGGCCCACCTTATATCCTCATAAAGTGTCTTGGGTCTCATGTTGCAGCTGGCTCTACTAACCAAGAGTCCGCTCCTCTCCTCTTTCCTCCAACTAATAAGCACATATATATTATTCTATTCCTTATAGCCAGACTACCCACAGTGGGAGTAACATAGGTAGTAACATCACACAAATCTAGATAAAATAGATGATGTGGCAAGCAATAAATGAAGAAATGGAGGAAAGTGGATATGTGTGATGTTACTACCTATGTTACTCCCACTGTGGGCATAGTCTTACTATAGTATGAGACTACCCACAATGGGAGTAACATAGGTAGTAACATCACACATATCTAGATAAATTAATTAGATGATGTGGCAAGCAATAAATGAAGAAAGAGAGGAAAGTAGTAACATAGCTAGTTACTAGTAGTATGAGTAACATCACATGTACATATCAAGGCAAGATGTGTCTATAGCCTGATAAATGAAGTGTTGCATGTTACCACACATATATGTTACTCCCCACTATAGAGGTAGTAGCATAGACTAGTAAAACATGGGCATGTTACTAGTCTATGTTACTACCCATTGTGGCTAGTCTGAGTAACATCACACATCTCAAGGCAAGATGAGTCTATAGCCTAATAAATGAAGTGTTGCATGTTACTACATATGTTACTACCCACTATAGAGGTAGTAACATAGACTAGTAACATTCTATGTTAGTACCCATTGTCGCTAGTCTTATGTCACTCTATTGTGTACTTACTTGCTCTAATGCATAGTATCATAGATTAGCTAGTATCATATGTAGTACTTTATTTATATTATCATGCATGACACATAGTAGCATAACATTTATTATGATACGGTTTCATGAGATGATACTTAACCCTCTCTTTCTTCATTTAATTAATTCTATGACAACTCATCGAAATTGCCTAGTTGGCATGCATGATACTAGCTATGATACCCCCTTACTATCAGGCTAGCAAAGGTGTACAGATCATTTGTGCATTGCTTTGTGAGTTTTCATCCATTTGTTCTAGAAGCGGGGAGAAGTTTCAAACATTTCGGCCGTGACTTGTGGCCACTGGCGTAGGCCTAGTTGGTATTTTAATTATAGAAAAATCAGATGGAGTTTGGACATCATCAAAATCGATGTGTGCTTGTGGCGTGCTCTCATGACCCCGTGGAAAAAATTGGTAAAGTTTGGCACAAGTTTTGATGACCGCTCCTTCCAAACCGGAGCATCTCACATGAAGGATCATGGTTTTCCAAAAGGAGACATGTCAATTCAAACTCCTATGGTCGGTGACTTCATCGTTTGGCCTCATAAATATTTCCACGGTCCGCAATCACCATTATACCATGGGTTTGATTTTCTGGTGCATTTCAGGTATCGTTGGCTATATTTAAGACATTTTTGAGATTAACGTGCATTTTGTGCATAAAAATAAAATTACAATCGGAACTGCATGTGTTGTCGAAAGGGATGAGGATCACCGTTCGATCTAGGAGCATCCAACAGTGCAGACGTACGATCCGTGGGGTTTGGGTTCTGGCCAATCAGAAAGAACGACTCAGATCGTGGGCGGGGTGGCGGGGTTTGGTCGGCACACGGCTTTCACCAACGAACCGTGTGCTATTCGCAAACCAGATGCATATTTTTGTTCACACATACTGTAGTGAGATCAATTGAGTAATTGAGTATGCTACCTCTATGATATAATAATAATAATAATAATAATAATAATAATAATAATAATAATAATAATAATAACAAAAAACAGTTCATATTCATTGCCTGAGCTGACATCATATCAAGGTCAACATATTAACGGTTCTTACATCAACAGAAAACCGGGCATAACTCACAAATTCAGTACATGCGATAGTTATAAATTGAATGAATTAAGTTGCAGGGTAGGCATAAAGACTAGTCTTACGGCTTAATTCCCATGTACATGGGGGGAACTGGGATCATTAAGTTGACCCTGAATGAACTTGGTTTTTTGATGATTTTACGCTTCTTTGTTGCACTGGTGCGCGATCCCTTGGCTGGCAACTCATCAAATTCATCGTACTCGTCCTGATCGGCAACATCGTCGACACCCAGTACCCTTCTCTTCCCATGCATCGCTAAATGGCCGTTCTTATGCAAGGGGTCTTCCACAAAGAAAATCTGGGTAGCATCACTGGCAAGAATGAATGGGTCCGCGTGATATGCCATCGCTATCCTGTTAACACAGGTCTTCCTATACTCATCAATCCTTACCTGACCAAGATGGATCCATGCGCACCTAAATAATGCCACCTTAACTTTCACATAGTCAAGCTCCCAAATCTCTTTAATGGTTCCATAGTATACCCTTTTATCAGCTTTATTTACAGTCATGCATTCTATTCGAACAGAGCTGTTCTAATATGAGGTCTTCTTATCACGTTCCTCATTGTAGAATGTGTATCCATTTATGTCATATGCTTGGTACGTCAACACCATAGGTAATGGCTTTTGTGCCAACCACGTAGCAATGTCATAGATGGATCCTTGTGGCAAATGATTCTTCAGCCATTCGGCGTGCTTCTTAGTGTGCTCCTTCATATCCACTTCTGACGAAGGCACCATTGGTAAGTGAAAGCACAAGTGCTCCCTAGGTGGTTTTGATAATTGATGACAACATATCTCTTGTTGGACTAACATTTCTATCTAGCATGTTTCAGATAAGTTCAACAATGGAGTGGCATGGACTAAAGGTTGTGGGAACTCCTTCAAGATGCTAAGGACAAAGGATTGGCTAAAGCTTAAAGCTCAAGACTCCTCATTTTACATTTTAGTGGTCCAAGATCACATTGAATCCATAGGAAAAGCCAATACTATCAAGGAGGGATGAGGTGTTGCTTAATGAGCCTCTTGCTTCATGTGCTTAATGATATGCTCCAAAATCCTCAGCTACTTTCCCACTTCCACAAATGACCTAAACCCTAAGCCAAACTCGGTCATACCGATTCTTTCTATCCGGCGCCACCGAGTTTCACTTGTCATAAGCCACTGCCAAACCCTAATCAGTTCGGTCTCACCGATGGGATCTCGGTCTCACCGAGATGGGCTTGCAAACTCTCTGTTACCCATTGCAATATTCTCGGTCCCACCGAGATATGCAATCGGTCCCACCGAGTTTGCTTGACCAAATCTCAGTTTCACTTATTACCCAAATCGGTCCCACCGAGTTTGAGTAATCGGTCAAACCGAGTTTTGGATTTACCCTAACCCTAGCACATCGGTCTCACCGAGTTGATCCAGTCGGTCCCACCGAAATCTCTAACGGTCACTAGGTTTACCTTTTCGGTCCGACCGAGTTTGTTGATTCGGTCCCACCGAGATTGGAAAACTGTGTGTAATGGTTGGATTTTGTGTGGAGGCTATATATACCCCTCCACCTCCTCTTCATTCGGGGAGAGAGCCATCAGAACACATACTCAATTCCAACTCATATGTTCTGAGAGAGAACCACCTACTCATGTGTTGAGACCAAGATATTCCATTCCTACCATATGAATCTTGATCTCTAGCCTTGCCCAAGTTGCTTTCCACTCAAATCTTCTTTCCACAAAATCCAAATCCTATGAGGGAAAGTTGAGTGTTGGGGAGACTATCATTTGAAGCACAAGAGCAAGGAGTTCATTACCTTCACACCATTTGTTACTTCTTGGAGAGTGGTGTCTCCTAGATTGGCTAGGTGTCACTTGGGAGCCTCCGACAAGATTGTGGAGTTGAACCAAGGAGTTTGTAAGGGCAAGGAGATCACCTACTTCGTGAAGATCTACCGCTAGTGAGGCAAGTCCTTCGTGGGCGATGGCCATGGTGGGATAGACAAGGTTGCTACTTCGTGGACCCTTTGTAGGTGGTTGCTTCTTCGTGGACCCTTCGTGGGTGGAGCCCTCCGTGGACTCGCGCAACCGTTACCCTTTGTGGGTGGAGCCCTTCTTGGACTCGCGCAACCGTTACCCTTTGTGGGTTGAAGTCTCCATCAACGTGGATGTAGGATAGCACCACCTATCCGAACCACGGGAAAAACATCCGTGTCTCCAATTGCGTTTGAATTCTCCAAACCCTTCCCTTTACATTCTTGCAAGTTGCATGCTTTACTTTTCGCTGCTCAGATACTCTTTGCATGCTTGCTTGATATGTATTGTGTATGTTGAAATTGTGCCTAAAACTCCACTCAAACCAAAAAGGCCTAAAAATTGCAACTTTAGCACTAAGTGTCTAATCACCCCCCCTCTAGACACATCTACTTCTAGATCCTACAAGTGGTATCAGAGCTTTGGTCTCCATTGCCTTGGTTTAATCACCATCGGAGGAAGATGGATGTGTCTACTTTAGAGAGTCTTAGACATAGAGTGCCTATTCTTGATGGAGAGTATTTTCATGAGTGGAAAATGAAATGCTTGTAATATCCAATCAATATCATTTGAACAAGTATATTGCTAGACCTTGTGCTCCTCATATTGATCCTTTGCATCCTACACTAGATGAAGATATTGACATGATTCGCAATCTTAGAACTATTGAGCTCATCATTAGAGGATTGCCCAAAAATTTGATTGCTAGTTTGCCTACTCTTAATTGTGCCTATACTATATGGAAATTTCTTGAGGAACGATTTCTCGATCATTCCTTGAAAACTTTGGATGAAATTCTCCATAAATCCATTGCCTTGAGTAAGATGAACTCTAATGATCCTAGTTTTGGTAATTGTCTATTTGAACTTACCAATCTGAAGCATGCTAAAGGAGATGTTGGAATCATTAGTGATATCATATTCAAAGCTATAAGAATTCATAAAAGTGACCACTTTGATGATCATTTATCTAATGAATTACCCTCTCTAGGAAATGATGAGTCACAAGATCATGATGAACATGGATACTATGATGATGATGATAGTGACTTCGATCTTGATGATGCAATGAGACATTCTGGTCTTATGGCAAATCTTCGGGGATATGAATCAGGAGGAAAGGAATGGGTTCTTGATAGTGGATGTACTGATCATATGACCGGAGATGAAGAGATGTTTCGTGAGCTTGCTGAAAATGACGGCCCTCGAAAATATGTCACCTTTGGTGATAATTCAAAGGGTAAAGTGGTTGGCCTTGGTAAGGTGGCCATCTCACATGATAGTTCCATTCAAAATGTCATGCTCGTTGAATCTCTCGGCTACAACTTACTTTCAGTATCTAGACTTGCTGATTACGGTTTGAATGTCCTATTTACTGAGGTAGATTGCCAAGTATTTCGTCGAGACAATCATAAAATGGTCTTTACCAGTATGCGTAGAGGTGATCTTTACATTGTCGATTTCTCTAAAAAGGCACAACCTAAAACTTGCTTTGTTGCTAAATCCTCAAAAGGTTGGTTGTGGCATAGACGACTAGGTCACGTTGGCATGAGAAACCTTGACAAGCTTATTAAAGGAAATCATATCCTTGGAGTTAACAATGTCATATTTGATAAGGATAGACTTTGCAGTGCTTGTCAAGCAGGTAAACAGGTTGGAGGAAGGCATCCCGTGAAGAACATCATGACCACAAGAAGGCCACTCGAGCTACTTCATATGGATCTTTTTGGTCCCAACGCCTACAAGAGTCTCCACGGAAATTCTTTTGGTCTAGTTCTAGTTGATGATTTTTCAAGATTTACGTGGGTGTTCTTTCTTAATGACAAGTCGTAGGTCCAGAAGATCTTCAGAAACTTTGCTAGGAAGGCCCAAAATCAGTTTGACGTGAAGATCAAGAAGGTTCGGAGTGACAACGGAACGGAGTTCAAGAACGCAAATGTGGACACCTTTCTTGACGAAGAAGGGATTTCACATGAGTTCTCGGCTACGTACACACCTCAACAAAATGGAGTTGTTGAGAGGAAGAACCGGACGCTCATCGAAATGGCAAGAACGATGCTTGATGAATACAAGACGCCGAAACACTTTTGGGCGGAAGCGGTTGAGACAGCTTGTCACGCAACAAATCGCTTGTATCTTCACAAGCTACTCGGCAAGACGGCATACGAGCTTCTCACCGGAGACAAAGACCCTTCAGAAGCAATTCAATACTTGTCCATTGGCAAAATTCGTCCAACGGAGGTGAAGGAGAGTACTTCGTCCGTCCAAGTGGAAGCTTCTACTTCACGACAAGGTGAACCAAGAATTGATACGGAAGCATCCACAAGTGGGACACACCAAGATGAAGAAGACAAGGAAGTACATCAAGACGAACATCAACAACCTCCTTCTCCACCACGACAAGAGAACGACAACGTCAACAATGAAGAAGGCCAAGAAGAAGAAGAAGATGAAGAAGATGTTCAATGAAGACCCAAGCAAAAGCTCTCACGAGTTCGAGCAAGAATTGCCAAAGATCATCCCGTCGAGCAAATCCTCAATGATATACAAACCGGGAGAATCACTCGCTCAAAAACTCGTTTAGCTAACTTTTGTGAAAACTATTCATTCATCTCTAGCATTGAACCTATGAAGGTTGAAGAAGCATTGGAAGATCCGGATTGGATAAACGCTATGCATGAAGAGCTACACAATTTTGAGAGAAACCAAGTTTGGACATTGGTTGAGAAGCCCGACAACAACCACAACATCATTGGTACCAAATGGGTGTTTCGCAACAAGCAAGATGAAGATGGACAAGTGGTTCGCAACAAAGCACGTCTCGTCGCCCAAGGATACACACAAGTCGAAGGTATGGACTATAGTGAGACATATGCTCCCATTGCTAGACTTGAGTCCATTCGCATCTTACTTGCCTATGCTAATCACCATAATATCACCTTGTACCAAATGGACATTAAAAGTGCTTTTCTAAATGGTGAAATAGAGGAGGAAGTTTATGTCAAACAACCTCCCAGCTTTATCAATCCTAAGAAACCAAATCATGTTTACAAACTTCACAAAGCTCTTTATGGTCTTAAACAAGCTCCTAGAGCATGGTATAAATGCTTGACCAAGTTCCTTACTACAAGTGGTTTTGAAATTGGTAAAATTGATTCTACTCTTTTTACTAAAAGGGTTAATGGAGAACTATTTGTATGCCAAATTTATGTTGATGATATCATATTTGGTTCAACTAACCCTCTCTTTAGTGAAAATTTTGGAAAGCTAATGTCAGAGAAGTTTGAGATGTCTATGATGAGTGAACTCAAATTCTTTCTCGGTTTGCAAATCAAGAAAACTAAGGAAGGTACATTTGTCTCTCAAACAAAGTACACCAAGGACTTATTCAAGAAGTTCAATATGCAAGAATGCAAAGGTATGTCTACACCCATGCCTACTAGTGGACATAATGATTTGACTAAAGACGGTGAACCGGTTGATCAAAAGGTTTATCGCTCTATGATTGGTTCATTGTTATACCTATGTGCTTCACGTCCCGATATTATGCTAAGTGTGTGCATGTGTGCACGATATCAAGCCGCTTCTAAAGATTGTCATCTTAAGGCTGTGAAAAGGATAGTGAGATATTTAATCCATACACCAAATTTTGGCATTTGGTATCCTAAGAGGTCTTCTTTTGATCTTGTTGGCTATTCCGACTCGGATTATGCCGGAGACAAGGTTGATAGAAAGTCCACTTTGGGTACTTGTCAATTTCTTGGTAGATCTCTTGTGTCTTGGTCTTCCAAGAAACAAAACTCGGTATCCTTATCCACCACCGAAGCGGAATACATTGCCGCTGGTTCATGTTGTGCTCAATTACTTTGGATGACCCAAACTCTTAAAGATTATGGGATCTATGTGAAACATGTTCCACTACTTTGTGACAATGAAAGTGCTATCAAAATTGGTCATAATCCTGTACAACATTCTCAAACTAAGCATATTGAAGTTCGTCATCATTTCATTCGATATCATGTTGCTAAGGGTGACATTAATCTTAAGCACGTTCGCACCGATAAGCAATTAGCGGATATATTTACTAAACCTCTTGATGAGAAAGTATTTTGCAGGTTGAGAGGATAATTGAACATCATTGATGCTTCGAACTTGGAGTAGAAACTCCATTGGATACATGCAAGACATGAGCTTATGACTAATCCATGATATATCTCTTATGATAACTATCTTATGTCTTGGATATATTTGCACCTTGCATGTTGTCTAACCCATGTAGGTGCTTGGTTGAATCTAATTCCATGAGATTGCGACTCACTCATATCTTGAGCAATCTCTACATCACCAAGACTCTACACAATGGTGGTTGAAGACAAGGAAGCACAAAACCATTCAAACATATCCTTTGACAAATTCTATGTTGAGCTTCATGATTGTCATTTTTGGATACACAAGTGCTCTTCCTTGCAAGAACTAACCCATGTAGGTAGATGAACTCAAACTCCAAGTGGTGCTCCCCACTCTTGATGAGCTATATCAACCTTGAGCACCCACACAAGCTCAACTACATGAGCAAGAACCACACCACCACCCAAGGTATGTTATTCCATCTTAGAGAAGCTTTACTCCAAGACATGAGTCAAAGCAACTCAACAAGATGTGAATACATCAAGATGCTTAAACGAAAAATGGTAACCCCATTTTGAGCTTAAACGATGAGTATGATCTATGATCAAGTGTTCTCACTTGACTCCTAAGTCAATATACTCTAACATAGGTGACTATGTCACCGCCCAACTCTAGATGAAGTTCTCTTGTGCTCTTTTCTGTGTTATTGCATTTGTCTCATACATGTTTAGTCTCTTTCTCTTTTTCAAAAAAAAGCTTCATCTAGATCTTTCAGTTTCTTCTCTTTTCTCTTTGTTTTTGTTC
Source organism: Triticum dicoccoides (assembly GCF_002162155.2). Classification (NCBI taxonomy): domain Eukaryota; kingdom Viridiplantae; phylum Streptophyta; class Magnoliopsida; order Poales; family Poaceae; genus Triticum; species Triticum dicoccoides. Next base: position 210,453,740 of record NC_041386.1, on the reverse strand, counting down.
TGCATTTTCTGCATTCAATTCCTTGCAAATCCTTCAGGTAATTCATTGCAAATCTTTGTGAGATCCTACATGTCTAGTGAGCTAAGGTGACAAGTGTTTTTCTCTGTGTGAACTCGGTTTCACCGACCTGTAATTTTTGGTCCAACCGAATCCTTTCGGTACCACCGAAACATTCCACTCGGTGCCACCGACTTTGCAACAGGAAAAACAGTTTGCCACTTGTTCTATATTTCTTCTGATCCAGCTCTACTCAATGAATCTTGTCCTCTACAAGCATCACAGTTTTATCCATTGCTTTGTGCTGAGTCTCAAGGACCAAACCTATTCAACGGATTCCAGGAAAAACCTTCTTGGAAATTGATGTCAAAGGGGGAGAGAGAGATCACATCAAAGCTTGTAGGAGAGAGAGATCACATCAAGGGAGAGAAACAGTCTCAAGGACCAAACCTACAAGAGAGAAAGTATTAAGGGGGAGAGAGAGACCTCAAGGGGGAGAGAAAGTCTCAAGGATCCCAGATGTTGTTAAGGGGGAGAGAGAGATTTCCAGGGAGAGAAAATACTCAAGGATCCCAGATGCTTGATGTTCAAGAGGAGAGATGTCACATGTCTTTTTGGGGGAAAGACATGTATTTGCATTAAGTTCTATCCATTTGTATCTTTCAGCTCTGATTTGCTATTCCCTATCTTCTCCCAATATCCCATGTAAGATTCAGGGGGAGCAAGACACCTAAGGGAAAGAAATCAGTCAAATTCATTGCATATCTTTATTCTTGGGGACATGTTGAATCCAATGTGGTACCTAGTACTTACTCTCTACATGTCATCCCAGTCTTGGTATTCTTGTGGTTTCTTCTGTTTGCTCTGGCTAGTGGATGTACCTGTGTTATCTAACTTTGTTTGTGCAGGTTCATTCCATCCTAAGCCAACTCAAGACCACAAGGTAAGTATATGCATCAAAATCATGAGTATGAGGAGTTCTTGCTTATGTACATACTGTTTGCAAGAAGGACTCATGAGCATGAAGGTATTTTCCTTGATAATCTTTTGCTCTGATGCATATGGCCAAGATACATGTAACACATTGCCTACTCTATCATGGTTATGCTCTCACATGCCTCTATATTTCATATTTACGTGAGTGCATACATGTAGGGGGAGCCTATGCTTGTTACATGTCCTTCCAAAGCTTTACTTGCTGTTCTTTATATCTTTATCTAAAGCTTTGATGTATGTTACCATCAATTACCAAAAAGGGGGAGATTGAAAGCACAAGTGCTCCCTAGGTGGTTTTGATAATTGATGACAACATATCTCTTGTTGGACTAACATTTCTATCTAGCATGTTTCAGATAAGTTCAACAATGGAGTGGCACGGACTAAAGGTTGTGGGAACTCCTTCAAGATGCTAAGGACAAAGGATTGGCTAAAGCTTAAAGCTCAAGACTCCTCATTTTACATTTTAGTGATCCAAGATCACATTGAGTCCATAGGAAAAGCCAATACTATCAAGGAGGGATGAGGTGTTGCTTAATGAGCCTCTTGCTTCATGTGCTTAATGATATGCTCCAAAATCCTCATCTACTTTCCCACTTCCACAAATGACCTAAACCCTAAGCCAAACTCGGTCATACCGATTCTTTCTATCCGGCGCCACCGAGTTTCACTTGTCATAAGCCACTGCCAAACCCTAATCAGTTCGGTCTCACCGATGGGATCTCGGTCTCACCGAGATGGGCTTGCAAACTCTCTGTTACCCATTGCAATATTCTCGGTCCCACCGAGATATGCAATCGGTCCCACCGAGTTTGCTTGACCAAATCTCAGTTTCACTTATTACCCAAATCGGTCCCACCGAGTTTGAGTAATCGGTCAAACTGAGTTTTGGATTTACCCTAACCCTAGCACATCGGTCCCACCGAGTTGATCCAGTCGGTCCCACCGAAATCTCTAACGGTCACTAGGTTTACCTTTTCGGTCCGACCGAGTTTGTTGATTCGGTCCCACCGAGATTGGAAAACTATGTGTAACAGTTGGATTTTGCGTGGAGGCTATATATACCCCTCCACCTCCTCTTCATTCGGGGAGAGAGCCATCAGAACACATACTCAATTCCAACTCATATGTTCTGAGAGAGAACCACCTACTCATGTGTTGAGACCAAGATATTCCATTCCTACCATATGAATCTTGATCTCTAGCCTTGCCCAAGTTGCTTTCCACTCAAATCTTCTTTCCACAAAATCCAAATCCTATGAGGGAGAGTTGAGTGTTGGGGAGACTATCATTTGAAGCACAAGAACAAGGAGTTCATTACCTTCACACCATTTGTTACTTCTTGGAGAGTGGTGTCTCCTAGATTGGCTAGGTGTCACTTGGGAGCCTCCGACAAGATTGTGGAGTTGAACCAAGGAGTTTGTAAGGGCAAGGAGATCGCCTACTTCGTGAAGATCTACCGCTAGTGAGGCAAGTCCTTCGTGGGCGATGGCCATGGTGGGATAGACAACGTTGCTACTTCGTGGACCCTTTGTGGGTGGTTGCTTCTTCGTGGACCCTTCATGGGTGGAGCCCTCCGTGGACTCGCGCAACCGTTACCCTTTGTGGATGGAGCCCTTCGTGGACTCAGGCAACCGTTACCCTTTGTGGGTTGAAGTCTCCATCAATGTGGATGTAGGATAGCACCACCTATCCGAACCACGGGAAAAACATCCGTGTCTCCAATTGCGTTTGAATTCTCCAAACCCTTCCCTTTACATTCTTGCAAGTTGCATGCTTTACTTTCCGCTGCTCATATACTCTTTGCATGCTTGCTTGATATGTATTGTGTATGTTGAAATTGTGCCTAAAACTCCACTCAAACCAAAAAGGCCTAAAAATTGCAACTTTAGCACTAAGTGTCTAATCACCCCCCTCTAGACATATCTACTTCTAGATCCTACAGTAAGAAGCTTTGGCGTATCTCCGCCAAGTGTTCTTCGGCATAAGCGATTAGAACTGGGCTGTTAAGCAGTACCGTCAAATGGGCTATCTCTGCCAATTCTCCGGGTGCAGCCATTTGCGTGCCAGCAAGGACCGGCTTACCTTTCAGCCTTCCCTCATGGCGAGAGAGGGGCAAACCTATAGGTCTTTGTTTCATGTATTCGGTGCAAAACTCAACCACCTCCTCAGCGGTATAACCTTGTAGGATGTTTGCCTCTGGATTGTTTCAGTTCCGACAAAAGCGCTTCAGTGTTCCCATGAACCGCTCGAAGGGATACATGTTGCAAAGAAACACAGGACCACAATACTTTATCTCGTCGACAAGGTGCACAGTGAGATGGACCATGACATCAAAGAATGACGGTGGGAAAAACATCTCTAGGTTGGACAATATTCTTGCAATATCATCTTGCATATTATCCAACTCTTCAGGATCTACAACTTTCTGCCATAGTTTGTTGAAGAAATCACAGAGGTTAATGAGTGTGTTTCTTATATCTTTGTCCATTAGATTCCTGATGGCCACCGGGAGGATTTGTGTCAACATTACGTGGCAATCATGTGACTTCATGTGTCCCAACTTCATTTTACCTGAGCTCACATCCATGAGACTTCTGATGTTTGCGCAGTAGGAAGAGGGTGTCTTAATTGACAACAAATAGGTGCAGAACTGTGTTGCTTCTTTTGTACTAAATTTGTAACTCTGGCGAGCTTTGATGAATTTGTCATCATCTTCTGCTTCACTCTTGCGTTGTGATTGATCAGCAAGCATATCGAGCCGTGAATCGTCACCATCCTTTCTTTTACCTTTAATCTTGAGCAGAGTACCAAGGATGCTTTCACATACGTTCTTCTTTACGTTCATGACATTGATGTAGTGACGCACACGTAGAATCTCCCAGTAAGGTAATTTCCAGAACATCGATTTGTTCTTAAACACTTGATCCTTGGGTGTTAGTTTCACCGTCAAAGGGTGGTTCTTGCCAAGCACAACATTATTTTTTTAGCCATGTTGTGGACCACCTCCCCATCATAGGGTCTTGGGGCCACACCTCCTTTGCTGTACCATCAAATCTGGCTTTCATCTTTCGGTATGGGCGATTCATCTGCAAGAACCTACGATGACACAAATACACTGTTTTGCGCGAGTTGGGAAGTCTTGTGCTAGCTGTCCTATCCATGCATGTGACACACCCTACATCTCACTTTGTTTTCTGCCCCGAGGTGTTGCCTAATGCCGACATATCTTGAATGGTGTGCACCGGCATTGCATGTAGATCGAAAATCTCCTTTCTGTAAGCATCATAACATTTTACAGCAGGCGCAGCTATCCACACTGTCAGCAGTTCTTCTACCAGTAGCTGAAAGTAAATGTCGAAATCATTTCCAGGTTGCTTCAGGCCTTGGATAATCATTGACATCATAATGTATTTTTTCTTCATACACAACCAAGGAGCTAGGTTATATATGCACAGAAGCACCAGCCATGTGATGTGATTGGTGCTCATATCGCCAAAAGGATTCGTCCCATCAGTACACTCCCCGAGCCTTATACTTCTAGGATCCTTGGCAAAATTTTCAAACTTGTTGTCGATTAATTCCCACTGAGCCCCATCTTTCGGGTGCCTCATAAACCTATCCGCAATTCACTTATCATGATGCCACCGCAACCTCTTTGCCTCTCTAGGGTTAGCAAACAAACGCCTCAACCTTGGAATTAAAGGCAAGTACCAAACAACCTTGAATGGGACTCCTGTATTGATCTCGTCGTCCAATTTGTACCTGTCCTTTGCTCTCCTGCGCTCGTATCGTGCATGCTTGCATGTGGGACATGCACGAAAATCTTTGAACTCACCATAGTACAATATACAATCATGTAAGTGCATCTAGTGCCCCTTAGTGATTTTGGTGTATTGAAGACTTATAGGTTAAGGGACTAATGCGTGTGTGAGTGTACACAGGTCTATAAGTCTATGAGGAGTTTGATATTTACAGGAAAAGTTGACCCCTAAAAATGAATATCTTCGACTGAAGATTTTGGTATTTCTGAAGACTTTCATGAAGACTTTTGAAAGTGAAGAAATTGGTGTGTCCGTGAAGACTTGATATTCATGCGAGAAATATGAAGCTTGAAGACTTTCGTTTTCATAGTTTTGTTTTTCTCTTTCTTGAGTCATAGTAAACACCGTACTGTTAAAGGGGGTCGAGGAAATACTAAGGAAAAATTTCCATGTGATGCTCAACTCAAATCCTACACCTACCAATCCCTTCGAGTGAAGCCATTGGAAATCTCATACAGTTCAGTCAATTTCTTCAGTGACAGAGACGAAGTTCTTCTGGTCTCTGAGGAATTTGTTCTGACTGAGGAGTTAGGCATTCGCCAGTGCGGATTGCCTACACAGTGAGGAACATGATAGCCCTGAGGATTTTGCTACTCAAAATTCCGACCGTTGCTGTGCTATGCGCCTGCTGTCCCAAAATATCTATCCACCTAACGGTCATATCATTGAAGGGAATTTATGTCTTATGATGTCAGGCTGCTCCCTAGGCTATAAATAGTCGCCCCCCACAACCACTAGCTGGTTGGCTGCTCCGAGAGAAACTGACACTTGTCATTTGAGAGCAACCCATCCTCCGAGGACTTTGAGCGAAAATCATCAAGTGAGGAAAAACCAAAAACCCAAAACCCAAACACCTACAAACCCCAAGTGATTGAGCATCACTAAAGAGATTGATCCTGAGTGGATCCGACGCTTGTTACCTTTGAAGACTGTGCTTCTTCTAGATGGTTAGGCATCATGGTCTAGAGCATCCAAGAGGAATAGTGGATCGCCGAGTGACCAAGTTTGTGAAGGTTTGGAAGTCGCCTGAAGACTTACCACGAGTGATTGGACGAGGTCTATGTGACCTTAGTTCAAGGAGAATACGGTTAGGACTAGGTGTCTTGGACTAAGTGTCCTTGACTGGGTGTCCGGGACTGTGTGTCCTCGAGTTTAAATACTCAGCCGCTCCAACCAGACGTACAACTGAGACAGCAGTTGGAACTGGTCTACCAAATCATTATCTTCACCGAGCTTACTGGTTTTATGTCCTCAGTTCAATTTCTTCAGTCTGTTTGCCTTCATCCTGAGTTATCATGTGATTACGCTTCCTGTAATCTGTGCCTGTCTTCATTTCATCATGATGACTATAGTTGTATTCTGTTGTGTTTACTTTTGAGTACTTATTCCGCTGCTAGTAGTTCTTCGCTAAGGAATTTCCTCACCAGCAAATTCCTCAGTGAAGAATTTCATCAAAATCGCCTATTCACCCCCCTCTAGTCGATATAACGCACTTTCAATTGGTATCAGAGCAAGGTACTCCCTTGTTCTGTGTGATTTTGGTTTAACCGCCTGGAGTTTTAGTTATGTCGACCGCAGGTATGATCAAGGTCTCTGCTGGGTGTCCTACCTTCGATGGGACGGACTACCCCTACTGGAAGAATAAGATGCGAATGCATCTTGAAGCAATTGATAACGATCTCTGGTATGTTGTGGAAAATGGTGTTCCCTCAGTCACACCTTCTCTGAATGCTGCCGATGTGAAGAGATTCAAGCAACTCGACTCTCAAGCGAAGAATATCATATGTGGCCATCTGAGCAAAGGACAGTATGGCTGTGTGAGTGCTTTGGAAACAGCAAAGCTTATCTGGGACAGGTTGTCCAAAGTGAATGAAGGAGTCTCAACTCAGCGTGACTCTCGAGTTGATGTTCTTCGCAATCTCTTCAACCGCTTCAAAAGACTCGACAATGAAAATGTTCAACAAACCTTCGATTGCCTCACTGACATCTCAAATGAGCTTCAAGCACTTGGTGCCACTGACATCACCGACCATGAGGTGGTGAAGTAATTGCTGAGATCGCTTGATTCCTCATTTGACACTCTGGCATTGATGATACAAGAACGTGCTGATTACAAGTCACTTGATCCCGCTGATATTCTCGAGAGGCTAAATACTCATGAGTTCCAACTTGCTGAAAAGAGAGATCTCTATGGTTCAAGCTATGTGTCGGGTTTCAGGGTTCCGGCAGACCCTTGAGGTTCGAACAGTGGGGTGCGCGCGGAGATTTCGCCTCCTACCTACCTGCACCCCTCCGCCTTGCAAAGATCTAAACTAAGGAAAGAACTACACAAGAGACACAGGGTTTATACTGGTTTGGGCCACCGTTGTGGTGTAATACCCTACTCCAGCGTGTGGTGTGGTGGATTGCCTCTTGGGCTGATGATGATGAACAATACAAGGAAGAACAGCCTCGCGAGTGTCTGTTCTTGGCTGGGGCGATGAACTGCTGGGAGGAGTCCAGTCACCCTTCTCTCTCTCTACCTGATCTTCTCTATCCTTTGATCCCTCTCTTTTCTTCCCCCTTTGCTCTGTGGGTGGCTGGTCCTATTTATAGAGGCCCTGGACCTCTTCCCAAATATCGAGCGGGAAGGGAGCCAACAATGGCGGGCTAATTTGAAGGGGGACAGCTAGTATCAACTATCCTGACAAAAGTAGTCTTCGCCTGCGCAAAGCTCTGGTGATGACGCCGTCTTGGGCTCCACGGTGACCTCCGTCTCGTAGTCCTCCTGGTCTTGGTCTCAAATCACCGAAATGGCAACCTTTGCCTGATGCCTCGGTACTCCGCTGCTGCGCTTGCCCCCTTTGCACCAAAGAGGAAGGGAGGACACTGCGCGGGCTGGCACCCGCCTGGCGCCCCCGGTCATCATGGCTTGCGTCACGGGCACCTCGTGAGGTACCCCGCCTTGATCTCTCCGCCTCCTCGTGAGCCAGCCTAACTAGGCCGTGCCTGAGGAAGCTCCGCGTCGTCCGCCCCGCGAGGCTTGGCCCCTCACGAGGGTCTTGGGTTTGTGTTGGTGAAGATGGGCCGCGCTGGGCCCCCCTTTGAGCCACGCCGCAGGCCGCAGGCAGGCAAGTCTGGGGACCCCCGTTCCCAGAATGCCGACAGTAGCCCCCGGGCCCAAGGCGCGCCCGGACTTGGCCGTGTAGGGAGGCGGAAGGGCAAGAGCGAAGCGCCGCGGGCCCTAACAGCCTGCGGCCTTGGGCATCGCGTGGCGGTTGGTCGATCATGGGCGCCTTAGCAACCACACGAGTTGATAAAGGAGCGGCATCCACCTAGGCTTTGCTTCTTGCTTTCCCGGTTGCTGCTCAGATCCCCTTTCCTGCGCCTCTCCTTCCTCCAAAATTTCCAGATCCACTCCGACCGTGTGACCTAGGAAGCCATGGCGCCTTGTCAGCCCCCGGCCGTAGCTTGGTACTCGTCTGCCCTGGACCCGCCGAACGTGTCGGAGGCGAGCCTTGCCCGGTTGCGCCGGATGGCGACGGTGCGGGGCATCAACGGGGCGAAGGTGTTTAAAGCCGGCTCCGCCACCCCTGAGGGTCAAGGGAGCACCTTCTATCCGCTCTTCGTAAGTGCCATTGCTGCTGGCCTGGTGCCTCCCTTCTCCGAGTTCTTCTTCTCTGTCCTCCGGCACTATAAGCTACAAGCCCTGCATCTCCACCCCAACTCTGTCCTTCTCCTGGCAATCTTCGCCTATTACTGCGAGGCTCACGTAGGGGTGCAGCCTTCAGTGGCCTTGCTGCGCCACTACTTATACCTCCGGACCTCTCGTGGTACTGCTTCCGTGTGCGCAAGCTTCGTCGCGTACGGTGGCGCCATTGCCATTTAGAACCCCGGGAAAAGGATTGAGGGCTTCAGGAGCAAGTGGGTCTTGGTGGATGCTGGGTGCATCCACCCTCGGCTGATCTTGTCGACGGAGCAGCCCACGAGCTCCAGCGATTGGGGTCGAGTGGAGCTCTCGGACCCCCGCGTGAAGCTGATGTTGGAGAAGATGGACACGGATCTGAGGCCGGCCAACATGGCGGCGGCGAAGCTGACCAGCGCGTCGCTGCTGAGGGAATTCCTGGAGCACCAGCTGGCTCCGCTTCGGCAGTACTCACTTCCGATGTGGTGGCCCCGCCCGAGCCCCGCGGCCTTAGCCGACGGAGATCTGGCTGCTGTCCTCCAATCTCTGGTCGGGGGCGATGTGGCGAGGTTGGCGGGCGCTCCTACGCCCCTGTTCCTCCGCGACGACTGGGAGCAGGTAGTGAAGTCCATGCCCGTCTTCAACGGGGATGGGCCCGTGCCCATGGAAACTCCCGAGGGACCGGTGGATGTGCCCTCCGATGACTCCAGCAAAGAGGAGGAAGGAGGGGAGCGGGGAAAAGGGCCTGACTCCGAGGCGACTGACGGAGAGTCGAGGGATCCCCTCCCCCGGCGCTGGTCCCGCGTTCTCCGCCTCTCTCGGAGTGATGACGACGAGGATGATGACGAAGACAACAAGGAGGACAACGACGAGCAGGACGGCGGGAGCTCACCCCCGATCCCTAAAAAGGGCAGGACTGGGCTGATCTCCCGCGGGTCTGCCCCGGCGCCGGGGCGGACCGCAGATGCACCTTCCGCCTCCAAGCTTCCCGAGGTTGACCCTTCCAGCTGGCTTTCAAGCTCCAAATTTGGCCGGAGGCCGCTTGAGCTCACTGGCGACGACCCGTAAGCATTCGATTCTTGTCTTTATCTCTTGCTCTGCTTCTGAGGCTTGATGTCCGCATTTCTTGGATAGGCTGGCGCCCGCAGCAAAGAAGCCGAAGGGGGCTCCCGAGGTTCCATCCGTGGCAGCGCTTCTGCCTGCGAAGGAGGGTGACCGCGACGCACAGGCTTCTCCCGCCTGGTCGTCTTCGCGAGGCCCGGCTGAGCCAGCTGGGGCGAGCTCAGCCCCCACGGCCCAAGTGGCTCCCGAGGTGCTCTTGCCTGCCGCCGCCACTTCAGCTGTCGGGGCGCGGCAGACTCCGCCTCAGGATGCTGTGGCCGCGCTGCCGTCTTCTCCTCCTACTCCACTGGCTGCTGTCTCTCCAACTCCTTCTACCATTCTGGATCGTGCTGTTGCTGAGCAGGACCAACTGCGTCAGGATCTTCTTGGCGCCGACCCCCGCTTGGTGGCCGGGCGCTTGGAGCTGGCTTCAGGATGGGTTCGCTCCGATGCTTCGATTTGGGCTGCGCTGGTCCAGGCCTCAACGACATGCGACGAGGAGAAGCAGGCCGTCCTTGAGGCGAAGGCTGCTCGTGATGCAGCCCTGGGGGAGGTGGTCGACGTCTGTGATCGTTGCAGGGCGCTGGAGGGCGAACTACAAGGTTTGCGGGACCAGCTCGCGAACGAGGTCCGCCTTCGCCAAGAGTAGGAAGAAGGCGTGAAGGCTCGCGAGGCGGCTCTCAAGGAGAGGGAGGTGAAGCTCAAGAAACGCCGCGACCGCCTAGGCGCGCTGGAGCAGGAGTTGGGTGCGAGGAAGGCCAAGCTAGACGACGAGACCCTGGTTCTTGCCGAGGACCGCATGGCCTTCGCGGAGATGGAGGCGAGGGCTCGCTCCTCACTGAGGACGCTTTACGACAGCGGCTTGGAGAGCCCACTGGCCGGCACCGAGGACCGCCCCGCCAAGCTGCTTCCCTTCCTGGTTCACGCTCTTGAAGATGTCGCCCTTGGCCTTGGCCCCGCGACCGAGGCCGAGGCGCGTGTCCTGTCTTCTGCAGCAATGACGCGGGTCCTCACCCACATCTACCTTCGCGATCCCGGTGTCGACCTCGACAGCCTGCTGGAGCCAGTGAGCGGCGAGCGTGCTGCTGCCGCTGCCGAGGCCGTGAAGGGTCGCGCAGAGGCCCTGTTGGGGAAGTTCTGGGCCTTCAACACCAAGCCGAAGCAAGGCGCTGCCGACCCCACCGCTCTGTGAGGCGTACTCAATCCGCGCTGCTCCATCGCCGACAAGTGACTCCGTTGCGGCTCCTGTCCTGCCTTTAATTCCTACACATGTATCATGCCTCGGGGAGGCGTTTAAACTTGCGTTTGGCATCGAGATAACAGTGTGGACTGTAATATTTGCTTTTGAACTTCTTGAAATTTGCGCATTTCCTTCCTACTTGCTTATGTTCTACGCCGGCAGAGCCCGGCCCCGCGCATGCCTCACCCACCGTTGGTCCCGACCGGAAACCAGGACGGGGCCAAGGAGTCAGGGGCCACGTGACAAGTTAGGCTCCTGAGTTGCGATGCTCAGGAGTCCCCCTTGGTGCACGAACAGCAAGTAGGGAGGTGTGATGCGGGTGGATCTACCGTTCTACATCTGCAGGGCCCGGCCGCGTGCGTGCCTCACCTAGCGATGGTCCCGACCGGAAACCAGGACGGGGCCACGGAGTGAGGGGCTACGTGACTAGTTAGGCTCCTGAGTCGCGATGCTCAGGAGTCCCCCTTGACTCTCAAACGGCCTTCGTACCTTGGCTCCGCTCGGGGAGAGACGCGTGACGAACCAGGCCCGGGGTGACCTGGCTGAGCGGCGTGCGTCTGGGTGTGACCCAGGCGCAGCCCCCGTGCCCAGCCCCCTCGCGCGACACTCCCGAGGGGAGGCGTTATGATGAGGCTAGACACTGAGCTCTGGGCTCCCTGAGGTTGGTGCGGCCCGGGGGCCACCCTTAGTTATTTATCACCAGTGCAGAGCATAGCGCTACCGTATGTGTACGGGCATAGCCGCTCCTCGGCAGTGTCGTCAGCTAGCACGGAGCGTGGTGCTTCTACTGGTACGTGGGAGGGGGCCCCCCTCCGGGAGGAGCCCCCGGGGCGTGTACAGCCCCGCCCAGACACGTGGCTGGCACGGTAGGGCCTGGCGAGGTGTATCTGGGCACCCGTGAGCTAGCGCTGGACTCACGGGGCCCTACCTCTAGGCGGGTTGCGCCTGGCACTGGGCCTTATGTTGTGATGTGTCCCTGCAAATTTGGTTAGATGTCGGCACTCTACGTCCTCGGGTCCCGGCCCTCGAGCTGGTCTCAGCCGTCGCTGGTATGCCAGGTCGCGATGCCATGGACAAGGCCAGAGGGTGAGGGCTGGAGAGCCAGTAAGAGCCCTGAGTCGCGATGCTCAGGTACCCCCCCTTTAACGTGCAAGTGGTCGACATGGAGAAGAAGAGGTGCCGTGGACCGGCATCAAATAATCAAGCATGGTGGGTCTAACGCATAATCGGAAATAAACGCAACGGGATACATGCCGCTGGGCCTGGCCCGAGCGGCTTGGGGATCATGCAGCCCGAGGGGCGCCCCCAACAAGGTAAGCTAACAACATGGAATAAAAAAGGGATACACGCCGCAAGGACGGACCCACGCGGCCTGGGAATAATGCAGCCCTGGGGGGCGCTCCCAGCTGGGAATAAAACTCGAAAGATGTCACCTGATGATGTTGAGGACGAAGGAGCGTTGATGTAGCAGGCTCGGTGGGCTGCGGAAGCCGATCCTCACGAGCCCCCAGGCCCAGGGGCCTCGGGAGGCTCCGGAGGTGCTGGCGGCTCCTCACGGGCCATCTCCATCCCCGCCAGGGCTGTGGAACGCCTGGTCTCTCGTGCCTCCGTGATGCCCCTCATGAGGCGCTGGTACGTGTCAGCCGCGTTCGGCAAGCCGTAAGGCATGTGAACGTAGCTGTGGGGTGGGCCTCCACAGCGCCCCACTCGCAAGGGCCAGAGGCGCTCTAGAGAGGCAACTCGGTTGAGCCAAGGTATGTCGATGTAGACGCGCAGCCCACCGTCCTCGCCTGGATGGGGAGCCACTGCTGGTAGGCGGCGGCCGCCTTTCATGACTCTTGACTCCTGTAACTCCCGAACGGCCTTGCTGACGAACTCCTGAGGGTCTGGATCTTCTTGCCTTGCTCCTTCTTGAGGGAAACGTGCTTCGAAACACGCCTCCATGTGGTGCCCAAGCGCCTCCCTCGTGACCCTGGCTAGGTCGGTGGCCCTCCAGGGGAGAGCCCCCGAGCCCTGCCTGAGGAGGGCGCCGAGCGCGCTTTCCTATGCAATGGAAGGATGTTCCCCCTGGGCAGGCGCGGGCCAAGAGGGGCCTGCCTCCTGAGTGGTTAGGCCGGACAATGTCTTCTTCTTCTTAGGGGCGGTCTCGGGAGGCCTCCTGCTTCCACGATCCGGGTCTTCCAGTGACGCGGCTTGAAAGGCTCATTCCAGGGAACACACCGCGTCCTTCTCTTCACATGGCACCGTGATGACTCCACCGCTTCCTGGCATCTTGAGGACGTTGTAGCCGTGGTGAGTTACGGCCATGAACTTGGCCAGCGCGGGGTACCCAAGGATGGCGTTGTACGGCAGGCGAATGTGAGCAACGTCGAAGTTGATGAGCTCGGTACGGTAGTTGTCGCGTGCCCCGAAGGTGACAAGGAGGCGGATCTGCCCAATCGGGACCATGGAGCCGTCGGTGATACCGGAGAAAGGCTTGGTTGGCTGAAGCTGGCTGTTGGGCACTTGCAGGTTGTTGAATGTTTCCACGGATAGGATGTTGAGCCCTGCACCGCCATCGATGAGGGTCTTGGTGACCATCACGTTGCTGATGATTGGGGAACAAAGCATCGGGAGAACTCCGGCTGTAGCCGCACACATGAGCTGATCTGCTGAGCTGAACATGATGGCGCACGCCAACCACCTGAGAGGGCGCGTGGCTTCGAGCCTGGGGAGGACTGCGTTTACTTCGCGGGCGAACTGCTTGAAGATGCGCTGAGAGGCTGGGACTTGGGCCCAGCCCAGGATGCAGGAGATCGCACGCGGCTCCTGGAAGCCCCCAGCCCCCTCGTCCTGGTGGCGGTCCTCGTTTCTCCTTGGTTGCGGCGTTAGTGGTGGGAGGCCTGCGTTGCCTTGCGGGCGATCCTCGCGAGGCTGATCCCTCCAGTCTCCCTCGTGAGGCTGATCTCTCCAGCCTCCCTCACGAGGCGGGTCTTGCCAGCGATCCTCGCGAGGTTGATCGCGCCACCCTTGGCGCGGGCCACGGTCTTCCCAGCGTCCTGTGTTCCTTCCTCCTCCTCGGCCGTAGCCCCGGTCACTGCGGTCAGGGCGACGGCCGATCCTTCCTTCTCGCACGGCTCGGAGCTCTTGACATTCGTTGGTGTTGTGGGTGTGGAGGTCGTGGTACACACAGTACCGGCTGCCCTTGGAAGGTTCGGGCTGATCTCTGCCCCGCTTAGTGTCTGGTTCTGCCGCGAGCACGGCAGCCCCCTTGCGCTTCACATCCTTGGCCTTGGGCTTCTTCTCTTCTGGGTCTGCGGCAAGCAGCTCGAGGAGGGAGAGACGCCCTTCCTCAGCCCTGGCGCACTTGGTTGCCAAGTTGAACAGCTCCAGGGAAGTGCACAGGTCTTCATGCATCGCCAGCTCCTCCTTCATCTTGACATCGCGCATGCCGTTAGAGAAGGCCGAGATGATGGCCTCCTCAGTCACCTTGGGAATCTTGAGGCACACGTTGTTGAAGCGCTGGATGTACTTCTGCAGGGTCTCCCTGGGTTGTTGCTTGATGCGGCGCATGTCGCTCACGGCGGGTGGCCGGTCACGAGTGCCTTGGAAGTTGGCGATGAAGCGGGTGCGCATCTCGTCCCAGGAGGAGATTGTGCCTGGAGCCAGGTTCAGGAGCCAGGTGTGGGCCCCATCCTTGAGTGCCATGGGGAACCAGTTCACCATGACCTTCTCATCTCCGTTGGCTGCTTCGATGCCCAGCTCGTCGAGCTGGAGGAACTCCGTAGGGTCAGCCGTGTCGTCGTAGCGAGGAGGCAAGTCTGGCTTGAACTTGCCGGGCCACGCGACATTGCGTAGCTCGGCGGTGAAGGCACGGCAGCCTGCTGTGGCCACGGAAGGCCTTGGATGACGGGGAACTTGGTCTTGCATGTCCCCACGCGTTGCAGCTAGGAGCAGCGCGGGGTCTTGACGCGCGGGAGCAGGAGCATGGTCGCGACGTGCTGGAGCAGGGAGCGCCCGGGCAGCTTCTTGCGGGCGAGGGACTTCTTGACAGCTCTGCTCTTGCTGCGCTGGCGCCTGACGGAGCGGGTTCCGCCCAGGGGCCACGCGCCTTGGAGCCATGGCGCCTTCCTGAGGAGGAGGCGGCCGGGGCGCCACCGGAGCTTCACGGCCCGCACGGGGCGGGGTGCGGTGCAGCGGAACGGACGAAGCAGGAGAGCCCCCTGCAGCGCGGATGAGCTTGGTGACGCAGTCGAGCCATTCTTTGTAGACGTCATCGACGGGACGGTAGCGCAGGAGCTCGTTTGCCGCGATGAGTGCAGCCCGAGCCTCCATGGGCGCACGGAGCGCGCGGGATGAAGAACCAGCTGGGGTGAGCGAGGGAGTCGCGGTGCGGCCGTCTTGCCGCACGGAAGGATGCCGGGACGATGCTTGCTGCTCATCCCCCACCGGGCAGGTGGCGGCGGTGACGGCAGGTGACGGGGAACGGCGAGGACGCCCACCAATAGGGGCCGTCTGGGCGACGCGGGAAGCGAGTGCGGCCCAGCGCTCGGCGTGGGCCCGACGAGCGTCAGACATGGGCATGATGGTCGGAGGAGAACGGGGTGGTGGAAGACGAATCCCGGCGCACCCCTACCTGGCGCGCCAAATGTCAGGTTTCGGGGTTCCGGCAGACCCTTGAGGTTCGAACACTGGGGTGCACACGGAGATTTCGCCTCCTACATACCTGCACCCCTCCGCCTTGCAAAGATCTAAACTAAGGAAAGAACTACACAAGAGACACAGGGTTTATACTAGTTCGGGCCACCGTTGTGGTGTAATACCCTACTCCAGTGTGTGGTGTGGTGGATTGCCTCTTGGGCTGATGATGATGAACAATACAAGGAAGAACAGCCTCGCGAGGGTCTGTTCTTGGCTAG
The DNA here is from genome assembly GCF_002162155.2 of Triticum dicoccoides. NCBI lineage: Eukaryota > Viridiplantae > Streptophyta > Magnoliopsida > Poales > Poaceae > Triticum > Triticum dicoccoides. Next base: position 210,438,020 of record NC_041386.1, on the reverse strand, counting down.
GGCGATGAACTGTTGGGAGGAGTCCAGTCACCCTTCTCTCTCTCTCTCTCTCTACCCGATCTTCTCTATCCTTTGATCCCTCTCTTTTCTTCCCCCTTTGCTCTGTGGGTGGCTGGTCCTATTTATAGAGGCCCTGGTCCTCTTCCCAAATATCGAGCGGGAAGGGAGCCAACAATGGCGGGCTAATTTGAAGGGGGACAGCTAGTATCAACTATCCTGACAAAAGTAGTCTTCGCCTGCGCAAAGCTCTGGTGATGACGCCGTCTTGGGCTCCACGGTGACCTCCATCTCGTAGTCCTCCTGGTCTTGGTCTCGTTGCACCGAAATGGCAACCTTTACCTGATGCCTCGGTACTCCGCGGCTGCACTTGCCCCCTTTGCACCAAAGAGGAAGGGAGGACACTGCGCGGGCTGGCACCCGCCTGGCGCCCCCGGTTGTCATGGCTTGCATCACGGGCACCTCGCGAGGTACCCCGCCTTGATCTCTCCGCCTCCTCGTGAGCCAGCCTGACGAGGCCGTGCCTGAGGAAGCTCGGCGTCGTCCTCCCCGCGAGGCTTGGCCCCTCGCAAGGGTCTTGGGTTTGTGTTGGTGAAGATGGGCCGCGCTGGGCCCCCCTTTGAGCCACGCCGCAGGCCGCAGGCAGGCAAGTCTGGGGACCCCCGTTCCCAGAACGCCGACACTGCAGAACACGTGCACTAAAGGCCAAGGCAGTATCTGAGTCCGAAGAAGAAGACTCTGGTAGCAGCCTTGGTGATTCTGAAGAACTGAGCCATGATCTGGCTCTGCTCATGAAGAAGTTCCAAAAGTTCTCAAGACGTGATCACCTTGGAAGATCCTCAAGGAGCCATGATTCCTCATCCAGTGACTACAAGAAGAGGCTCTGTCACAAGTGCAAAAAATCTGGACATTTCATTCAAGATAGTCCTCAGTGGGAAAAGGAATCAAAGAAGAAGAAATACAAGGATTACAGTTCTGATGATGCAAAAAAAAAAGAAGAAATCCACAAAATCCTCACCATCAAAATCCTCAAAGCCTTCATATCACAAGAAGAGCAGCTCCAAGAAGGCCAGGGCATTCATTGGCAAGGAAATGGACTCTGAGGCTGAATCTGAAGAAAATGAGGAAGAGGAGTCATCTGAGGAGTCTGAATCCGGAGTGGCGAGCCTAGCTCTCACTACTGCATTCGTCAACAAGTCTATCTTCAACAGTGAAGAAAATGACCTCACCAACAAGGCTGATGAAGGCGATGATGACTACACTCCCACCTATTGCTTCATGGCAAAGGGTGCCAAGGTACTCAAATATACCTCCTCTGAATCAAGTGAGAATGAATCTGATGAAAACCTGAAGCCCAGCTATTCCAAACTTGCTAAGATTGCTATAAAACAACAAAGGGCTTTAGAAAAGGTTCAAAACATGCTAAATAAATGTGATGATATGTTGGGTGAAGAAATGAATCGCACTGAAACTTTGACTGAAAATCTTTAGAGACTTCAGTCCAAGCTTGACAAACTTCAAATTCATCATAACACTCTCTTATCGGATCATGAGAAGCTTTCTTATGAATTTCTTCAAAGAAAGCAAGACCTTGAGAACCTAAGAGTAAGTTATGAAGATTTTTAGAAGGAGCGCGATTCATTACTTGCTCAACAAATCAGCGCATCTCAGGAAGAATTTGTTCCTCCATGCTTGAAGTGCATTGAACGTGAATATGCTAATTCTTCACCTGAATGTTCAAATGTTGCTAATGTTTCAAATTCTTCACATGCCTCTGCCATCACTAATTCCTCATATAAGGACATTGCTAGTATCACTGACAATGCAGGGCTGAAGGAATTGTACACGACAGGCATGTACAAAAGCGTCAAAGGGCATCAGGCTCTTTTGTGATGTGCTTAAAAAGCAGATCCTCAACAGGAACCCTAGGAAAGAGGGTATCGCCTTTGAGAGGAAACTCAATGCTGATGGTACATATTGGAAGCCTGAGCAGTACCCCAAAACTACATGGGTTGCTGCAAAGGGACCTCCAGTTGATCCATCTAACTTATCTGGATTTGCATGTGAATCTCCTCATTGATGATGAGTCAATTGACTCCAACTATAAGCTATTCAAAAATCAGAATGGTGAAGTATTTGCTAGATATGTTGGCACTAACTGCAGGAACGGCTCCCCTATGCAGAAAATCTGGGTTCCCAAAAGATGCCTTGAAAATCTTCAGGTGAATGTCATCATGACGCCACCTGTGAAGAATAGGAACCCCAGATCAAATTCCTCATACGGACCAAATTCCTCATATGGATCAAAGTCCTCATATGAACATCATCATGCTAACCCGTCTGTTTTGCAGGGAAGATCTAAGGATTATGGATATGTGCATTATTCTTCAAATCATTATGTCCATAAGTCCTCGAAGAATTTCTCTGCTTACTCATATGCTTACTCTAACCCATCTTATGTGAAACGAAATGGATTGGCTTCTATGCCATCCTTCTCGTATGGAGCTCGCAGAATGATGAACTCTTTGCCACCCCTTCAGATATGGGTGGTGAAGAAAAAGAACTAATCTCTTCTACAGGGTCAGGTCTCCAGACGCACGTAATCATCTGAAGAATTTGCTGGAGACCTGAGCATGCCTGATAGGACACAGGCTAATCATGAAGAAATGAACTTTCTTTTCTCACGTCCTCATATTGCTTTATCAGTTCTTTTACTTGATGAAATTGATCTGATGGATTGATGTCATATTCTTCACTGATGAAGTATATGAGTTTGGAAGCTACACTAATTCATCTGCAGGATGATCAACCCAGAGCCACTGAGTGGGTCCTTGATAGTGGATGTACAAACCACATGACTGGTGACAAGAATCTATTGATGGATGCTCCATTATCTCCGTCGCATCTAAAGCATATCATCTTTGCTGACAAAGGCAAAAGTCAGGTATTGGGTCTAAGTAAGGTTGCGATTACAAAGGATCGACACATGGACAAAGTCATGCTTGTTGAGTCCTTAGGATACAACCTTATGTCTGTCTCAATGCTTTGTGATCTTGATATGGTTGTTGTCTTCGGCAAGTACCATTGTGTTGTGGTTATGGAAGCTGACAATTCCAAAGTCTTCGAAGGCTTTAGGAGAGGAGACCTGTATATTGTTGATTTCTCTACAGGACCACAACCAGCCGTGTGCTTACTTGCAAAAGCTTCAGAAGGCTGGCTCTGGCATCGACGACTTGGTCATGCAGGCATGAGGAATTTGCACACGCTTGCGAAGAAGAAGCATGTCATTGGCATCGAGAATGTCAAATTCCTCAAGGATCACCTATGCGGAGCCTGGGAAGCTGGGAAGATGACCAAGGCCAAGCATCCAGCGAAGACTATCATGACCACCACTCGCTCATTTGAATTGCTTCACATGGATCTCTTTGGTCCTAATCATTACTCTGCTATCTCAAATGAAGCATCTCAATATGGCTTCGTTATTGTTGATGATTATTCTCGTTACACATGGGTACACCTTGTTAATTACAAACATGAAGTGCAGGAAGTCTTCAAACGATTTTCCTCGAGGGCTTCAACCAACTTTGGTGTGAAGATCAAGCACTTCAGAAGTGACAATGGCACTGAGTTCAAGAATTCTGGTCTCGATGACTATATTGATGAACTTGGTATCACTCATGAGTTATCTGCTCCTTACACTCCTCAGCAGAATGGCGTCGTGGAGCGCAAGAACATGACTCTTGCTGAGATGGCTCGCACTATGCTTGATGAATACAAAACGCCTCATCGTTTCTGGACTGAGGCAATTGATATTGCGTGCCACATCATCAACAGAGTATATCTTCACAAATTCTTCAAAAAGACTGCCTATGAACTCCTCACTGATAAGAAACCCAATGTAAGTTATTTCAAAGTCTTCGGTGCTAAATGTTGGATTAGAGATCCTCATCACAACTCAAAATTTGCACCGAAAGCACATGAAGGTTTTATGCTTGGTTACGGAAAGGACTCACACACCTACAGAGTCTTCAACAACGTTCTTCACAAAGTTGTTGAAACTGTAGATGTGCGGTTCGATGAAACTAATGACTCTCAAAGAGAGCACCTACCTACTGTGATAGATGAACCAGCACCTGAGGAAACTATCAAGTTCAAAGCTACTGAGGATGTCATTCCTACTGAAGAATCTGCTGAAGAATTCATTCCAGAACATGAAGAACGTCGAGCTAATGCACCTGAAGAAAATGCTGAAGAAAATGGTGCTGAAGAAAACACTGATCAAATTCTTCAACGACAACCAGCTCATCCTCGCATTGCAAAAGAAGTGCAAGTTGAAAAGATCATCAATGACATCAAAGCGCCAGGTCCTCTCACACGCTCAAAAGCTTCACATTGTCTAACTTTTGTGGGCAGTATGCTTTTGTCTCTATTACAGAGCCCACTAAGGTAGATGAAGCATTTTTGGAGCCTGAGTGGATTCAGGCCATGCAAGAAGAATTACATCAGTTCGAGCTCAACAATGTCTGGGAACTGGTCAAACGTCCAGATCCTCGCAAGCACAATATCATCGGCACAAAGTGGATCTACCGCAACAAGCAAGATGAAAATGGCCTTGTGGTGAGGAATAAGGCACGACTTGTAGCTCAAGGCTACACACAGGTTGAAGGAATTGATTTCGATGAAACTTTTGCACCTGTTGCTAGACTTGAGGCTATTCGCATATTACTTGTTTATGCTAACCATCATGATATCACTCTATATCAAATGGATGTGAAAAGTGCATTCCTCAATGGTAAGCTTGAGGAAGAAGTGTATGTTGCTCAACCCCTAGGTTTTGAAGATCCAAAGAATCCTGACAAAGTCTTCAGACTCAACAAGGCCCTCGATGGCCTCAAGCAGGCCCCACGGGCTTGGTATGATACTTTGAAGGAACTCTTCATGAAGAAAGGCTTCAAACCCGGTTCACTCGACCCTACTCTTTTCACTAAATCTTATGATGGTGAATTGTTTGTGTGCCAAGTATATGTTGATGATATTATCTTTGGCTGTACTGACCAACGTTATAGTGATGAATTTGCCTATAAGATGAGTGAAGAATATCAAATGTCTAGGATGGGAGAGTTGAAATTCTTCTTAGGTCTTCAAATTCATCAACAACACAATGGCATATTCATATCTCAGGAGAAATACCTCAAGGATGTACTGAGGAAATTCGGCATGCAAGATTGCAAAGGCGTCAAAATTCCTATGCCCACAAATGGCCATCTGTGCACTGATGAAAATGGTATTGACTTTGATCATAAGGTATACCGCTCCATGATAGGTTCCTTATTATACTTATGTGCATCTAGGCCAGATATAATGCTTAGTGTTTGCATGTGTGCCCGATTTCAAGCTGCACCGAAGGAATCACACCATAAGGCTGTGAAGCATATTCTTCGATATCTAGCTCACACACCAACACTTGGATTATGGTACCCCAAGGGCTCGGCTTTTGATCTTGTTGGATATTCTGACTCTGACTATGCCGGTGATCGTGTGGATCACAAGTCAACATCTGGTACATCTCATTTCCTCGGACGATCTTTGGTCTGTTGGTCCTCGAAGAAACAGAACTACGTATCACTATCTACTGCTGAAGCTGAGTACATTGCCGCTGGTTCTTGTTGTGCCCAATTGCTATGGATGAAGCAAACTCTCAAGGACTACGGCGTCAACATGAAGAATGTACCTCTCTTCTGTGACAATGAGAGTGCCATCAAGATTGCACACAACCCAGTTCAGCACTCGAAGACAAAGCACATTCAGATTCATCATCATTTTCTTCATGATCATGTGTTGAAGGGCGACATTTCTATTGAGCATGTTAAGACTAAAGAACAGCTAGCTGATATCTTCACAAAGCCCTTGGATGAGAAGAGATTTAGCAAGTTGTGGTGTGAGCTAAATATCCTAGAATCTTCGAATGTTCTTTGAAAAGGACACTCATCCTAACACTTATGCAAAATTGATGACTTAGATGTGCAACACATGAAAAACGTTTTTCTTCAATCAATGAAGAATAACACTCTTAGTGTGAAGAAATTAACGAAGAATTTGATTCTCAGAACCCTACGATAATTGTACGCGGTGTCTGAAATCATCATTCTTATACGGTGGGTCATGCCACCACCAAAAGTTGAAATTCCTCAAATTATTCATATTCTTCAACTTTGCATAGTCTTCACTGGTTCCGTCGTTTTTCTTCATTGGATATATATATATATATATATATATATATATATATATATATATATATATGAGTTTATGTCCTCTACAACATTCACTTATTGCTATTTCTTCAAGTTGGTTTTCTGCTAAGTGAATGTGATCGGACCCTTCCCCTCTATGCTATACTCAACCCAATCTGTTCACAAATTCTTCATGTGCGTTCTATTTGAAACTCGTTCAAAATCTTCACTGTGTCCTTGTTAGCTGAAGAAATTGCGAACGGAACTTTAAAACCTATCTTATCGAAATTTTCGGTTTTGCCGCTCAAACCGTTCCGCATCCCTCGATACACTTATCCACTCACCCATGATCTAACACAATCTCCACCTCTCACTACGTGGGTGACACATGTCATGCGAATGAGAAGGGTCAGGGGCACGTTCGTCAATTTCTTCAGGCGAGCAGTTTTTCACCATGGCTATAAATACCCCTCCGTCCCTTCCTCACTTCTTTTACTCCGCTCGACCTCTTTCTCCAGCTCGAGCTTCTCAAACCCTAGCGCCGCCACTACTTCATCGCCGCCGGTGAGGAAGAGCTTCACTGCCTCGACCTCATCGCCGACGTACTCGTGCCGACCGCGGACATCTTCACTCCGCCGCCGCCGTAGCCATCTTCCTCCGCCAAGTTAGGGCGTGGAAGATCTGCATAGACGAACTTCACATCTCCTCACTCCAGTTTGTCGTGTTCTTCATCCAGGGTAAATAAAAGTTACTTTTACTTCCTTGTTGATTCGAATGATTATCTACAAAATCTTCAAAGGTGTTTTTCTTCATATCTTCACACACTAAACACCTCACAAGTCATCTGTTCTTGATTCGTTTCTCTAAGCATCATTTTTCTTCAAGATTCCTCAATTGTGTGGATCTTCGATCTATACAACTCTGGAACCTAAGACAAAGAATGCTTAGTGAAAATCTTCAAGACTCATCTGGTCAAATTCCTCAAACCTGTTCATTTTGAAAAACCTTCTAAGAACGCATATGACCTCTCCAAATTCCTCCCAACTATACTCTGTTCACAGGTACACATGTCAGCTGCTGAATCACTAGGTTCTCATCAACTAACTCATTTGCAGCGTTCCTCGAAGAAAAGTTGCATACTTCTTCAGAGAATTCGATTGTTCAAATTCCTCAACTGAAGAAAATGGCTGATGGTAAAAGGCCACAAAAGGGAGGAAAGAGGCCTGAGGTAAATACATCATTTGAGATCCCTGATGACATATATGTTGGGTACTGCACACCTACTGAGGAAACCAAGAACGAGCGCAAAGTGCGCATTCAGAAAATAGAGAGGAGATGGGTAAGAGAATGGAGGGAGTACAGATATGTCACTCCTAAGTATATGAAGAAATTCACACTCAATCCTCCATGCCCAAGAGCTCCATTGGCACCTGGCCAAATTGCTGATCCCACCAGCCTCAAGCGAGGTGAGGACTATCCTAATGAATGGGCCAAGCGCCAAGCCAAGCTGGCTAAGCAAGCCAGAGAAGTAGTGAGGAAATTTAATGAAGACTCTGCTGCTGTTGCTGCCTCTGCTGAGGCCTTTGCTGTCAAGCCAAAGAAGGCTATGTCAAAGAAGCCTGCGCGCAAACCAAGTGCTTCACCAACAATGCCCTCAAGGCTAAGTTCCTCAGCAATGCCCTCACGGCCAGAATCATCAAAGCCCTCACGGCCAATTCCTCATGCTGCTCCTATTCCTCCAAAGTCCTCAGCTCCTCCGCCGAAGCCTTCAACTGTTCCGACCAAATCCTCAGCACCTGTGCATCTCGCTTCATGCCAAAGGACTGCCGGCATCTCCATTGCCTCAGGTATCTCAGCTAGTTCCTCAGCTGCACCAAATTCCTCAGCTGGCCCCTCACTACTGAAGACAAAGGACACTGCTGGATGAGGTCCACGCCCAAGTCCTCAAAAGAAGCAAGTCGCTTTCCAAGTGTCGTCTGATGAAGACGAAGCTGATGATGATGAACTTGCAGAAATCATCAGAGACAGGAAAGTCAGGGCCGCTAGAGCCAGAGGATCAGAGGTGCCACTGCTTTTGGATACCAAGCTGATCCTCAACTACATTGATGATTGGCACAAGGACCCCAACACTCCCTTGCCTGACTTCAAGCTGACTCCTGGCCAAAGTCACATGCTGACCCACTTCATTCAAGAAGAAAAGTGGAAATTTGAGAAGGCCAGGCAGATCAAGAAAGCGCAGTACAAGAAGGATAAATTTCTGAAGAACAACATTCTCACTATGACAACTGATGAACTTGTAAAAATCCAATCTGAAATCAAAACCCTCAGCAATGACTTCAAAGCCTACTATGCTGATTGGCAAGGAGCCAAAGTTAGATTTGTAAAGATAACTGAACAATTAACTTCAAATGTTGCTGCGCCAACGCAATAGGAAATTCCTCAGGCTGAAGCATCTGCTTAGCTGACTGAAGAACATGACAACACCGCTGATGAAAATCAGGCTGCTGCAGAAAATGTGAGTTCCAGGGCTGATGACTGCACTCCAGCCACTGAAGAAATTGCCAGGGCATCCACTTGTGGTGCGCCTGGAGAAACTGAAGAAATCAAGGCAACTGCATCAGTTGTGCCTGAAGAAAATCAACCAGATTCCTCAGCTGCTCCTGCACCAACTTCAACTCCAATCCTTCCATCTGCATGAGATGTGAAGAAGACCAAGGCTGCAGAGCGTGCTGCAATGAAGAAAAGGAAAGCATCAGCTGCTTTAGATTCTTCAGCTCCAAAGAAAATGAAGCCTATGACAAGTTCATTTGCACATCCGATTGATGCTGTTCCCATCCCAACCAGGACATGAAAGGACCTTGTTCCTTTTGATGAAGAATATGTGATCCCCAGCGGATCTGATGAAGAAACTCATTATGCTGCCTCGTCTGAACCATTGGATGAAGAAATTGAAGTGGATGCGATCCCTTCAACACCTATCATCTCCTCGCCTATGCCTCAGTTCACAGCTGAAGAGGCTGGCGTTGAAGAAATGGAAGATGATGATCTGGACATTGGCTGCTCCACACCCGTCATCAGTGATGAATTCTGGGAAAGTCAGCATACAAACTCTCCAATGTTCACTCCTCTACAGCAAATTCTTTAGTCCCCCACGCAAACTGTTCACATGGGCTCTGAAGAAACTCATCCCACTGCATCTGTCCATGAGGAAATTCCAGCCACTAGCGCTGATGAAACTGCTGCTGCTGCACAACCAACTATGCAGACTGCCACTGAGGAGGAACCAGAAATTCCTCAGCCTGAAGAACCTGTGATTGAGATTCCTGAAGTCGTGATGCAACTCACTGACATCCTCTGCCGAAGCCAAAGGATCCATTCTCACGCAAGCAAAAGTTCAAGGCTGATGATTTCTTCGGCGAGCACGTATTCTTCGAAGATTACAACCCATATGACTCTGCTCGCATTAGGAAGAGGCGTTTCTGGACTGCCAGTCAAGCAAATTTCTATTCCTCAGTGCCGTTCAACAAGGAGAAGATTTTCTACCATGAGCATATTCCTCATGTAGATATGGAATCTCTGCCGTGCTTCGCACCAGTCCTCAGTGTTCTTCACGACGCTGGGCTGCTCAACTTTTGCTCTGACATTTTTTATTGGAATGAGGAACTGATTCTTCAATTCTATGCAACGCTGCACATCACCGGAGATGCTGAAGATGTGAATTCATGGGTGCTGGACTAGATGTCTGAAAACACTCACTACACTGCACCAGCCTATGAATTGCTTCGTGCTCTACCACTCAGTCCTCCCCTTGAAGAAGCTCGCTGCATCTATAGTGAACCTGAGCTCACACATCATTACATGAAGGTGCTGATGAAACCTTTGAAGCCAGGTCAAGCACCAAGAACCAAATTGCTCGTGAAGGAATTGATGTACGTGCCCAGAACTGTCTATCGTGTTCTTACGAGGACAATCAGTCCTATCAAAGGCCACGACTCTTCTGATGAGGAAATTGTTGGCATCATGAAGAATCTGGTATTCAACATCGTTCATGGCATTCCTGTCAATTATCACGATTTCTTCATGAGGACTATGGCCAATGTTGCACTGTCTCCGTTTGAGCTGAAGCCTTATGCACCTTGGATCATGAGATTCCTCAGGAAAAGGTCTTCACTCAACTGCAAAGCTAATTTCCAGAATCATCTCAGCTACTTGCCCCCAATTGAAGTCCTCAAGCAGACATATTCCTCAGTTGATGGAAAGGGCAAGGCACCAGCTATAATTGATGAAGGCATTCGTCCATTGTATGGTCAGTTTCGCAAAGCTGCATCTTATTCCACCAATGATGACGCTGCCAATGCACCTAAGTCCACTCCTCAAGCCACTGCTCCGCACGTAGTGACTGACCGTGAACTTCTGCTTAGTCTTCACCAGAAGGTGGATCGAAATCACAAATGGGTTAAGCGTCAGTTTGGTTCACTTCTTCACAACATGACTGCCACACACAATGCACTGAAGAAAAACCACTACTACCTCCATCAAGTCTTCGGTCGCACCTGGGCAATCCTGTCACATCTGTATGGTGAAGAAGATCTGAAGAATATGGGTCTTAATGAAGATTTTGACTGGTCTGCACCTCCACCGAAGAAATTCAAGAAGGTCAAGGTTCCTTCTCTGGTGGCCAGCTCATATTCTTCATCGCGCGACACTGATGAACATGAAGATTTGGACGACACTGCGGCAGGCCCTACATCAACAAACGACCCTTCAAGCGGGTCTACTATATGGGCGTTTTTGCAAAGTTACAACTCTCATTCTTCTGAAACTTTATTGGATTGAGTTGTAATCTTAAACCCGATGGTGCTCTGATACTTTTGATGCACTGTGCTCTGATACTCTTGATGCACTATTCTACATGCTTATTCCTTGTTAATATTATTGCACGCATGCTGAATTTCATCAGGCACCATATTTCATCATGCATTTCGAATTCTTCATATTATATGTTAAATGTGTGTACGGATTACAAGATATAGGGGGAGATCTCCATGATTCAACTCTTCAAGTGTGCAGTGCTTCAAAAGCAAATTCCTCACTATGCACATCTTTAGGGGGAGTTCTTCTATATCTTGCAATCAAATTCCTCAATATCAGTATTTACACTTCATATGTTTATCCCCGTTGAAAACTTAACCTATATTGTCATCAATCACCAAAAAGGGGGAGATTGTAAGTGCATCTAGTGCCCCTTAGTGATTTTGGTGTATTGAAGACTTATAGGTTAAGGGACGAATGCGTGTGTGAGTGTACACAGGTCTATAAGTCTATGAGGAGTTTGATATTTACAGGAAAAGTCGACCCCTAAAAATGAATATCTTCGACTGAAGATTTTGGTATTTCTGAAGACTTTCATGAAGACTTTGAAAGTGAAGAAATTGGTGTGTCCCTGAAGACTTCATATTCATGCGAGAAATATGAAGCTTGAAGACTTTCGTTTTCATAGTTTTGTTTTTCTCTTTCTTGAGTCATAGGAAACACCGTACTGTTAAAGGGGGTCAAGGAAATACTAAGGAAAATTTTCCATGTGATGCTCAACTCAAATCCTACACCTACCAATCCCTTCGAGTGAAGCCATTGGAAATCTCATACAGTTCAGTCAATTTCTTTAGTGACAGAGACGAAGTTCTTCTGGTCTCTGAGGAATTTGTCCTGACTGAGGAGTTAGGAATTTGCCAGTGCGGATTGCCTACATAGTGAGGAACATGATAGCCCTGAGGATTTTGCTACTCAAAATTCTGACCGTTGCTGTTCTATGCGCCAGCTGTCCCAAAATATCTATCCACCTAACGGTCATATCATTGAAGGGCATTTATGTCTTATCACGTCGGGCTGCTCCCTAGGCTATAAATAGCCGCCCCCTACAACCACTAGCTGGTTGGCTGCTCCGAGAGAAACTGACACTTGTCATTTGAGAGCAACCCATCCTCTGAGGACTTTGAGCGAAATCATCAAGTGAGGAAAAACCAAAAACCAAAAACCCAAACACCTACAAACCCCAAGTGATTGAGCATCACTGAAGAGATTGATCCTGAGTGGATCCGACGCTTGTTACCTTTGAAGACTGTGCTTCTTCCAGACGGTTAGGCGTCATGGTCTAGAGCATCCAAGAGGAATAGTGGATCACCGAGTGACCAAGTTTGTGAAGGTTTGGAAGTCGCCTGAAGACTTACCATGAGTGATTGGACGAGGTCTGTGTGACCTTAGTTCAAGGAGAATACGGTGAGGACTGGGTGTCTTGGACTAAGTGTCCTTGGCTGGGTGTCCGAGACTGTGTGTCCTCGAGTTTAAATACTCAGCCGCTCCAACCAGACGTACAACTGAGACAGCAGTTGGAACTGGTCTACCAAATCATTGTCTTCACCGAGCTTACTGGTTTTATTTCCTCAACTCTTTCATTTCCTCATAACTGTGTTGTATGTTTGTTCATATTTGTGTTTGAAGACTTTGACTGAAGACTTTCTCAATTTCCTCAGTTCAATTTCTTCAGTCTGTTTGCCTTCATCCTGAGTTATCCTGTGATTACGCTTCCTGTACTCTGTGCCTGTCTTCATTTCATCATGATGACTATGCTTGTATTCTGTTGTGTTTACTTTTGAGTACTTATTCCGCTGCTAGTAATTCTTCGCTATGGAATTTCCTCACCAGCAAATTCCTCAGTGAGGAATTTCATAAAAATCGCCTATTCACCCCCCTCTAGTCAATATAACGCACTTTCAAATCATTCACACAAGCGTGTATCTTCTGTACTTCAAGTTCCAATGGGCAAACAATTTTCTTCGCTTCATCCATACATGCACGAAAATCTTTGTACTCACCATAGTACAATATACAATCATTCACACAAGCGTGTATCTTCTGTACTTCAAGTTCCAATGGGCAAACAATTTTCTTCGCTTCATCCATGCTTCTGAGGAGCACATTATCTTTCGGAAGAATATCTTTGAAAATACCTAAGATCTCTTTGAAGACCTTGTTTGATAGACCGTTTGCTGCTTTAAATCTTAGAAGCGCCAGGGTGGCACTCAACCTGGAATATTTCTTTTTGCAACCTGGATACAATTCTTTCTTGGAGTCCACATCAATGGTTGGCAGATCCTTGTACCCAATCATATCCTTTTCTAGGCCCTCGAAATCAGCAATCATAGCAGCAAAATCTGGCATATCAAGATCGTCGTCATCTGCGTGGATGTCTTGGTTTTCCAGTGGGCGTTTCGGCTTTCCGGTGTTCCATTAGTAGCTTGATGCCTCTGCCCCGATGTTAGATTCAACATCCATGTGACACTGGTCAGGGTTTGGCATCTCGCTGCCCTGGGTATCTTCTTCCATGACCTCCTCTTCACCGTGTCTGGTCCAACGTGTATATCCATCCATGAATCCCCTAGAGACTAAGTGCATCTGGACATCTGCAACTTCATGTGACTCTGTATTGGCACAATCAGTACATGGACACAGGATGTGATCTGCATCACCAATTCTCCTCTTTGTACTTTCAGCCAAATTCATGAACTCTGTCACGCCACTGATAAAATCTGCGTTTTTCTGATTCTTCATCCATCGAGGTCGTTCCATCTGCAGCAGCCAAATTCATGAACTCTGTCATGCCACTGATAAAATCAAGGTTTTATTTTAATAATTACTAAGGGTGCTCCATGTTATTATCCAGACGTGCAATGACAAAAATTAATGGCCAGTCAATTTACACGCAGAGTACTAGTACAACACTACACTTAGGAATTGAATACCTCAATTAAGTCACTCACGAAAATAATACCTTAATTAATTAGCCGTGTGGCAACCTCCACCCAGCAGATAGACAAGCGTGATGCGGCAGCACACCAAGACAGCAGGGGCGAGGAGCAAAGCTTAGTGCGGCTGCCGCCTGAAGTTCGACCTCCACTATCCCGCCATCGACTGCGATGGATGTGCTCGAATCACGCCGCTGCTGACCTCGATGGTTGAGCTCCTCCTATCTCCCGCCACAGACCGAGGATTGACCTCCTATGACACCGCCACCGCCCACCGACCGAGGATTGACCTCTTCTATGGTAGCCGCTGCCTAGGCCACCGCCGCCATCTCTATATGCAGAGAGGCTATTTTTTTATGGATATCTGCGGAGCGGCTGTTTACACCGTATCTCGCCATAACTCAATTATATGGACAGGGTAGTACATCGCATACGGTTATGTAACGGCAACCGTGTATAACCTACGTTGTCTTCTCACATGGTTTGGTGTGGAAATCGTGTGTGACGTTGTAATGCCCAACACAAACGACATGTACAAACAGTGTGCCGTATACAACATATATATAGTGCCATTAGTAATTCCCGACTGTTAGCTTATCTCCACAGTTTCCCCATTTTCCCCAAATCCCTACATAGCCTCCAAATTCCCTCACGTGGCGCTGAATTGGGGGAATGCGGACGAGTGGTGCTGATGGTTTCGGTGCGGCTGCTCCTGCTCGTATCGCCGCCGAGCACTTGCCTAAGGTCATCAGAAGGTAGGTGTACTACGGATTCGAATCGTCCTGTCAGGTTCCAATCTATCCCAATATTTTTTAGCATGTCCAAAGTATAGATCCTTACTGAATCCGTCCTGAATGACGCCCCCTAGGAAAGCGATCTACAACCGGATCCGGAGCTTGACTCCAGACTCCCACAACACGAGTTCGACTCCGAGTTTTTGCGCCACCGAGAAGTACCAAAAGCTGACTTGTGTGCACGGGCACACTCTTGCTCGATGTGTATGCACAGAGGGATTCAACATTGGCAGGCGGTTTCTCAGTTGCCCCTTAGAGGTTAGTGCTAATTAAGTTCATCATTTTACTTCAGTTAATGCCACCGCTCATTCAGAATACTATTTAACATTGGCAAGGATATGAGGCTTGTGCCTTTGTTAACTGGCTGGATGAAGAATGGCATGGCAGGGCTCAGAGTGTTATCACCAAGCTCGCAGAAGATAACATAAAGCTGAAGAAGAAACTGGCTGATCTGGAATGTAAAATCAGTACGATGAAGCAAGAAAGAATCAATCATAGGCAACAGATGAAAGCAAGAGACAAGAAGGAACTAGCATGTGTAGTTGTGGTTGTCGCATTACGCATGTTCTATGTGCTGTTTGCAATGGTGATTAGGGGTTTTGTTTGACATTATTGCTAAAGCACATCTAGATGTGCTCTAAGTAATGCACATCTAGGTCCTATGCCATCGATGTTACGCGAAGATTCGTGCGGATATTTTTCTTTGTCTTTTTTATTTTCCTTTCTAGTTTGATTATTACTGGCTTTATCAATAAGAAGAGCTCAATGTATTGCTTTCCAACTGACCTACTCCGTTCGTACCGGTACCGGTACATAATCCCAAAACTTGTTCCTTATTTTTGTCCTGAAAAAGGAAACCAGCCAAATAGCTAATAGGAGTCCTGCGCAACCCCAGGAATTTGGAGTGACTGGGTACAAATAATTGCGGTTGATTATATCAGCAGTTAGATAATACATCAACCCCCGCTTGAATCCCCGCTTCAATTGGCAGTTCCTCTTCTTTGCATACCCCGCTTCAGTGTCCACCATCTTCATCGTCCCCGGCAGGCCGCATTACACACTGGCACACACTTTGTAGCCATGTCAAGCGATAGCAAGGACGATAGTTCAGCCAGCAGTCTTGCGCCCGATGATAGGTCAACATCAGAATCATCCCGCTCGTCTTCCATGAGTCCGGCGTCGAGCCCAGACCTCGATTATATCCAGTTCATGGAAGGGACGCCACCTCCGGAGTCGTCAGACGACAACCAAACAGACGAGGAGCCGTCGGAGGACGAATAAGAGGACGACGACGATGATGAGGAGGAATGGTGGAATGAGGAGGAGGAGGACGACAACAACAACAACGACGATGACGACGGTGGCGGTGATAAAAAGCCAATGACCAGCAGCAAGAAGCGTCCTCGCCAAGACGATGTCGTGGGGCCATCCAACAAGAACAACAACAAGAAGGACTAAATTAAGTAGATTGTATATATTTCTATTTATCCTGTCAATCTCATCGCAGACGGTTAGTAATATGTATTCGACAGAGATCTTCTACATTATCGCTAACAGGTTGGTTTGTTGAACTGTGTGCCCCGACGAGCACATAATTCACAAAAAAAGACCGTATGGGCTGTCTATAATGATTGCACACAATTCTGATTACCGACTTGTTTGCCGGGTATCACACACATCTTGTTACGCCGAATCGTTTGTGTTCACCTCACTCATGGCAAACGGTTCATCGGAGTGAACTGTATGCCGTATATCGCACACACCTTGATCTGGCTGCCCATTTCTGTTGTTCTGTCTCATTGCAAACAATTTGTATAGATCAACCGTATGCCCCTCATCGCACACGCAACTATAATCTGAACCATGTTTGATGTATCATTCATCGCAAATGTTTTGCATCATTTCTGATGATTTCGTACAGCACCGTTTGCGATTATTGCATCGCACACAGTTTCTCGAAGTGTCTCTGATCATAGTGTCACATTAGCAGCATCCTGCAGTAGTGTAAGAAGAGCTGCTAGCAGCAGGAGGCGGGAGCAGGTGGTCCCGGCGGCGCTGGAGGAAGAAGACGAGAGATTGAAGATGAATGCCAGTCGTTGGATGTAAATCCAACGGCTAGCGATGTAAGAATCATTTGTTGACTAAGTTGACAACGACTTGCGTTGGCCTCGACCTATCGGCCCATATTTCAACCTCTGAAAATGTGGCACATATTCAACCCAAATTTTTTCCAGAATTTACAGTCCATTTGATATTTTTTTTTTGAGAATTATAGTTGATTTGCTGGACTTGGTAAACAAATAATGTAGCGTCCATGCGGCCCATTTTTAAAAAACTACAGCCCATTTTCACTTTCTCGAAATACATGAATTTGTTGGGCTGGCTGAACAAATAATGTAGCATCCATGCAGCCCATTTATTTTTTCCTAAAAAATTGCAACCCATTTGCACTTTCTCAAAATACATGATTTTGTTGGGCTGGTTCTGATTATAATGTTGGGTTGGGCGCAACAATGTTATCAAAAAATAAACAGGGGATGGGCATTTTGTTATAAATATATTTAAATAATAAGTGATTTATTATTACATTGGTCCTTAAATATTATCAAGCTTTTGTACACAATCACTAGGATTTTCGTTGCCTTAATGTAAAAAAATCCAGGATTTTATTGTTAAAAAATTATTTTTATAAGTTAATAAGACGTGGATATTGTTTTCTTATATATGTAAGTATCAGTTAAATATATGATGAGAATAACAATAATATATAATAACATATACAATAATATAAATATATATAATATAGTTAGAAGGGAAACATAAGTTGGACCTGGCGCTCCTATTCTTATATAGAAAAATAGAACAGACCTTTGTGTTTTCTTCAAAAAAATACAGAAGTTGGGCTGCGGATGTTTCAGGGAAAATAAAACCCAGGATGGGAGGTCCATAGGCCGGTCGATACATGACGACCCTCAAGAAAATACAAATTGGCATGTCGTGGGCTGCGCATGTTAAAAAATATAGCCTAGACGGGGCAGCCCACAACCCAGCTGATACTTGCTAGCCCACTGATAATAAATGATACCTGCCAGCTCCCCGACTTCGTTGTAAGTTTATCTCCTTTAGTAACTACGTTGAAGCACCTCAAAACAATGTAACTATGTTGACAAACCCATGGGCCCCAACGTCAGTATAGCATTAGGAGGAAGTATTTTTTAATGAGGAACTTGCTTGCGTACGGGCATAGACCTGGTGGGTCCCGACAGTCCGCCTCTCCACGTACAGTCCTCTCGAGATTCCTCTCGTTTGTTCAGCATGTCCACAACGGCAGACAGTGGCGCCGTGGCGAGCGCACAAAGGCGGAGGACGAGAACGAACCACCGGAGCCGGTGAAGGCATACTAGGTGCACTGCCTTATTTCTACCGAAACTATTGAACTAGCCTAGTGGCCAAGTGACACTACCCGACCGCTGTTTCGCCCAGGTTCGATTCCACCTGATGTAGTGAAAATATCTCCAAATGTTTTGTCTCCGCCATTATTGACATGTGGGCCCCCATTGTCATCTACACACACCACATCCAACACTTGCCAAAACTTCGTCCCTCATTTTCTCTGTTATACGCACACTCGACATTGTGTGGGCATTTTGAAAATAGCATATCTTTTTGACTGTGCATCATATGAAGATGTGCTATGCATGGACGTTGACCACCATGATGCTAACTGGCTGGTAGTTCCATTTTCGACCATGAATAAAACTTCCAACATGATGTTATCCCTATTTGAAAAGGGCGTGTTAATATAAATGCTTTGCCTCTAAAACTTGTAGTTTCTTATCTGAAACTGAAACTTGCAGTTTCTTCTCTGAGAATCACATTGTCTGCACTTTTATATGAAACTACATTTTTAAGTGCTAAAAATAGATCTGTAGGATTCATAAAATACTTCATATGCTCAATACTGCAAATCTGAAATTCAAGAGACATTCATATCTGAAAGTACTCTCAAAATACACAACACAAAACACAATTCACAACCTGAAATACTGACAACCGTAAGCTCCTCCTGACAATTCACAACTTGCCCAACTATTGGGTTGGGGGGAGGCAGGCCCCTCCTATTCCTCGGCGGCAGACAGCTGCCCCGTGAGACGAGGTGAACGGCGAGGGAGAGGATGGCGGGGAAGCATCATCGTGCCAACTGCTTTTCTGCTCTTGCAGTTGGGTTCCGTTGACGAAGACTCCACCGGCTCGCTCTAGCACAACACCCTCACAAACGACACCCTGTAGATGCTCGATCCTTCAATCTCTGGTGGATGCTCCATCTTGGATTGATACTCCCACCACCGCTGCCTCACGATCAGATTTGGTGAATCTGTTTGCTCCATGGCCCAGAGGAGCAGCTCTATGTACTCCCGCGCGATTCCCTTCAGGAGTATCGCCGCCTTTTCGCTCTGTTGCAGATATTTGGCCATGGATGTCACCGTCGCTGCTAATTGGTCCTTATTGTCAAACCAAGACTGTATCTCCAACATCCTAGCTAGCTTCACAGGGTCGCCGTCTGCGATCCTCACGTATTGGTTGTACTCCTCCATCGATCTACTTCTCCACAACACCTTCACTCGCCGGTGGTGGTTTTTGAATGGAAGAGGAGAGGAGTTGCTCTAGTTTTGGATTAGAACAGGAGAGGAGCGGCGCTGGTTTTGGATTGGAACATGAGAGGAGGGGCGGTGGTTTTGAAATGGAAGTGGAGAGGAGCGGCGTTGGATTTGGATTGGAACATGAGAGGAGCGGTGTCGGATTTCGGGTTCCGGCAGACCCTTGAGGTTCGAACACTGGGGTGCGCGCGGAGATTTTGCCTTCTACCTACCTGCACCCCTCTGCCTCGCTAAGATCTAAGCTATGGAGAGAATAGCACAAGAGACATAGGGTTTATACTGGTTCGGGCCACCGTTATGGTGTAATACCCTACTCCAGTGTGTGGTGTGGTGGATTGCCTCTTGGGCTGATGATGAAGAGCAATATAAGGAAGAATAGCCTCGCGAGGGTCTGTTCTTGGCTGGGGCGACGAACTGCTAGGAGGAGTTTAGTCACCCTTATCTCTCTCTCTCTTCTCGATTGCGATCTGATTTCGATCCCAGCTTGTTTCTGGGTTGGCCGATTCTCGATCCCTCTACCCTAGGGGTGGCTAGTCCTATTTATAGGCAAAGGCCCTGGGCCTCTTCCCAAATATTGAGCGGGAAGGGCGCCAACAATTGGCCATTTTGAAGGGGAACATCTGGTACACTTATCCTGACTAAAGTTGGTCCTTGCCTGCCAAATGCTCTGGTGGTGACGCTGGCTTGGGCTCCACAATGACTTCCTCCCTGTCGTTGGACTGGTCTTGGTCTCATTGCACCGAAACGGGTGCCTTTGCTTGATGTTGTCGCCTGCGCTAGCTCCCTTTGCACCAAAGAGGAAAGGAGGACACTGCGCGGCTGGCGCCCGCCTGGCGCCTTTGGTCGTCATGGCTTGCATCACGGGCACCTCGTGAGGTACCCCGCCTTGATCTCTCCGCCTCCTCGCGAGCCATCCTGATGAGGCCGTGCCTGAGGAAGCTCCGTGTCGTCTGCCCCACGAGGCTTGGCCCCTCGCGAGGGTCTTGGTCTGTGTTGATGAAGATGGGTCGTGCCGGGCCCCCCTTTGAGCCACACCGCAGGCCGCAGGCAGGCAAGTCTGGGGACCCCCGTTCCCAGAACACCGACAGTAGGCCCCGGGCCCAAGGCGCGCCCGGACTTGGCCGTGCAGGGAGGCGAAAGGGCAAGAGTGAAGCGCCACGTGACCTAACAGCATGCGGCCTTGGGCGCCGCGTGGCGGTTGATTGGACGTGAGCGCCTCAGCAACCGCACGAGTTGATAAAGGAGCGGCATCTGCCTAGGCTTTGCTTTTTGCTTTCTCCGGTTGCTGCTCAGATCCCCTTTCTTGCGCCTCTCCTTCCTTCCTCCAAAATTTCCAGATCTACTCCGACCATGTGACCTAGGAAGCCATGGCGCCTCGTCAGTCCCCGGTTGGAGCTTGGTACTCGTCTGCCCTGGACTCACCGAACGTGTCGGAGGCGAGCCTTGCCCGGTTGCGCCGGATGGCGGCGGCATAGGGCATCAACGGGGGGAAGGTGTTCAAGGCCGGCTCCGCCACCCCTGAGGGCCAAGGGAGCACCTTCTATCCGTTCTTTGTAAGCGCCATTGCTGCTGGCCTGGTGCCTCTCTTCTCCGAATTCTTCTTCTCTGTCCTCCGTCATTATAAGATACAGGCTCTGCATCTCCACCCCAACTCCGTCCTTCTCCTGGCAATCTTCGCCTATTATTGCGAGGCTCACGTAGGGGTGCAGCCCTCAGTGGCCTTGCTGCGCCACTACTTCTACCTCCGGACCTCTCGCGGTCCTGCTTCCGCGTGCGCGAGCTTCATCGCGTACGGTGGCGCCATTGCCATTTCGAACCCTGGGAAAAGGATTGAGGGCTTCAGGAGCAAGTGGGTCTTGGCAGATGCTGGGTGCATCCACCCTCGGTTGATCTTGCCCACGGAGCAACCCACGAGCTCCAGCGATGGGGTCGAGTGGAGCTCGCGGACCCCCGCACGAAGCTGGTGTTGGAGAAGATGGACGCGGATCTGAGGCCGGCCAACATGACGGCGGCGAAGCTGACCGACGCGTCGCTGCTGAGGGAATTCCTGGAGCACCAGCTGGCTCCGCTTCGGCAGTACTCACTTCCGATGTGGAGGCCCCATCCAAGCCCCGCAACCTTGGCCGACGAAGATCTGGCTGCGGTCCTCCAATCTCTGGTCGGGGGCGATGTGGCGAGGTTGGAGGGCGCTCCTACGCCCTTGTTCCTCCGCGACGACTAGGAGCAAGTAGTGGAGTCCATGCCCGTCTTCCATGGGGACGGGCCCGTGCCCATGGAAACTCCCGGGGAATCGGTGGACGTGTCCTCCGATGACTCCAGCGAAGAGGAGGAAGGAGGGGAGCGGGAAAAAGGGCCTGACTCCGAGGCGACTAACGGAGAGTCGAGGGTTCCCCTCCCCCGGTGCAAGTCCCGCATTCTCTGCCTCTCTCCGAGCGATGACGACAAGGATGATGACGAGCAGGACGGCGGGAGCTTGCCCCCGATCCTGAAGAAGGACAGGACCGGGCTGATCTCCCGCGGGTCTGTCCCGGCCCCGAGGCGGACCACAGACGCGCCTTCCGCTTCCAAGCTTCCCGAGGTTGACCCTTCCAGCCGGCTTTCGGGCTTTAAATTTGGCCGGAGGCCGCTTGAGCTCACTGGCGATGACCCGTAAGCGCTTGATTCTTGTCTTTATTTCTTGTTCTGCTTCTGAGGCTTGACGTCCGCATCTCTTGGATAGGCTGGCGCCCGCAGCAAAGAAGCCGAAGGGAGCTCCTGAGGTTCCATCCGTGGCAGCGCCTCTGCCCGCGAAGGAAGGTGACCGCGACGCATGGGCTTCTCCTGCCTGGTCGTCCTCGCGAGGCCTGGCTGAGCCGGCTGGGGCGAGCTCAGCTCCCATGGCCCAAGTGACTCCCGAGGTGCCTTTGCCTGCCTTTAATTCCTGCACATGTATCATGCCTCGGGGAGGCGTTTAAACTTGTGTTTGGCATTGAGATAACAGTGTGGACTATAATATTTGCTTTTGAATTCCATGAAATTTACGCTTTTCCTTCCTACTTGCTTATGTTCTATGCTGGCAGAGCCCGGCCCCGCGCATACCTCAGCCGCCGTTAGCCCCGACCGGAAACCACGACGGGACCAAGGAGTGAGGGGCTACGTGACAAGTTAGGCTCCTGAGTCGCGATGCTCAGGAGTCCCCCTTGGCGCACGAACAACAAGTAGGGAGGTGTGATGTGGGTAGATCTACCGTTCTACGTCTGCAGAGCCCGGTCGCGCGCATACCTCAACCGCCGTTAGCCTTTCGGAACTAAGGAGTGAGGGGCTACATGACCAGTTAGGCTCCTGAGTCGCGATGCTCAGGAGTCCCCCTTGACGCTCAAACGGCCTTCATACCTTGGCTCCGCTCGGGGAAAGACGCGCGACGAACCAGGCCCGGGGGGGGGGCCTGGCTGGGTGGCGTGCGTCTGGGCGTGACCCAGGCGCAGCCCCCGTGCCCAGCCCCCTCGCGCGGCACTCCCGAGGGGAGGCGTTACGATGAGGCTAGACACTGAGCTCTAGGCTCCCTGAGGTTGATGCGGCCCGGGGGCCGCCCTCAGTTGTTTATCACCAGCGCGGAGCATAGCGCTTATGTATGTGTACAGGCATAGCCGCTACTCGGCAGTGTCGTCAGCCAGCGCGGAGCATGGTGCTTCCACTGGTATGTGGGAGGGGGCTCCCCTCCGGGAGGAGCCCCCGGGGCGTGTACAGCCCCGCCCTGACACGTGGCTGGCACGGTAGGGCCTGGCGAGGTGTATCTGGGCACCCGTGAGCCAGCGCGGGACTCACGGGGCCCTACCTCTAGGCGGGTTGCGCCTGGCACTGGGCCTTATCTTGTGATGTGTCCCTGTAAATTTGGTTAGATGCCGGCACTCTACGTCCTCGGGTCCCGGCCCTCGAGCTGGTCTCAACCGTCGCTGGTATGCCAGGTCGCGATGCCATGGACAAGGCCAGAGGGTGAGGGCTAGAGAGCCAGTAAGAGCCCTGAGTCGTGATGCTCAGGTACCCCACCTTTAACGTGCAAGTGGTCGACATGGAGAAGAAGAGGTGCCGTGGACAAGCATCAAATAATCAAGCATGGTGGGTTGAACGCATAACCGGAAATAAACGCAAAAGGGATACATGCCACTGGGTCTGGCCCGAGCGACTTGGGGGATGATGCAGCCCGAGGGGCGCCCCCAACAAGGTAAGCTAACAACATGAAATAAAAGGGATACATGCCGCAGGGATGGACCCACGCGGCCTGGGAATAATGCAGCCCTGGGGGGGCGCTCCCAGCTGGAAATGAGACTTGAAAGATGTCACCTGATGATGTTGAGGACGAAGGAGTGTTGGTGTAGCAGACTCGGTGAGCTGCGGAAGCCGATCCTCACGAGCCCCCAGGCCCAGGGGCCTCGGGAGGCTCCGGAGGCGCTAGTGGCTCCTCGCGGACCATCTCCATCTCCGCTAGGGCTGCGGAATGCCTGGCCTCTTGAGCCTCCATGATACCCCTCATGAGGCGCTGGTACGTGGCAGCCGCGTTCGGCAAGCCCTAAGGCATGCGAACGTAGCTGTGGGGTGGACCTTCGCAGCGCCCCACTCGCGAGGGCCATAGGCGCTCCAGAGAGGCGACTCGATTGAGCCCTGGTATGTCGATGCAGACGCGCAGCCCACCATCCTCGCCTGGATGGGGAGCCACAGCTGGTAGGCGGCGGCCGCCTTTCATGACTCTTGACTCCTGTAGCTCCTGAATGGACTTGCTGACGAACTCCTGAGGGTCTGGCTCTCCTTGCCTTACTCCTTCTTGAGGGAAACGTGCTTCGAAACACGCCTCCATGTGGTGCCCAAGTGCCTCCCTCGTGACCTTAGCCAGGTCGGTGGCCCTCCAGGGGAGAGCCCCCGAGCCCTGCCTAAGGAGGGCGCCGGGCGCGCTTTCCTATGCGATGGAAGGAGGTTCCCCCTGGGCAGGCGCGGGCCTTGAGGGGCCTGCGTCCTGAGGGGCCGAGCCGGACGATGTCTTCTTCTTCTTGGGGGCGGTCTCGGGAAGCCTTCTGCTTCCGCGATCCGGGTCTTCCAGTGATGCGGCCTGAAAGGCTTGTTCCAGGGAACACACCACGTCCTTCTCTTCATAGGGCACCATGATGACTCCGCCACTTCCTGGCATCTTGAGGACGTTGTAGTCGTGGTGAGTTACGGCCATGAACTTGGCCAGCGCTGGGTACCCAAGGATGGCGTTGTATGGCAGGCGAATGTGGGCGACGTCGAAGTCGATGAGCTCGGTGCGGTAGTTGTCGCGTGCCCCAAAGGTGACAGGGAGGTGGACCTGCCCAATCGGGACCGTGGATCCGTCGGTGACTCTGGAGAAAGGCTTGGTTGGCTGAAGCTAGTTGTAAGGCACTCAGAGATTGTTGAATGTTTCCACGGATAGGACGTTGAGCCCTGCCCCGCCATCGATGAGGGTCCTCGTGACCACCACGTTGCTGATGATTGGGGAACAAAGCATAGGGAGGACTCCGGCTATGGCCGCACACTTGAGTTGATCTGCTCAGTTGAACATGATGGCGCATGCCGACCACCTGAGAGGACACGTGGCTTCGAGCTTGGGGAGGACTGCATTCACTTCGCGGGCGAACTACTTGAAGATGCATTGAGAGGCTGGGGCTTGAGCCCCGCCCAGGAAGCAGGCGATTGCGCGCGGCTCCTGGAAGCCCCTAGCCCCTTTCATCCTGATGGCGGTCCTCGTTTCTCCTTGGCTGCGGTGGCAGCGGAGGGAGGCCTGCGTTGCCTTGCGGGCGATCCTCGCGAGGCTGATCCCTCCAGTCTCCCTCGCGAGGCGGGTCTTGCCAGCGATCCTCGCGAGGTTGATCGCGCCACCCTTGGCACGGGCAGCGGTCTTCCCAGCATCCTGCGTTCCTTCCTCCTCCTCGACCGTGGCCCGGGTCACTGTGGTTGGGGCGACGGCCGATCCTTCCTTCTCGCACGGCTCGGAGCTCTTGACATTCGTTGGTGTTGTGGGTGTGGAGGTCGTGGTACACACAGTACCGACTACCCTTGGAAGATTCGGGCTGATCTCTGCCCGCTTGGTGTCTGGTTCTGCCGTGAGCACGGCAGCCGCCTTGCCCTTCACATCCTTGGCCTTGGGCTTCTTCTCTTCTGGGTCTGCGGCAGGCAGCTCGAGGAGGGAGAGACGCCCTTCTTCAGCCCTGGCGCACTTGGTTGCCAAGTTGAACAACTCCAAGGAAGTGCACAGGTCTTCATGCATCACCAGCTCCTCCTTCATCTTGACATCGTGAATGCCATCGGAGAAGGCTGAGATGATGGCCTCCTCGGTCACCTTGGGAATCTTGAGGCGTGCGTTGTTGAAGCG
Source organism: Triticum dicoccoides (assembly GCF_002162155.2). NCBI lineage: Eukaryota > Viridiplantae > Streptophyta > Magnoliopsida > Poales > Poaceae > Triticum > Triticum dicoccoides. The sequence goes on along the minus strand of NC_041386.1, from coordinate 210,412,178 downwards.
CTGGATGTACTTCTGTAGGGTCTCTCCGGGTTGTTGCTTGATGCGGCGCATGTCGCTCACGGCGGGTGTCCGGTCGCGAGTACCTTGGAAGTTGGCGATGAAGCGGGTGCGCATCTCGTCCCAGGAGGAGATCGTGCCTGGAGCTAGGTTCAGGAGCCAGGTGCAGGCCTCGTCCTTGAGCACCATGGGAAACCAATTCGCCATGACCTTCTCGTCTCCGTTGGCAACTTCGATGCCCAGCTCATAGAGCTGGAGGAACTCCGTAGGGTCGGCCGTGCCGTCATAACAAGGAGGCAGGTCTGGCTTGAACTTGTCGGGCCACGCGACGCTGTGTAGCTCGGTGGTGAAGGCACGGCAGCCTGCTGTGGCCACGGGAGGCCTTGGGTGACGGAGAGCTTGGTCTTGCATGTCCCCACGCGCTGCAGCTGGGAGCAGCGCGGGGTCTTGACGTGCGGGAGCAGGAGCATGGTTGCGACGTGCTGGAGCAGGGAGCGCCCGGGCAGCTTCATGCGGGCGAGGGACTTCTTGGCAGCTCTGCTCTTTCCACGCTGGCACCTGACGGAGCGGGTTTCGCCCAGGGGCCACGCGCCTTGGAGCCATGGCGCCTTCTTGAGGAGGAGGCGGTTGGGGCGCCCCCGCAGCTTTGTCACCCGCGCGGGGTGGGGTGCAGTGCAGCGGAACGGACGGCGCAGGAGAGCCGCCTGCGGCACGGACGAGCTCGGCGACGCGGTCGAGCCATTCTTCGTAGACGTCGTCGACGGGACGGTAGCGCAGGAGCTCGTTTGCCGCGATGAGCACAACTCGAGCCTCCATGGGTGCGCGGAGCGCGCGGGATGAAGAACCAGCTGGGGGGAGCGAGGGAGTAGCGGTGCGGCCATCTTGCCGCACGGATGGATGCTGAGACGACGCTTGCTGCTCGTCCCCCGCCGGGCCGGTGGCGACGTTGACGGCAGGTGACGGGGAACGGCGAGGACGCCCGCCGACAGGAGCCATCTGGGCGACGCGGGAGGCGAGCGCGGCCCGGCGCTCGGCGCGGGCCCAACGAGCGTCAGACATGGACGCGATGGTTGGAGGAGAACGGGGTGGTGGAAGACGAATTCCGGCGCACCCCTATCTGGCGCGCCAAATGTCGGATTTCGGGTTCCGACAGACCCTTGAGGTTCGAACACTGGGGTGCGCGCGGAGATTTCGCCTTCTACCTACCTGCACCCCTCTGCCTCGCTAAGATCTAAGCTATGGAAAGAACAGCACAAGAGACACAGGGTTTATACTGGTTCGGGCCGCCGTTGTGGTGTAATACCCTACTCCAGTGTGTGGTGTGGTGGATTGCCTCTTGGGCTGATGATGAAGAGCAATACAAGAAGAACAACCTCGCGAGGGTCTGTTCTTGGATGGGGCGACGAACTGCTAGGAGGAGTTCGGTCACCCTTCTCTCTCTCTCTCTCTCTTCTCGATTGCGACCCGATTTCGATCCCAGCTTGTTTTTGGGTTGGCCGATTCTCGATCCCTCTACCCTAGGGGTGGCTAGTCCTATTTATAGGCAAAGGCCCTGGGCCTCTTCCCAAATATTGAGCGGGAAGGGCGCCAACAATTGGCCATTTTGAAGGGGAACATCTTGTACACTTATCCTGACGAAGGTTGGTCCTCGCCTGCCAAAGGCTCTGGTGGTGACGCTGGCTTGGGCTCCACAATGACTTCCTCCCTGTCGTTGGACTGGTCTTGGTCTCGTTGCACCGAAACGGGTGCCTTTTCTTGATGCTGTCGCCTGCGCTTGCTCCCTTTGCACCAAAGAGGAAAGGAGGACACTGCGCGGCTGGCGCCCGCCTGGCGCCTTTGGTCGTCATGGCTTGCGTCACGGGCACCTCGTGAGGTACCCCGCCTTGATATCTCCGCCTCCTCGCGAGCCATCCTGATGAGGCCATGCCTGAGGAAGCTCCGTGTCATCCGCCCCGCGAGGCTTGGCCCCTCGCGAGGGTCTTTGGTCTGTGTTGATGAAGACGGGCCGTGCCGGGCCCCCCTTTGAGCCACGCCGTAGGCCGCAGGTAGGAAAGTCTGGGGACCCCCGTTCCCAGAACACCGACAAGCGGCAGTGGTTTAAGAGGAGAGGAGCGGCGCTGGTCTTGGATGTATTTTTTTTTTTGCATATTTTGGGTCAAAGTTTGACCACGTATTGTATTTGACAAGCAAAATGTGAATGCATGTCACCAAAAATTGTATCGTTTGGTTCGTATCTGAATGTACTTTCAAATTATATTATTTTTGCAACGTATAACATATATTTTATTTGTGAAAATCATGGTCAAATATGACCCAGAATAAAAGGGAGACTAGTTAATGTGGGGTCGCTTTCTTAATTGAAGGGTAAATTGATTTTGATTTTGATCTAGTCACAGCGCGCCAGCCCGCTCGTCCAATCCTAAATCGCTGCCGCACACTCCTCTCCTTCTTCTCCATTGCAAAACCACCTCCTCTCCTCTTCATCATCTCCATTCCAGAACCACCATCTCGCCTCTTCCTCTTCTCCTTTGCAAAACCACCCCTCTCCTCTCCATCTTCTCCATTCCAAAACCACTGTCTCGCCTCTCCCTCTTCTCCATTGCAGTACCATCCTCTTCTCCCATCTTCCAAAGCTAGAACTGGACCTCTTAGAAGGACATCTATGGAGAGGATGCAGCAGCAAATTGGGAAGATCACCAACATCGACCATGCGAAGTTAGCCAGGTTGAAGGAGATCCTTACTTGGTTTGAAAACGAGTGGGAGATTTCGAGGACGGTGAGGGCCATGCGGCAATGTATGCGAAAGAACGAGATAGTGGTGATGAGGGCGGTTACTCCTCGGCGGCAGTCACGCCACAGTCCTTCGAGTTCATCAAGTATCTCCTCTAGGTGATGGAGCAGACAGATTTGCCCGAGGAGAAAGTCAGGTGGAGGTGGTGGGCGTACAGGTCGAAGGTCGAGCATCCAGAGGATAACGAATCGATCGAGTATGGTGTGCCGTTCGTGAGGGTGCAAACCAAGTCGGAGCTGCAGGAGTATTCGTTCTCCCACCGCAAGAGGAGGCCGGATGTGCGCGACGTCGCTTCCCCACCATTCTCCATGGTTCCCTCGATGCTCGCATCATTTCAACGGCAGCGGTAGGGTTTAAGGTAAGCTTTGCACTAACCTAATCTTCCATCTGCTCATGCTTACAATCAGTGTGACAGCTAATGAAAATCATGCTTACAATCAGTGTCCGAGTACTACGCCAATCACCCTAAAATAGCTCTAGACCAAAAAAAGTTGTGACACTGTGTACAAATAAAGAAAAATAGATTGGTGCTTCTTTCAGAAAAGAGTACTCCCTAGAAAACTACCAATGTATATATAAGCTAATAGCACTACTAAAAAATACACTTCCGTGATGATACGTGTTTGTCACAGTAGGTCATGTTTTCTGTCATGCATGTACATCCATGACAAAGTTATGACAGAATCAAGATAGTCATAACTGTGCTATCATAGAAGTGTTCCATGACATTACCAAAATTATCATCACAGAAGTGTCCACTTCCATGACGATAAATCGCGCGTCACAAAAGTGCATTTGTCAAGGGTGACCGACACGTGGCATCCACCATAAAGGAACACCGTTAAGCTATCATGTCCGGTTTTGGATCCGATAACCCGTTAACAGCCCCGACCAATGGGGATTTTTCATGTGTAAAATCATCATTGGCTGGAGGGAACACGTGTCGGCTCGCCGTTGGGACAGATGTCATCCACTCATTAGACCCAAAGTGCCTATGATACGTCGACATGTGGCATGGACCAACAGAGGCCCATTCTTGTGAAAAGGCCGGCCCATTTGACTTGGTCAAAAGGTGGCGGGCTGGCCCATGGCAAGCCTGTTTAACGACATGTTCGCATATAGCCAATATACAGCCCGCTAACCCAGGGCCCGTTTACGGCCTATCCGAATTAGGCCCAGTAGCGTCATCTGGGCCGTCCATTATAATTCCAGCCCATTTTAACTTCCGGCCCATGTATGGCCCATGACGTCTTTCGGCCCATATGAGGCCCTTAGTAACCCTCGGCCCATTAACGACCCGTGGTAAAACTGGCCCGTAATGAATAGTGTATCATATACCCATTAACGACCCATTATTCCGTTGGGCCGTTTCCAGCCCATGTTATCTTTCGGCCTTCTCAGGGCCCATTTATTCTTGGGCTCATTTCCAGCATCCGTTTACTTTCGGCCCGTTACTGTCATTTTGTGCTTGTGGGCCAAATTCAGTCCGTGGTTACAGTCAGCCCGTTTGTGGCCCGTTAATACGTTGGGCCGTTTTCATTGCGTCATCAAATACGGCCGATTAACGACAACCCATTATGGTCGGCCCATGAACGGACGATTTCAACTCTAGCCCATTTACGACCATAATGTGGTCTGTTATTGGCCCATGTTTGGCCAACCGATCATACGGCCCGTAGAAGGCCCATTGATGATACGGCCCGTAGAAGGACCATTGTGTCTACGGCCCGTATAAGGCCCATTGTTTCTATGCCCCGTAGAAGGCCCATTGTTTCTACGGCCCGTAGGAGGCCCATTGTTTCTACGGCCCGTAGGAGGCCCATTGTTTCTACGGCCCGTAGGAGGCCCATGTTAACTAAAGTAAATATGTAGCCCATGGTTAATGTGGCCTAGTTTTAAAAAATAGGCTATTGCGGCCACTAGCAAACCACGGAAAAAGAACTGCACTGACTACAAGAAAACAAATAAACAAGACAATAATGAAATAAATAGGCAAGCAACTTACGCTAGGCTATCACGGCTATTACACATATTACATCCACTGGGCATCAAAGTTCGCCACCAGTGCAAATATAGGGAACAAAGCAGCATATAAACGCCGCAGCAAAACAAGTCCAGAACCGAAACGACTTCAGAAGAGCTCAAGAAACAATATCCTGGGTAGGCATAACGCTGGCAAGATGCTTAGCAAGCTTATTAACTTTCTCTTGTTTGGCGCTTAAATCCTCCAGCACTTGTTGTTGCACCAGAAAGTATGCATCTAAATTCTACAGGGACTTCCTCAGTCCTTCGGCTTCCTATTGCATAACATATGATCGTTGACTTTCAACTTAAAGTTGACTCAAGAAGCCGAACTGATTCAGGCAGCGAGTTCGAAGAGCTGGTGCCAGCAGTAGTAGCCAATAACTCGAACACTATATCAAGACAAGACTTTGGGGTTGTCTCAGTGTCTTCAATATAGTTTTTATCAGCTTTCTTGGAGACCAACAAGGATGTCTCACTATCTTGAACCTTATCTGCATTACTTCCTGTACCATTGCATAACGGGGTACTCTTCTCCAATATTTTATCCGCATTCTAAAAGAGAAACAAACAAACACATCACAGGTTTACAATGTAGTATATGAAACTCATTTTGGTAAACCAGTTTAGTAGTAAGGTGGACAAGATAACAGCATGAAACAAACATATATCTATGTAGTATGGTCACTGTATGGTCTATATAATTCTAGTTTATGTTGCCAAATCAAGATAGATACAGTTCGAATCATATCTATTAAAGACAAAGCAACTTAGATAGAATATAAGTGTGGCAAACTACACAGCAATAACAACACTTGTAAGGTGCATGGCATGAGAATATAACTGTTTATTCAATTGAAACTGAAATCAACATAGAGCAAGTTACAACAGTAAACACGTTAAAGAAACAGGTTTAAAACATACCTGCTGCGCCATTGGAGTTTCAGTTGCATCCTTCAAATTTGAAATTAGTTGGTATGAGTAAATACAGTGACGCAAGAGAAAAGTAGTATGAAACATAGCTACGGAAATTCTTCTTCTGCTTTAAGCGTTGCCTTGGGGTTTGGAGTGGTGGTCCTCGTGCTTTAGGCACTACAGTTGCCTTACTAACTGCTCATGTTTGGGTGCTCTGTGGTGGAGACAGTGCTGTGTCAACGGGAACTGGGTTACTATCTACTGGGGTTGGGGTTAGAAGGGGTGTAGCAGGTTCTCTGTCCAACTGGGTAGGGGTACAATCTGCGTGAGTCTGGGTTATGTGTGGTGGGGCTGGTTCTTGGGCAAGTACAACCGTGGTTCTATCCCCATCGACAGGTAGCACGATCTTTTCTGAAGACCACGTTTTTACTCCCGCAGATGCTGCCATCACCCCTCCAATTGAAATGGCTGATTGTAACACCCCGAGATTCATGCCACAGTAATCTCCCACTAATCATGCCATGTCATCATGTTTACCTTGCCTAGTTGCCACTTGTTCAAAACATCAAGTCCAAAATTCAAAATTTCTCAAACATGAGTACAAAGATGTTCATCATGTGCCAAATATTCCACAACTAATATTGGTGGTGAACCAACATTTTTGCAAAGGGTTTAAGTGGCGTAAACTACTTAAAGCAGTGGCTAAAACAATAGTTTAAATGCCTTTTTACTTTATAAAAATTTCAAACTATTTCAAAAGCCTCACAGCCTTTTTGTGGCAGTGCTAACTATTTCAATGTAATTATGTGGCCAAGTCCCACATTTTACAAAATCCATTTGGCAGCCCAAATATTACCATGCTTTTTCTGTAAAAAGAAAAGAGCAGAGGTAAAAGAAAAGGAAACCCCCCTGACCCCCCTGGGCCTTTGTCATCTGGTCGGCCCAACCCAGCAGCCCACCTCCCCCGGTCGCCTCCCTCCTCTCTGTTCACCCGACCCAGCGGCCGCGCTCGCTGGTCGCCACCGAACCGTGTCGCCGTCCCCGTCGGGGAAGGGATAAGGGCGACGTCCCCTCGATGCCTCGAGCCCTCCCGTCCACTCACTGCACCCCACTCGCGCCAGTCCTTTCCACTCGCCCGCTTCGTCTCTCCCTCGCACCCCAGATCCCCTCCCCATCGCATCCGAACGCCACGGCCGCCATGGCCGCCGTCGCCCTCGTGGCCACCGGCCACCACGCGCGTATTTGCCATGACGTAGCTCCTCGCCATCATCCGCTACGCCCCCTGGTGCCATCCGCAAGAGCTCGGAGGCGCTAGAGCGCCGTCACGCCGCCTTCTTCAACCTCCGTCCGCCTCGGGCCGCTGCACACCGACGCCGTCTCCGGCCACCTCGACTCTTCCCCGGGCCTTCCCAGCAACGGAAGTGAGTGCCGCCCCCCTTCCTTCTATTCCCTGCTTCTGCCACTACCCGTAGCTGGTTACCCCGTCATGCCCGAGCTTGTCGCCGTCGTGGGGTTCGCCGCCGTAGCCACGGCTCGCGGAGCTCGTAGCCGGCCACCCCGTCATGCTCAGCACGCTCCCAGAGGCGGGGCAAGCCTTCTGGCTCGCCTCGCCGTGCCCCTAGCAAGGTCCCCGCCGTGCACCCGAGCGCCGTCGCTGCTCGTACTCGCCGCCGTTGCTGCAGGCGCGCTCCGGCCAAGCCACCACCGCAGTAGGATGCGCGCGAGCCCTGCGGTGCCGTAGGTTCAAACCGCGGCCGAAACGGGCCTCTGAGGTCATTTTCCGGCCAACTCCGGCGAGGAGCAGCCGCGAGAGGGTCGCCGGAGCGACTCCGGCGTCGCCTGCTAACCTGTCCGCCACGCGGCCCTCCTGGTGTCGCTGCCAATGGGCCCCGCGGGCCCCGTTGACTGGGTTGACCCAGTCAACGTGCTGACTGGGCAGCCCAGTGTCATTGACATGCGGGCCCCACAGTTATTCTGTTAATTAAAACGTTTATATAACTAAAGTTAATTAGTTAATCTAATTAGCCACTGACATGTGGGGCCCAACTGCTAATTACCCCCCTATTCTTTTAAAATAACCCATTGTTAGCCCTCTCTCTATGACATGTGGGACCCACTGGTCAGCTTTGACCAGTCAATCGGACTGTTGACTGCTGACGTCACACCTATGTCATGCTGATATCATTTTTCCTTTTCTGCTAATTTAGTAATTCCAGAATATTGTTTAAACTTTGAAAATTCATAGTAATTAAACCGTAACTCCGATGAAAATGTTTTCTATATGAAAGTTGCTCAGAAAATTCCAACGAATCCAAATACGTGGTCCGTTCATCTGCCACATGCCCTTAGCATGCTGAACATGGGACATTCCCCCTCCGGTCATCTGTATTACACAGGTCTGGAACCGGGAAAACTTTCCCGGTTGAATTTCCCCTTCTCCTATATCGTGTAGCCTTACGTTAGGTCACACCCGGCACAGCTTATTGCCATGTTATGCTTTGTGATGCTATGCCTGCTTTATATTTACTGTTTCTTCCCCCTCTTCTCTCCGGTAGACCCCGAGACCGATGCCGCCCCTGTGATCGACTACGTCGACGACGACCCCTCCTTGCCAGAGCAACCAGGCAAGCTCCCCCCTTTGATCATCCCGATATCGCCCATTCCTTTCTCTCATGCTTGCATTAGATTTTGCTACTGTTATTGTATGCTCCTATTCTGATGCATAGCCTGCTTTTGTATCTGTTGTTGTACCTTACCTGCTTATCCTAAACTGCTTAGTATAGGTTGGTTAGTGATCCATCAGTGGCCCCCACCTTGTCCTTGTTGCCCCTGCTTCATCATTGAAGACCCGATCAATGGGATTGAAGACTAGGCCCCAGCACCGCACATCACTTTCCCCTTAGTTGCTCGACACTGCTGGGTTACTATCGAGTGCCGAGGGTGAGACCTCTACAACACTTCTGATGTTAACCCTGTGGTGTAGCTATTCGGTCGTGGTCATCGAGGGTGATTCCGCCTTAACCACTTCCGATACGACTCTGTCGTGCAACCCCTCAAGTGTGAACCTCGGGGGTGATTCCTCTTACGTTCACCTTGATGATTACATCGAGTGAAATTCACCGGGGGTGATTCCTCGGGTTTTCCCCTTGATGTTTGGACACACGATTACTATGGTTACTATGACTTTACACTGAACCATGTTACTAAAGACGGGTCGACCCTGAGGGGTGCCCGCGCGAGCATAATTGCGAGTGATGAGGAGTCGGGTTGACCTGGAAGGTGCCCGTGAGATAATTACGAGGCGTTCTTAGCCCTTGCCGCAAGTCCTCGAGACGGGGCAACGGGGTCACATCTTTCGTGAGTCTCTGCTTGTTACCGCGCGTTCCCAATCCACTACGATTTGGATATTTGATCTGAGGGACCTCTGGCCTGATAGCACTAACCATCACGTGGGCATAGTATGGGCGTTCTGCGTCGTGCACATCAGCCGAAGCTTAATAGACGTCAGCGACGGAGCGGCGCGCGCCGGGTTGGACTGGTAAGCTCCTGCCTTTTTAGGGAGGTAGCTAGGTCTGCTCACCAGCCGCCCACGCAACATGCAGGAGTTCCCGGGGCGATGGCCCATGACCCCTGGGGGCATAGGTTTAGTCCGGCGTGCTTGACCTCTCTATTAAGCCTAGGTCGGGTTGCGGCGTATTGTTTGGCCGAGGCCGGGCATGACCCAGGAAAGTGTGTCCGGCCGGAGTCAATCGAGCGTGGTGGGTAAGTTGGTGCACCCCTGCAGGGAAGAACTAATCTATGCATAGCCTGTCCTACGGTAACGGACACTTGGAGTTGTATCCCGATCGATACAACTAGAACTGGATACTTGTGATGAGAATTGGATTGTGATGAGGTGATAATTGGATAGTATGGCTCTGGGATTGCTTTCTCGCAGGGAGTCGAGAAAGGATCTTTGGCCGAGGTTGATAACACTACTACTACTTTACTTTATGCTACTGTACTCCCTCCTGTTTCCTGCAAGATGGTGGTTTCCAGAAGATGCTAGTCTTCGATAGGACTAGGCCTTCTCTCTATTCTGGCATTTCTGCAGCCCAGTCCACATATATAGCCTTCCTTTGATAATGTTGCATATGTAGTGTAGATCCTTGCTTGCGAGTACTTTGGATGAGTACTCACGGTTGCTTTGCTCCCCCTTTTCCCCCTTTTCTTTTCTTTCCGGTTGATGCAACCAGATGTCGGAGCCCAGGAGCCAGATGCCACCGCCGATGCCTACTACTATGTGGAGACCGTTGACGACCAGGAGTAGTTAGGAGGCTCCCAGGCAGGAGGCCTTGCCTTTTCGATCGTAGATGCTTTTGTGCTGGCCTTCTTAAGGCAAACTTGTCTAACTTATGTCTGTGCTCAGATATTGTTGCTTCCGCTGACTCTTGTGTATTCGAGCTTATGTATTCGAGCCCTCGAGGCCCCTGGCTTGTAATATAAAGCTTCTTTTTTTAATTTGTGTCTAGAGTTGTGTTGTGATATCTTCCCGTGAGTCCTTGATCTTGATCGTACACATTTGCGTGTATGATTAGTGTATGATTGCATCGAGGGCGTCACACTGATTAACTAGAAAAGTAATTGAATGTATAGACATTGTAAGATAGACCGGTGCAATGGATAGTAGGGAAGAAAACAAGGCATGAAATAATTCACATTTATGTTGTCTAACCAAACAGAATAGAAGGACACAATTTCACATATATGATGGCTAATTAAACAGGATAGCATGACACAATTTCACATGTATGATGGCTACCTAAACATGATAGAATGACATACATCAAAATATGATGAGTATGTAAACAGGATTACATGATATAACTATAAGATGTGACTATTAAAGTGGTTGGCATGCCATAAATCACAAACATGCCGTCGATGGAAACATGATGGCATGATATAATTCACGGATAGAATGACATAATTCAAAATATGATGACTATGTGAACAGGATGAGATGATATAACTATATTATGTCGTTAGAAAATGGGTTGGCATGCCGTAATTCAGATACATGCTGTCTATGTAAACATGATGGCATGATATAATTCAAATATATGATTTATATACTAAGGAAGTGAGCAGAGGGTAATCGCATATATGATGTGTCAACTAAGGAGATGGCATTCAATATCGTGTATATGATGTAAAAACTAAGCATTGCAATACAACATATGCATGATATGAGTAATATAACCCTGCCAAGTTTGAGCATACACCTCAGGGGGATAATAGGACTAGTCATCTGCCTCTGAATCCTCCTCTGAAGAGCTATCTGTAACCAGCAAGATATCTGCTTCACCAATTAGCATTGTCTGCTTTGAAGACCTTGTTTTCACTCCAGATTTCTCCATCACCAATTCAAATGGCTGATTGATGACCCACAAGTCTAGGGGATCTATCGTAGGCTTTTCGATAAGTAAGAGTGTCGAACCCAACAAGGAGCACAAGGAAATGATAAGCAGTTTTCAGCAAGGTATTCTCTGCAAGCACTGAAATTATCGGTAACAGATAGTTTTGTGATAAGGTAATTTGTAACGAGTAGCAAGTAATAAAAGTAAATAAGGTGCAGCAAGATGGCCCAATCCTTTTTGTAGCGAAGGACAAGCCTGGACAAACTCTTATATGAAGTAAAGCGCTCCCGAGGACACATGGGAATTATCGTCAAGCTAGTTTGCATCACGTTCATATGATTCGCATTCGGTACTTTGATAATTTGATATGTGGGTGGACCAGTGGTTGGGTGCTGTCCTTACTTGGACAAGCATCCCACTTATGATTAACCCCCATTGCAAGCACCGCAACTAGCACAGAAGTATTAAGTTAAACCTAACCATAGCATGAAACATATGGATCCAAATCATCCCCTTACGAAGCAACGCATAAACTAGGGTTTAAGCTTCTGTCACTCTAGCAACCCATCATCTACTTATTACTTCCCAATGCCACCCTCTAGGCCCAAACAATTGTGAAGTGTCATGTAGTCGACATTCACATGACACCACTAGAGGGAATACAACATACATCTCATCAAAATATCGAACGAATACCAAATTCACATGACTACTAATAGCAAGACTTCTCCCATGTCCTCAGGAACAAACATAACTACTCACAAAGCATATTCATGTTCATAATCAGAGGGGTATTAATATGCATAATGGATCTGAACATGTGATCTTCCACCAAGTAAACCAACTATCATCAACTACAAGGAGTAATCAACACTACTAGCAACCCACAGGTACCAATCTGAGGTTTGGATACAAAAGATGAACTAGGGTTTGAGATGAGATGGTGCTGGTGAAGATGTTGATGGAGATTGACCCCCTCCCGATGGGAGGATCGTTGGTGATGACGATGTTGATGATTTCCCCCTCCCGGAGGGATGTTTCCCCGGCAGAACAGCTCCGCCAGAGCCCTAGATTGGTCCCGCCAAGGTTCTGCCTCGTGGCAGCGGAGTTTCGTCCCGTAAGCTTGCTTCTAATTTTTTCTCGGATGAAATACCTCATATAGCAGAAGATGGGCATCAGAGGGCCACCAGGGAGCCCACAAGGTAGGGGGCGCGCCCAGGGGTGAAGGGCGCACCCCCACCCTCGTGGCCAGGGTGTGGCCCCCCTCTGGTACTTCTTGCGCCCACTATTTTTTATATACTCTAAAAAGTGCTCCCGTGGAGTTTCAGGAGTTTTGGAGATGTGCAGAATAGGTCTCTAATATTTTCTCCTTTTCCAGCCCAGAATTCCAGCTGGCGGCGTTCCCCCTCTTCATGTAAACCTTGTAACGTAAGAGAGAATATGCATAAGTATTGTGACATAATGTGTAATAACAGCCCATAATGCAATAAATATCGATATAAAAGCATGATGCAAAATGGTCGTATCAACTCCCGCAAGCTTAGACCTCGCTTCTCCTCAAGCGCAAACCGAAATAGAAAAATATGTCCACATGTTTAGAGATAGAGGTGTCGATAAAGATAAAATACGGACATGAGGGCATCATGATCATTCTTAGAACAGGAACATATGTATATATTGTCATATGATCTCTTATGCTAAAGTAACAATTCAATAACAATTTCAAGTATGAATCATAAACTTCATTGAGAACCAACAAACTCTAATCTCAGTCATTGAGGCAATTGCAATTTATCAGAACATAGGAAAGAGTCAATATAAGAGCTTTTCAGAAAGTCCTCATACTCAACTATCATTTAGTCTTTCACAATTGCTAACACTCATGCAATATTTATGGGTATGAAGTTTTAATCGGACACATAGAAATATAGGGGCTTATAGTTTTGCCTCCCAACGTTTTACCTCAAGGGTAATGTCAACAATAATAGTTCATGAAGACTCACATCCAATTAGCTATATATATCAGGATCTTTCCAACACATTGTGCTTGCCAAAGGTTAAAATTTAAAAGGAAAGGTGAAGATCACCATGACTCTTATATATGGTAGAAGATAAAAGTAAAAGATAGGCCCTTCGCAGAAGGGAGCAGAGGTTGTCATGCGCTTTTTTGGTTGGATGCACAAAATCTTAATGCAAAAGAACGTCACTTTATATTGCCACTTGTGATATGGACCTTTATTATGCAGTCTGTCGCTTTTATTTCTTCCACATCACAAGATCGTATAAAGCTTATTTTCTCCACATTAATAAGTCATACATATTTAGACAGCAATTTTTATTGCTTGGACCGATGACAACTTACTTGAAGGATCTTACTCAATCCATAGGTAGATATGGTGGACTCTCATGGAAAAACTAGGTTTATGGATATTTGGAAGCACAAGTAGTATTTCTTCTTGGTGTAGAGAACTTGGCTAGCATGAGAGGGAAAGGCAAGCTCAACATGTTGGATGATCCATGACAATATAATTTATCTCAGATGTAAGAAAACATAACCCATTACGTTGTCTTCCTTGTCCAATGTCAACTCTTAGCATGTCATACTTTAATGAGTGCTCACAATCATAAAAGATGTCCAAGATAGTATATTTATATGTGAACCTCTCTTTCTTTATTACTTCCTATTAATTGCAACGATGACCAAAACTATGTTTGTCAACTCTCAACAACTTTTATTCATCATACTCTTTTTATGTGTGCTCATTACTCTCCATAAGATCCATATGATCTCTTTATTTCTTTTTATTTCTTCTCTTTTATTTTATTTAATTCCCTTAAGATCATAGCAAAATAATCAAGCCCTTGACTCAACACTAATCTTTATTATATATAGCTCACTGACTCGATTACATAGAAGGATCATAAAGCAAAACTCACAACTAGATCATACTAAAACTTTATTCTACTAGATCAAGATATTATCAAAAGGATCGAACTAAGAAAACGGTAGAGATAAAAGTGATGGTGATACGATATCGGGGCACTCCCCCAAGCTTGGCAGTTGCCAAGGGGAGTGCCTATACCCATGTGATTATGTCTCCTTCTTTGGGGGTGCCGAAGATGATGGTTTTGTTGATGGTGTATGCTTCTTCCTTAATTTGCACTTGAGGACAGAATTTTGATCCCTCAGGTCATCAATCTCCTGCACCAGGCTTAATATCTTTTTGCATAATTCATGCTTGTTTTCCTGCAAGAGGCGAAATGGAATAAACTCGATCTTAAGTTTCTTTGCTCTATCAGGGAGGCTTGACTTTTTGAACTCCACATGCATGTCCTCAGGTTGAGGTAATGGGACTTCATCTTCATCTGAGCTTGTCTCCTCCTTTCCCTTGGGTTCATAGTCCTCTTCTTCTTCCGTAGTCCAACCACAATGCTCCACATCCCCATAGACCTTAGGATCTGCAAGGTAATCAACCACATAGCTTTCTCCTTCCGAATCCTGGGGCGACATGTTGCTCTAATCTACAGCAGGACAGCTCGAAACAAAGACATGAGATATTTGCGTGATACGGTGGTCAAAACCTTTGGGAGATTATATAATGATTTTTTACCAACCAAAAGAAGTATCGTGCAAGAAAACGGAGTCTGGAGAGCACACGAGGTGCCCACGAGGCAGGGGGCGCTCCCATGGGGGTAGGGCGCGCCTCCCACCCTCATGGAAGCCTCGTGTCCTTCGCGGACTGCTTCTTATTTTCCTATTTTTCTAAATATTCCAAAACGGAGAAAAATTGTCATTAGAACTGTTTTGGAGTCGGTTTACTTACCGTACCACATACCTATTCCTTTTCGGGGTCTAAAACATTCTGGAAAGTGTCCCTTATGTATTCCTTCGGGGTTACGGTTTCGATAATATTAGTTTCAACATTTATAGGATTACCTGAGATATAATGTTTAATTATTTGACCGTTCACCACCTTCGGATTTGTGCCTTCGAAGTTGTTGATTTTTATGGCACCAGAACAATAGACCTCCTCGATAATGTAAGGACCTTCCCATTTAGAGAGAAGTTTTCCTACAAAAAATCTTAAACGAGAGTTGTATAACAATACATAATCACCTACATCAAACTCACACTTTTGTATCCTTTTGTCATGTCATCTTTTAACTTTTTCTTTAAACAGTTTGGCATTCTCATAGGCTTGGCTTCTCCATTCATCCAGTGAGCTAATGTCAAATAACCTCTTCTCACTAGCAAGTTTGAAATCATAATTGAGCTCTTTAATAGCCTAATATGCCTTATGTTCTAGTTCGAGAGGTAAGTGACATGCTTTTCCATAAACCATTTTATACGGAGACATACCCATAGGATTTTTATATGCAGTTCTATAGGCCCATAATGCATCATCAAGTTTCTTGGACCAATTCTTCCTGGATCTATTAACAGTCTTTTGCAAAATTAATTTGAGCTCTCTATTACTCAATTCTACTTGACCACTAGACTGTGGGTGATAAGGAGATGCAATTCTGTGATTAACATCATACTTAGCAAGCATTTTACGAAAAGAACCATGAATAAAATGTGAACCACCATCAGTCGTTAAATATCTAGGGACTCCAAACCTCGGGAAAATAACTTATTTAAGCATCTTAATAGAGGTGTTATGATCAGCACTACTAGTTGGAACAGCTTCTACCCACTTAGTAACATAATCAACATCAACTAAAATATGTGTATACCCATTAGAGGAAGGAAATGGTCCCATATAATCAAAGCCCCAAACATCAAATGGTTCAATAACAAGTGAATAATTCATAGGCATTTCTTGACGTCTACTAATATTACCTATTCTTTCACATTCATCACAAGATAAGACGAACGTACAAGCATCCTTGAAGAGAGTAGGCCAATAAAAACTGGATTGCAATACCTTATGCGCAATTCTATCTCCAGCGTGGTGTCCTCCATAAGCTTCGGAGTGACACTTGTGTAGGATCTGTTCCCGTTCATGATCAGGTATACAACGTCTAATAACACCATCTACTCCTTCTTTATAAAGGTGTGGGTCATCCCAAAAGTAATGTCTTAAATCATAGAAAAACTTTTTATTTTGCTGGTATGTGAAACTAGGTGGTATAAACTTAGCAACAATGTAATTAGCATAATCAGCATACCATGGAGCAGTACGAGAAGCATTTATGACATTTAGTTGTTCATCAGGAAAACTATCATCAATAGGTAGTGGGTCATCAAGAACATTCTCTAACCTAGACAAGTTGTCTACAATGGGGTTCTCAGCTCCCTTTCTATCAATGATATGCAAATCAAATTCTTGTACTAGGAGAACCCATCTAATAAGTCTAGGTTTAGCATCTTTCTTTTCCATAAGATATTTAATAGCAGCATGATCAGTGTGAATAGTTACTTTAGAATCAACAATATAAGGTCTGAACTTATCACAAGCAAAAACAACTGCTAAAAATTCTTTTTCAGTGGTAGCATAATTTCTTTGGGCATTGTCTAGAGTTTTACTAGCATATTGAATAACATTTAGTTTCTTATCAACTCTTTGCCCTAGAACAGCACCTACAGCATAATCACTAGCATCACACATAATTTCAAAGGGTAAATTCCAATCAGGTGGCTAAACAATAGGTGCAGAAATCAATGCTTTCTTAAGTATTTCAAATGCTTCTACACAATCATCATCAAATACAAAAGGAATATCTTTTTGTAATAGATTACTCAGAGGCCTAGAAATTTTTGAGAAGTCCTTAATGAACCACCTATAAAAACTGGCGGGACCGAGGAAGCTTCTTATACCTTTAATGTCCTTGTGGCATGGCATCTTTACAATAGCATCAACTTTAGCTTTATCAACTTCAATGCCTCTTTCAGAAATTTTATGCCCCAAGACAATACCTTCATTAACCATAAAGTGGCATTTCTCCCAATTCAGAACAAGATTAGTTTCTTCACATCTCTGCAAAACTCGATCAAGGTTGCTCAAGCAATCATCAAAAGAGGATCCATAAACGGAGAAATCATCCATGAATACCTCACAAATCTTTTCACAAAAGTTAGAGAATATAGCCATCATGCATCTTTGAAAGGTAGATGGTGCATTACATAAACCAAAAGGCATACGTATATAAGCAAAAGTACCGAAAGGGCAAGTAAAAGTGGTCTTTGCTTGATCATCAGCTGACATGGGTATTTGAGAGAAGCCAGAGTAACCATCTAGAAAGCAAAAATGTGTATGTTTGTATAATCTTTCTAGAATTTGATCAATAAAAGGCAAAGGGTAATGATCTTTTTTAGTATCTTTATTTAATTTTCAGAAATTAATTACCATCCTATAACCTATAATAATTCTTTGCAGGATCAATTCATCTTTATCATTAGGAACAACGGTGATACCTCCCTTCTTAGGGACACAATGGACAGGACTTACCCACTGACTATCAGCAACGGGATAAATTATACCTGCCTCAAGGAGCTTTAGTATTTATTTTCTTACCACTTCTTTCATCTTAGGATTCAGCCGTCATTGGTGATCAATAACTGGTTTGGCGTCTTTTTCCAAATTTATTTTGTGTTGACATAGAGTGGAACTAATGCCCTTATGATCATCAAGAGTATATCCAATAGCAGCATGGTGCTTCTTCAGAGTTTTCAATAATTTTTCTTCCTCCTTCTCTGAAAGGTTAGCGCTAATAATAACAGGATATATCTTATTTTCATCAAGATAAGCATATTTAAGAGTATCAGATAATGGTTTAAGCTCAAACACGGGATCACCCTTGGGTGGAGGAGGATCCCCTAGGATTTCAACAGGAAAATTGTGTTTCAGAATGGGTCCTTGTTTAAAGAATACTTCATCTATTTCCCTTCTTTCATTCATAAACATATCATTCTCATGGTCTAGCAAATATTGTTCTAAAGGATCATTAGGAGGCACAGAAATAGAAGCAAGACCAATACTTTCATCTTTATTAGGCAATTCTTCATCACGAGGTTGTCTATGAAATTTAGAAAAATTAAACTCATGAGACATATCATCCAAACCAACAGAAACAATATTCGTATTGCAGTCTATCTTAGCATTAACTGTATTCAAGAAGGGTCTACCAAATATAATGGGACAAAAGCTATCTTGTGGGGAACTAAGAACAAGAAAATCAGCTGGGTATTTAACATTCCCACACAAGACTTCAACATCTCTAACAATCCCAATTGGTGAAATAGTATCTCTATTGGCAAGCTTAATGGTAACATCGATATCTTCTATCTCAGCAGGTGCAATATCATGCATAATTTCTTTGTATAAGGAATGAGGTATTGCACTTGCACTAGCACCCATATCACATAAGCCATTATAACAATGATCTCCTATTTTAATAGAAATAACAGGCATGCCTACCACAGGTCTATGTTTATCTTTAGCACCAGGTTTAGCAATTCTAGCAGTCTCATCACAAAAGTAAATAACATGCCCATCAATATTATCAGCTGAGAGATCTTTAACAATAGAAATATTAGGTTCAACTTTAACTTTCTCAGGGGGTTTGTGTGTCCTAATATTACTCTTGTTGACTACAGTTGAAGCTTTAGCATGATCCTTAATTCTAACAGGGAAAGGTGGTTTCTCAACATAAGCAGTGGGGACAACAGGATCATCATAAGTGATAGTTTTTTATTCAACTTTAATAGGTGCAACTACTTTTGTTTCAATGGGAGGATTATATTTAAACCACTTCTCCTTAGGGAGATCAACATGAGTAGAAAAAGATTCACAGAAAGAAGCTACTATCTCAGAGTCAAGTCCATATTTAGTGCTAAACTTACTGAAAACATCAGTATCCATAAAAGATTTAACACAATCAAACTTAGGTGTCATACCTGACTCCTTACCTTCGTCGAGATCCCAATCTTCAGAGTTGCGTTTAATTCTACCCAAAAAATTCCATTTGAATTCAACAGTCTTCATCATAAAAGATCCAATACAAGAAGTATCGAGCATGGAGCGATTGCTGAGAGAAAGCCGAGCATAATTTTTTTGAATAATCATTTATCTTGAGAGCTCATGATTGGGGCATGAATATAACATTGACTTAAGCCTCCCCCAAGCTTGAGCGATGCTTTCTCCTTCGTGAGGCCAAAAATTATATATATAATTACGATCACGATGAACAAGATGCATAGGATAAAACTTCTGATGGAATTCCAATTTCAACTGTTTGTAGTCCCGTGATCCCATATCATCACATAGCCTATACCATGTCAATGCATCTCCCTTCAAAGATAAAGGGAAGACCTTCTTCTTGATAACATCATCGGGCATACCTGCAAGCTCAAATAATCCAGAAAGTTCATCCACATAGATTAAGTGTAAGTCGGGATGTAATGTTCCATCTCCTACAATAGGATTAGCTAGCAGTTTCTCTATCATACCCAAAGGAATTTCAAAGTAAACATTTTCAGTAGGTTCAGTAGGTTGAGGGATAACTAATTGTGGTTCCAGACAAGGTGAATATACCCCGAACAAACCCCTCAAAGGATTATGTTCCATAGTAACAGGTGACAGTAAATTTCAGCACACTATATAAATTTTTCCTTACCAAATTCCACCTACTAAAGGGGCTTCACTCCCCGGCAACGGTGCCAGAAAAGAGTCTTGATGACCCACAAGTGTAGGGGATCTATCATAGCCTTTTCGATAAGTAAGAGTGTCGAACCCAACGAGGAATAGAAGGAAATGATAAGCAGTTTTCAGCAAGGTATTCTCTGCAAGCACTAAAATTATCGGTAACAGATAGTTTTGTGATAAGGTAATTTGTAATGAGTAGCAAGTAATAAAAGTAAATAAGGTGCAGCAAGATGGCCCAGTCCTTTTTGTAGCAAAGGACAAGCCTGGACAAACTCTTA
Organism: Triticum dicoccoides; assembly: GCF_002162155.2. NCBI lineage: Eukaryota > Viridiplantae > Streptophyta > Magnoliopsida > Poales > Poaceae > Triticum > Triticum dicoccoides. Next base: position 210,392,128 of record NC_041386.1, on the reverse strand, counting down.
TATGAAGTAAAGCGCTCCCGAGGACACATGGGAATTATCGTCAAGCTAGTTTTCATCATGTTCATATGATTCGCATTCGGTACTCTGATAATTTGATATGTGGGTGGACCGGTGCTTGGGTGTTGTCCTTACTCGGACAAGCATCCCACTTATGATTAACCCCCATTGCAAGCATCCGCAACTACAATAGAAGTATTAAGGTAAACCTAACCATAGCATGAAACATATGGATCCAAATCAGCCCCTTACGAAGCAACACATAAACTAGGATTTAAGCTTCTGTCACTCTAGCAACCCATCATCTACTTATTACTTCCCAATGCCTCCCTCTAGGCCCAAACAATGGTGAAGTGTCATGTAGTCGACGTTCACATGACACCACTAGAGGGATGACAACATACATCTCATCAAAATATCGAACCAATACCAAATTCACATGACTACTAATAGCAAGACTTCCCCCATGTCCTCAGGAACAAACGTAACTACTCACAAAGCATATTCATGTTCATAATCAGAGGGGTATTAATACACATAATGGATCTGAACATATGATCTTCCACCAAGTAAACCAACTATCATCAACTACAAGGAATAATCAACACTACTAGCAACCCACATGTACTAATCTGAGGTTTGGATACAAAGATTGGATACAAGAGATGAACTAGGGTTTGAGATGAGATGGTGCTGGTGAAGATGTTGATGGAGGTTGACCCCCTCCCGATGAGAGGATCGTTGGTGATGACGATGGTGATGATTTCCCCCTCCCGGAGGGAAGTTTCCCTGGCAGAACAGCTCCGCCTGAGCCCTAGATTGGTTCCGCCTCGTGGCGGCGGAGTTTCGTCCCGTAAGCTTGCTTCTGATTTTTTCTCGGACAAAATACCTCATATAGCAGAAGATGGGCATCGGAGGGCCACCAGGGAGCCCACGAGGCAGGGGGCACGCCCCCACCCTCGTGGCCAGGGTGTGCCCCCCCTCTGGTACTTCTTGCACCCAATATTTTTTATATATTCTGAAAAGTGCTCCCGTGGAGTTTCAGGACTTTTGGAGATGTGTAGAATAGGTCTCTAATATTTGCTCCTTTTCCAGCCGAGAATTCCAGCTGCCGGCATTCCCCCTCTTCATGTAAACCTTGTAAAATAAGAGAGAATAGGCATAGCTATTGTGACATAATGTGTAATAACATCCCATAATGCAATAAATATTGATATAAAAGCATGATGCAAAATGGACGTATCACTGATGCACGGGAAGAGCAGTTGAATATACAAACATTGTCGACAAAAGCAATGAGAAATACAAAAAACAAACGACATGATATAATTCACATATATGACGCTTGGCTAAACAGCATGGCATTGCATAATTCACATATATAATGCCTTTCAACAAGATAGCATTGCATAATTCACATATATAATGTCTTGTAACAAGATGGCATTGCATAATTCACATACATGGTAATTAGACACTAAACATGTGGCATTCACACAAAGCATGTCTAAACTAAGCAAATGACATAGCAATGCAAGATACCATACACACGATATGAGCATCATAACCCTGCCAAGTTAGAGCATGCACCTCGGGGGGGGGATAGGACTAGTCATCTGTCTCTGAATCCTCCTCTGAGGAGCTATCTGTAACCAACAAGACATGCGCTTCGTCAGATAGCATTGTCCGCTCTGAAGACCTTGTTTCCACTCCAGATTTTTCCATGACCATGCCGAATGGTTGATGCACATGAAGAGTAATTGAATGTACTAAAATTGTTGACAAATTTAACATGTAATAAAAAATGATGTCATGATATAATTCACATATAAGGTGACTGGCTAACTAGGGTGGCATTGCAAAATTCACATATATGATGCTTGGCTAAAAAAGATGGCATTGCATGATTCACATATACGATAAAGAAACTAAACAGATGGCATTGACACAAAGCATGTCTAAACTAAGCAGATGACATCTTGAATGTATACAGTAAGCAATGCAAGGCACCATATGCATGATATTACCAACATCAGCATGCCAAGTTAGAGTGAAGACCTCATGGGGTAAATAGGAGTGGTCTTCTGCTTCTGAAACCCCCTCAGAACAGTTATCTTCCTCTTGATTACGATTCGAAATGGGTGGAGGGGGGCTGCCTTTGCACCCACCATGGAGCGACGTCTGCATGAAATTTTATTGCCACGCAAGGCTCGTCTCTTTTGCTCTACATGTTTAGTTCCATTGTGTACAACAACTGACATGCATAGGAATAAAACATAGTGAGATTATGTAAGGAGTGCATGCACAAATCCAGAGTGATGGTAGCAAACTGTGGATAGACCCAAAACAAATGATAGTAGGCAGATAATAGCTTTAGTTAAAAAATACAGATAATGGCTCCTTTAATATTTGTTTGCAACCAACATGAAACTCATAGTAGACACCCGAGATTAACTATATAGTAGACATATAGTACTGATTGCTGCCCCAATATGTACCCCACAACCATTTAAAAACTCAGGTTTCAGCATAAGTTTGGACCTGAGTTCGAGTCTAATAGGTGAACACGACGATAAAGTAGCATGTCATCATATTAACCGATGCATAACGTAAGCAGACACGGAAGAGTGGGACCTCTCTTGCGGACCCGTGTAGTCCTCAAGGTCATCTTCTCAGTTGATGATGGTAATGTAGTTGTCGTGGCTGATGGCGGAGGGGAAGAAGATCTGAGGCGGTGAAAGACAGTCTAGAGAGCGGATCCCTGTTGTGGTGAACCCTTTCATCATTGGAGCAGTTGAGCTGGGGTGGAACACAGCACTGCAGGAGTAGGACAAACCACACAAGGTTTTCTTTGACACATTTCTGTAACAGAAGTAATTGTGTAAGGGCTTGTTTGAATTTGAGGATTCTAACAATGCAGGGATAGGAAATAGATAGGAATAGGATAGGAATGCACGTGCAAAACAGAGAATTTAAAAACACTGGATTTCTGCCAATCTCGGTGTTTGGTTCACAAGAATTGGAAGATCACATGATGCAAAGAAGCATGGTGAGATTAAGTCAAACTACAAGAAGTGTACAACCTCTTTGGCGAAGCCATGTCGATCTCAGTGTGATTGGGTTGGCCGGTGAGGATGCTCTGGCTGACTTGGATGTCAGAGGAGGGCAAGAAGACCTTAGGCGTCTGGAGATGAAGCCCGAGGTACTGCTCCGCTGTGATGGAGGGTTTCATTGTTGGAGCAGCTCCGGTGAGTTGTATGATGCCGAGGCTGAAGCAGGACAAGAGAGACAACGTTAACCTGAGTGGAATTCTAATAACATCTCCAATAGATGACGTAAAATACATAACCACAAAGTGCTAGATGTATACATCAACCGCTCATCCCTGAACTTAACTGTCGAAACGGAATTTAACTGTCCAAACTGAACTTAACTATCAAAACTGAATTTTGCTGTCGAAATTGAATTTTACTGTCGAAACTGAACGCACTAGAGGTGAGGCTACAAGTCAGTCGACTGACTTTTTCATCTCTGGTCAGTCGATTTTGCAGCCGTTGGATACGAAATCATGGGCCTGCAGTTCATCTTCAACTTCCACCCCCTGAGCCGCCAGTCACCACCGGCCAAATAGCCGCCCCCCGCCGCCCCGCCCGCCCTGAAAACACTCCCCACCGCCGGTCCACCGCCGCCCCAGCCATCCCTGTAGGCCCCCCCGTGCCGAGCTTTTTCTCCAGCGATCCCCACGCCACCACCCCACCACCGCCGGCGGCCACCGCCCCCACCCTGAACCCTAAGATAGATAGTGGGGTACCTCTCCGGCGAGCGCTCCTCCCCGCTGCAGCTGGTTCTTTCTTAACTCCAGGGAGCCCCCCCTGGAAATCGACTGACCCAAAAGTCGATTCAGTCGACTGAAGTGTAGCTAAATCGGAGCAGCTTCGCAAGTAAGAGCAAGAGCGAGAGCAGCAGCGCGAGCAAGAGCTAGAGCAAGAGCAGACCAGGCGGGGGACCGAGAGCAAGAGCAGAGCAGTAGCGCAAGCGAGAGATAAGGAAATAACAACTCCTACTAATGTGGACGTCACCGCCGAGGGTGCGATGCCGTGGAGGAAGTGGCCGGCGACGCCGGCGTGGATGGAGCCGCGCCGTGTCGGCTCGGGGCCAAGCGCCGGCAGCACCCTAAGATCAAATCAAGAAGAAAATGCAGAGATTAATGCACAACCTCTTTGGTGGCGCCGATTAGGCTGCAGCTTCATACGAGGAAACGGTGATGATGATGCTCTTCCGGTGGTGCAGGTGAAGATGGTGGTGTGGGAATGGAGGTGGCGCGAAAGACGAGGGGAACATCGAGGCGGCTCCTTGGAGGTGGAGGATGGGGTGGCTGAACCGGAGGGATGATCAGATCGACGATGGATCCTCATCCGGTACGGTGGATGAGGGACATCGAGGTGTTGCTGTGGACGACATCGTCGAGGAAGAGGCTCCGGCTGTGTGGCGGACGGAGGAGGGTGTGGGGCTTCGCGGGTTTTGCCAGCCTCGGTGTACAAATGGGTGGGCGGATGGGATGGGAGTGGGGAACCATGGCTTAGGGACGCGCTTGTCTGAAATGTGGGGTAAGTTACGAAAGTACCCCCACCGATTTGAGGCGGTTTTTTCGGTTCAGGGGTATCACGGGCATTTCGCGTGTCAGGATTTCACAGGAGGTGGGAGTTTTCGCGCGCATTGTAATTTTGGAATAGCAAGGTACGGGTTGAGATGGAGGGAGTTGTCGGAGCACAACGAGACAAAGATATATCTTAAATATTTCGGGCTAACAAGGCGCGGGTTGAAGAGGCGGGAGTTTCGTAGCACGATAGACAAAGACGCTAGCTTGAAATTTTGGCATAACAAGGTGCGGCTTGAAATTTTGGGAGAACAAGCTTAACGTGTACCCAAAAAGACAATTTAGACTAGTATGATATACTACGTACAATGTGTTTAACACGCACAACACACACAGACACCATTTAGACTAGTAAGGTACACATGCATTGCACGCATGAGATTTGGCAACCAAATTAGGAATAAATACCACATTATAGCATGTAAGCTTTGAGTCATATATGCATCATGTAGATGTTCGTTTAGTTCTTATAGTTCATTTCATTGAAAATCATCTAGTTTTTATAAGAAAGCTAATCTATTTTAAGATTCATGGAATTGTGTGTTGTAAGGCATAATGTAGAAACAAATCATGTAGAAAAACATTTGGGCAATTCTGATACGGAAGATTCTAGAACAAAAAAGAAGTGCTTGTGTTTTGAGGTTTGTGCATTATGCTTAAGTTCAACCATAGAGTCTACTAGATGGTACATGTGGCAAAATCTGGTGGAATCTAGATGATATCCAACGGCCAGTAGTGCTCAAATTTGCCAGCTCTGCACCATTGGATTGACCTCATCCAACGATCATCTTTCAAAGTTAAAGTTATCCGCACACTATATAAAAAATATAAAATATAATATACATATAGGGGTATAGATATAGATATGTGATGCGAAAGCCACCAATCATCTCCAATTAGAATAGTGTGTCCATGCACGGATGCAATGTGGCCAAACGATGTCTGCCATCGGTATCTCAAATTCAAACCAATCTCACCTTGTTCAATGTGTATACATTGCAACATGCTCGTTTCCAAACCACACAGCACAGATCTCCGTTATATTCATGCATGCATGGGTTTGAAACATCATGATCTCTTATTCAAATATTTGAATTCAACTTTACATTGATTATGACCTCACCTAGTATTTTACACCCACACATTGGTCTTCTCTTTATAATTGTACCACTAACTTTGTCTCATGCATGCATGAACACACACTACCAGTCGGCATTATCTATGTACACATGCAATCTTTTTCTCCAGGTCGGTCTGCCATGAAGGCACACACACACATCCCCCTTTCCATCATATCGGGTATTCTTTATCTCTCACGTGCATGCGCAACGATCGATGTTCCTCTATGTGTGTGTGTGTAGCTAGGTCTTTCATAGTTTTCCACATAAACCGATCAATCTATATATCTAGTGAGGTATCACCCTCTTTCCCACGTCCACATCGATCAATCTATACCTCTCTATATAGGATTACATATATAGCTAATACACCCACATTAATTATATATCGAACGCCCCCTCTCATCATCCATGCCTTCCGTTTCATCTCTCAGACGCGCGCACAATGGCGAAGACAGGGGCAGCAAGGGCCCTGCCCTCCTAACATCACTATATATCGAGGCTAATATGAATGTGATCATTAGACAATTGCTGCTAAAAATGGTTTAAGTTGATGAATTGGCCCTCCTCGTAAAGGATTAGCAATGCTTGGCCCCCTACCTCATGGGACATTTTTCATGGCTCTGCCACTGCGCGCAACAGCACACATTCTCGCCCCCTCTCTCTAAATATTGATCTCGCAGTTGTGCACTCCTTCATAATCTCCTCCACTTGGCCCCTCGCACCATCTTCTAGCCCCCACCGGATTTTGCCACATGTACAATCTAGCAGACTCCATGGTTGAACTTAAGCATAATGCACAAATCTCAAAACAACAGTGGTTCTCCTTTGTTCTAGAATCTTCCATATCATAACTGCCCAAACTTTTTTTCTAGTTGAATTTCCATTATTTGTTTTGACTTTATGCTTTACAACGCACAATTCCATGAATCATAAAATATATTAAGGGCTTCTTTGATTCAAAGGATTCTCGAAGGAATTTTGGAGGATTCTAATCCTTAGGAATTTTTCCTATCTTGGTTGTTTGATTCATAGGATTGTGAACCATTGGAATTTTTCCATATGATTCATTTGCACTAGATTTCATAGGAAACATCCCATCCACTCAAACCTCTTCGAAAGAATTCTGCGTTTTTTTATGCAAAATCAAACACTCGTACCATCCTGTAGGATTCAAGACAACATTGCACTCTAATCCCATGTTCTTCCTATTCCCGCGTTTGGAAATCCTATGAATCAAAGCGGCCCTAGGTTTTTTAATAAAAACTAATTGATTTTGAATAAGATGAACCATAATAATTAAACGAAGGTCTACATCAGGCATATATGACTCAGAGCTTACATGCTACATTGTGGTATTTATTCATAATTTGGTTGCAAAATCTGACGCGTGCAATGCACGTGTACCTTACCAGTACTTCGAGTATGTGCAAAACACAATGGCACACTACACAGTGTCTCTCTTACAGTTCATGAAGCCACGTGGCACATGTGGAGGCGTTGTCGCAACATCCTTGTGTGGATTGATCACAGTGGCGCGCTGCTGGTTCCAGAAGAATGTACTCGTCCTCCTTGAGCCACACTGGCGGTACATGCACGAAGCAAAGATGTGCACGCACGCCACGCACGCACTCATTCCCTTGAACGCACATGCGGGTACACAGGCGGACACAATTTTGTACCAAGATCCACCCCGTGTGATAATTTGACGTGTGTAAAGTCCTTCACTTCATTGATGGTCAATTAATACAACGCATGCAAATTGAGTGGACGTGAGGGCGGAAGAAAGACATTACTACTCCACTGCGCGCATGCGAGTAGTTAAATCATGGGTTGCTAGTAGTACTTCAATTGGTCTCCTTCGTATTTTGTGTGTGCGTCTTCCTTCTTTTTTTGGGGTGATAATCCTCCTTCTTCTTTTGCTCCTGTGTTTCTTATTTTGCTTCGGGTGTTTGGCCGCACGTGTCACCTTCTCTGCGAGGCATGAATAGAACAATGCTAAAAATGAGATGACTAGCAAATTAGATCATTCTTTATCACCAATAGAACAATGCCTCTTGCTAGTAATATATAATAAGAGTAGAGAGGATATGGCACTGGGCTGCCATGTTTCGTGCTCCTCCGTCGTACACCAATGGAAAACTTGAGTATCTCGCACAGTTCTTTGTTCCTCCTTAGGTCGTCGGCACATTTATACGAGTAGTCAAATCACAAGGCCCCACCTTCTAGCAGTAATGAGCCATCAAATCACAAAAGCCCTCGCCTCTCGTGAAAAGGACCAAGCTAGACTACCCCGCCCTCTAGCCTTTTAAAAATGTATACATTTGTACAGTAGTAGTATCGATGGATAGCGCCATGGAGCAAAACTAACAAGATGTAATGAAAGAAAAAAGGTGGTACATATAGAGAGTGCTCGTAACCAAATTATGCATATACTATATGACACTACCCACTGTGAAGGTACTAGTAAAATAGACTAGTAACTGGTCTATGTTACTCTCCACTATGACCAGCCAAAGTCGAGGCACAGATACCAACAAGGGCCTGGTTGTGTCTATACTTGGACAACTCACCCGACTGCATGCGCACCAGGCAGACAAAGCTCGTGTCGTGTTGGTGCCGTGTGCGGCCCGCACATTAACCAAAACCTCGCGCCTCCATCTTAGCCTCCACATTTAAAACATCTCAATCTCAAGGCCATGGAGCAACTTGAAACCTATGATAGAGCCAATCGGATGGTTGAGAACACTACAATTCGTAGCTACAGATGCGTGTGTGAGAGAGGACGAGTGCGTGTGTGTGTGAGAGAGTACAACTGTATGTGGGTGGCATCGACCTAGGGATCAGTGATGGTGCGTGTGAGAAGTCCCGAGAGATAGGTGTAATGCGTCTGAAAAAAAGACTAGTCTATAGCTCGCCACGAGGCTATTCCTGTCGAACGCCAAGCGTAAGATATGTATCCGACGGTGCCACTTTTTGCACATACACAGCAGTAGAAAAAGAACTAGTACCATGGCATATGCTACACCATGGCCGAGAAAACGTGACGATGTTATGCCATCCGGGAATAGTGCCATACTTCGAAACTAGAACCGTCAATAAATTTTGAGCGCGTCTCGTCACATTCCAAATTACTACTACTACCACGCTATATTTAATTACAATCCTGTTCACACCGATCACAACCTAAACGGTTTCCCACTTAGGAGCATATTAGTAGTACTCCTACTCGGTTATAAATACTACTATGCTAAGATGACTGCACATTCCTCCTCAACTCCTCATCCACAAAAAACAATAAAGTCAATCAAGCCATAGCCAGCGTGAGTTCTAGGTCGAGAGATTTCCACCAGGGAGAGGTGAGCATTGAAGAGGAAGCACGAGAGATGTCCCACCTCGCCGTGAAAGCAACCGACATGTCCAGCCATGCAGCAGTAGTAGCACAGAGGTCCCGCCACGCCGCCGAAGCAGCACAGAGGTCCCGCCGCGCCGTCGGTGTAGCAGACTGGTCCGGCCACGCCATGGAAGCAGCAGAGATGTCCCGCCGCGCCGCCGAAGCAGCAGGGAGGTCCCGCCGTGCCGCGGCAGCCTGGGAAAATTCTCGCGGGCAGGCGAGGTCTCTTACAGGCGCATGCATGCGATAGTGCATAGCCAGATGGATCAGATCTCCGGCTGAGCGAGGATGCAGGACGAGGCTACCGACATCATCTGGCAACTGGGGGAGGGCAATGCGAAGCTCCGAGGCGAGCGCGACCTGCTGAGGGCGAAGATTGCCGGAAGGGCGAAGCAACAGGAGGAGGAGACTGCTGTCGTGTTGCAGAGGACGAGCGTGATCATCAAGAAACTTATGGACGAAAATGCCATGCTCCGCATCGAGCGCAACAGGCTGGTGGAGGAATCCATGGATGCTGCCAAGCAGCATATTAAGGACATGATACTGATGAAAGAGATCATCGCCCGCCGCGAGAACTAGTCTCCACGACCTGCAGCGCATAAAGAAAGTAGAGATCAGCGAGCCAGATCGTTGTATGCGTCTTCCTTCTTCTTTTGCCCTTGTGTATTTCGGGTGTAGCCGCATGTGGCTTTTTAAATTATCTTCCTAATTATGTAAGACAATTATTATCCACTCTCATCGTCCTTATATATATTCATCAGTCATGCTATAAGTCGCAGTAGATGCTATATAGGTCCGTCAGATCGTACACCAAGATCCATGCAGAATTTTCTTTTCAGATTTTCTTTTCTCTCTCTTAAATCTCAGTCGAATGAGACATTGCCAAGCCATTAAACAGAGGCTCAGGCGCCATTAATGAAGACCTTGGGAGAGAGGTGGACGGCAGATGGAGGTCAAAGGGCTCTCCTCCCGATAAGCACGCGCAGGGATCTGATCGCATGCCTCCCGTACTCAAATAGCTACCATGCACGGCGCCTCCTAGCTAATAAATAAAGGGGACGCGTGGCGGCACGTAAATGGTAAATGGAACGCCCGCGGTTTCAATAATACTTGTGTTTATGATTGTAACGTGACAACACTTGTTCCAAAATGACTTTGTTGATTGTTAATCTGTGCGCCTTCCAAATCAGACAGCAAAAAATACCATCGATCCGTGAGATGCCTGCTCAAAAATGCAATTAGATATCTAAAAAATGCCATCGTTAAGTTAGATGTTTCCTCAGAAATGCCATTAGACATTGATATTTTCATGTCAAACCCGTTGACCATGTTACATGACAAAAATAAGCCGATTCTCACAATGATAAGTTAATGGTGTCCAGCACAACACACCCCTCAAATAAAACTAAGCACCCTGGAATTCTTTGACAAAACTAAGCACCCTGAAATTTTTTGACAACTAAACTGCTGGCTATATGATGTTGGCCATATATATTGTACGTATATAATGTCAAGAAACGAGTGGTAGTACTATACCAACTAAAAGATGAAATGTACAAAATATAATGAGAAGAAACATAACATAGTTCTGCTGGGGGCTCACCACAACACACCCCTCAAATAAAACTAAGCACACCAAAAATCAAACTAAGCAACTAATCCAATAGACACTGCATTAGAATCACCATGAGCAACAACACTGCCACCTTACTCGGAGTCCTCGTCCACATCCTCGACTTCGTCCTTGTCCCTCTTCCTCTTGGGCGATACTTCTTTGCTTGAACCGCACACTTGGCTCTTGCTCTTCATCCAACCCTTGTAGATATTGAAACAAAGCTAGCCATCCATTGCAGCATAGTGGATGTGGTTTATATCTAGTACAGTCCACCGCCATGCACGATGAAACGTGTGCGGAGCTTCCTTCAGTTCACCGTACATAGGATCAACCATGGCTCCTGCCAGGGTCAGCATTGAAGGCTGATCAAGGGAGGGCACCAGCCCTTCCTTCTGGAGGTCGAAGGGGTCGCCTACAATGAGGCCTATCTGACCCAGGATTTCCTTGTCGTTCCTAAAGTCTACAGTAATGAATTTGACTCAGCCGCCCTTGAGGTAGTCCTTAAATTCCTTGCACTCAACGTCAACATTGCATATGTGGTAGACCAAGCATAAGTCATGCACACAAACCTGGATCATGGAGGGCTTCTTCTTCTCTGCCTCCTTTAGTTTCTTCTCGCTTCCCAGTACTGTGGTGTACTCAACATCTAGCCCAGTGACCCACTCATCATTTGAGTTTTCGAACATGCATTTGAAGCGAGCAAGGCATTCTTTCACCATTGCGGAAGAATGGGTGTAGATGACGTCGAACTCATCGCCGGTGATGGTTCTAACCTTGTACTCACCGCCGATCATGGAGACTTAGGACGCCATGGATTTGGGAGGAGGGTTAGGATTAGTGGAACTGCCATAATGTGAAAGGACGGGACAACAAGGAGCGGTTTATCGATTGTAAAACTGTCAAGTGGGGGGGGGGGAGTGCGAATGGCAGGGTAGTGGCTTGCCTCGTGGATAAATGGATTCATGCACAGTACTATGGGGGCCCAATTAGATGTCATGTCTACTCGACCCCAATTAAATGGCTTTCGATGTCATGTCAAGCGTCGGGAAAATTACAGGTGATGCGAAGCTTTCCATTCTCCCATGATACGGGCTTCCGAGAGCCCTTGGATCTGAGATTGAATGGTTGCATGGCGTGATTCTTGACCTATGGGTGAATATCCTATCCTGGAGGGTTATTCTGCAAATTTTCAACAACTTAGCATGCGACCGTTCGATCTTAGATCCAAGGGCTACCAGCAGCCCGTATCATGGTCACGCCTACCACGACCGTCCACTCGCTCGCGCGGTCGCGCCCTTGGAGATTTAACACGGTGCGCTAGGCTATCTGATGTTGGCATGTCATACATAGTCATCACTTAGTCACTCAAACAACAAGGTTAGCTATAAGGTTGGCTACGAGAGTATTTTTTCTTTACTTCTCTCTATCTCTTTCTTCGTACTATTTATTGCATTTGCCAAGGAGTGACCTCTTCCAATGAAATGGTGCTTAGATGAGGTGCTATGGGCATTAAATGGCTTAGAAACACAAGTCCCCAATGCATAGGTGCTTAGTTTTTTGTTGCTAAGTTTGCTTCATCTAGGTACACGTGCTTATCACTGTTTCTTCCTGGGGTCACCAAACTAGTCTCTCTCTTCTTAATTATGTTGCCACATTAGACTTTATGCCTATGTGGCGGCCTTAGCACCTGTAGGATCAAGTACATAGTGGGCTATAAGCCCGCTTTACATGGCATTTTTGCATATGTGCGGGAAAGAGGCAAGGAAAAAGTGGAGGAGTGGGCTCTCAAGCAAGAGCCAGCCTCTACATGGTGGAGCATCGGGAGAGGCACCTGTATGGAGGTGGTCAGGAATCGAGAGACTCAAGCCGGTTGTAGCGCCGCAGTTAAAATGATAATGGCAAGTCAAATCACCGGGCCCCACCTGTCCAGCAGTAACTCACTGTCAAATCACACAGCCCTACGTTTGCAGTAGCCTACTCCCTCATCTTCTCGCGTCTCTGTAGAACCAACTAGGCGGAACTGCCCCGCCTACCACGCGGGAAAAGCCCTGTCCTTGAAATCTCCCACTCATTGTCAAACCAAGTAAGTATCTCCTTCAACCTGGCTAACTTTGCCTGGTCGCTACCGGCGATCTGCCTGATTCGCTGCTGCATCCCCTCCATAGATCCTCGTCCGAGGAGAGAGGAGGTGGTTTTGCAATAGATAAGAGGGAGAGGCGAGAAGGTGGTTTTGGAATGGAGATGATGGAGAGGAGAGGAGGTGGTTTTGCAATGGAGAAGAGGGAGAGGAGCGTGCAGCAGCGATTTAGGATTGGACGAGAGGGTCGGCGCACTATGACTGGATCAAAATCAAAATCAATTTACCCTTCAATTAAGAAAGCGACCCCACATTAACTAGTCTCCGTTTTATTCTGGGCCATAATTGACCATGATTTTCACAAATAAAATATATGTTATACATTGCAAAAATAATATAATTTGAAAGTACATTCAGATACGAACCAAACGATACAATTTTTGGTGACATGCATTCACATTTTGCTTGTCAAATACAGTACGTGGTCAAACTTTGACCCAAAATACGCAAAACAAAAAAAATACTTCCAAGACCAGCGCCGCTCTTCCGCTCTTCTCCTCTTAAATCACAGCCGCTCCTCTCCTGTTCCAGTCTAAATCCAGCGCCGCTCCTCTCCTCTTCCATTTCAAAACCACCGCCCCTCCTCTCCTGTTCCAATCCAAAACCAGCGTCGCTCATCTCCCGTTCTAAACCAAAACCAGCGCTGCTCCTCTCCTCTTCCATTCAAAAACCACCGCCAGCGAGTGAAGGTGCTGTGGAGAAGTAGATCGATGGAGGAGTACAACAGATACATGAGGATCGCAGAAGACGACCCTGTGAAGATAGCTAGGATGTTGGAGATACAGTCTTGGTTTGACAACAAGGACCAACTAGCGGCGACATCCATGGCCAAATATCTACAACCAAGGAAAAAGGCGGTGATACTCCTGGAGGGAGTCACGCGGGAGTACGTAGAGCTTCCTCTGGGCCATGGAGCAAACTGATTCACCAAATCCGATCGTGAGGGAGCGGTGGTGGGAGTATCGATCCCAGATGGAGCATCCACCAGAGATTGAAGGATCCAACATTTATAGGGTGCCGCTTGTGAGGGTGTCGTGCCAGAGCGAACCGGTGGAGTCTTCGTCGACCGAACCCAACTGCAAGAGAAGAAAAATAGTTGGCCCGACGAAGCTTCCCCGCCATCCTCTCCCTCGCCGTTGACATCGTCTCATGGGGCGGCTGTCTACCACCGAGGAATAGGAGGGATTGCCCCCCAGACCAATAGTCGGGCAGGTTGTGAATTGTCAGGAGGAGCTTAGGGTTGTTAGTATTTGCAGGTTGTGAATTGTGTTTTATGTTGTGTATTTTGAGAGTACTTTCAGATATAAATGTCTTTTGAATTTCAGATTTGCAGTATTGAGCATATGAAGTATTTTATGAATTCTAGAGATCTATTTTTAGCACTTAAAAATGTAGTTTCATAGGAGTATAAAAGTGCAGACAATGTGATTCTCAGAGAAGAAACGGCAAGTTTCAGTTTTAGATAAGAAACCCCAAGTTAAGTTTCAGACAAGAAGCTGCAACTTTCAGAGGCAGAGCATTTATATTAACACGGCCTTTTCAAACAGTGTTAACATCATGCTGGAAGTTATATACATGGTCGAAACTAGAACTACCAGCCAGTTAACATCATCCTGATCAACATTCATGCATAGTACATCTTCATATGATGCACGGTCAAAAAGATATGCTATTTTCAAAATGCCCACACAATGTCGAGTGTGCGAAAAATAGAGAAAACGAGGGACGAAGTTTTGGCAAGTGTAGGACGTGGTGTGCGCAGATGACAATTGGGACCCACATGTCAATAAAGGCAGAGGCAAAAATTTTGGAGATATTTTCTCTGCACAGGTGGAATCGAACCCGGGCGGAACAGCTGTTGGGTAGTGTCACTCGGCCAGTGGGCTAGTTCAGTTGTTTCATTACTAATAAGGCACTTCCTCAGGTGGTCGAATCTCCTCCTGCGCCTTTGTGCGCTTGCCGCAACGCCGCTGTCTGCCGTTGTGAACATGTTGAACAAACGAGAGGAATCTGGAGAGGACTGTACATGGAGAGGCGGACAGTCAGGACCCACCAGGTCTATGGCCGTACGCAAGCAAGTGCTTCATCGAAAAAATACTTCCTCCTAATGCTATACTGACGTTGGGGCCCACGGGTTTGTCAACATAGTTACATTTTTAGGTGCTTCAACGTAGTTACTATAGGAGATAAATTCACAACGAAGCCGGGGAGCTGGCAGGTATCATTTATTATCACTGGGGCAGCAAGTATCAGCTGGGTTTTGGGCTGCCCCGTCTAGGCTTTCTTTTTTAACATGCGCAGCCCATGACCTCGGATGGGAGGTCCATAGGCCTGTTTGTATTTTCTTGAGGGTCGTCATGTATCGACCGGCCTATGGACCTCCCATCCGAGGTTTTATTTTTCCTGAAACATTGGCAACCCAATTTATGTATTTTTTGAAGAAAATGCATAGGTCTGTTCTATTTTTCCATATAAGAATAGGAACGCCTGGTCCAACTTATGTTTCCCTTTTAACTATATTATATATATTTAAATTATTTTATATGTTATTATATGTTATTGTTATTGTCATCATATATTTAACAGATACTTACACATGTAAGAAAACAATATCCCACATCTTGTTAACTTATAAAAATAATTTCTTAACAATAAAATCCTGGATTTTTTTGGCAACGAAAATCCCGGTGATTGTGTATAAAAGCTTGGTAAGATTTAAGGACCAATGTAATAATAAATCACTTATTATATAAAACAAAATGCTCAATCCCCGTTTATTATTTGATAACATTGCTGCACCCACCCCAGCATTATAATTAGAATCAGCCCAGCAAAATCGTGTATTTCGAGAAAGTGAAAATGGCCTGTAATTTTTTAGGAAAAACATAATGGGCCGCATGGACGCTACATTATTTGTTCACCCAGCCCAGCTAGTGGACTGTAATTCAAAAAAAAGATCAAATGGACTGTAAATTCTACCCCGCAAAAAAAGACTGTAAATTCTGAAAAATGGGTTAAATATGTGCCACATTTTTGGAGGCTGAAATGTGGGCCAATAGGCCGAAGACAATGCAAGTCATTGTCAACTTAGTCAACAAATGATTCTGACATCATTAGCCGTTGGATTTACATCCAATGACCGACATCCATCTTCAATCTCTTGTCTTCTTCCTCCAGCGCCGCCGGGACCACCTGCTCCCGCCTCCTGCTACTAGCAGCTCTGCATAGCACGCTTCGCTGTGAAGTGCTACTCCGCCATTGGCCAGGCCATCCCTCCACCCCTCCACACCTCCTGTTCTTCTCCACCGACTGTCGAACCACACCGCACTAGAACCAGTTAACCCTCGTACACCTCTCCGTCTGCGACTCTACTCCCGCGTCTTCCCATCTTCGGCTCGTTGTTGTCCGGGGCCTCGCCGTCGTCCACCACCTTGGATGCGCTCGGTGCGGAGTGGTCAACATGGTCAACGAATGACACCATCAGAAGTAGACTGTGCGTGGAGAGGCTGACAGCTGGGTTCACGGCTGCACGCAAGGAAATGCCTCCTTATTACGCGCAAAATAATGATTCCTCCACCTGACAGCTAGGACCCACCGGTAGGGCCTCCGTATTTCGCGAAAAAAGTTCCCACCGCTGACAGGTCAGACCCACCAGCTATGTCTTCGCACGCAATGAAGTGCCTCCTTATTTCCCACAAAAAATGAATACTCCCCTTGCTAGTTGGGACCCACCTTGGTGGGAGGCTGACTTGTGGGCCTACTAAGTTGACGGGGATGGAGTGCTTTGTTAACTTAGTCAATATGAACGATTCTAGCTCCAGTGACCATACGATGTCCATCCAACGGCCGTAGTGCTTCTTCAACCTCTCGTCTTCTTGCTCCAGTCGTCCAAAGCAGCGCCGGTTGTGCCGCATGCTCCCGCCTCCCGTGGCTGGCTGTGCTGCTGCGGAGGCCTCACTGCCCCTACTATTCCCACCGCTGGCCAGGCCCTGCGGCGACGGCAGCCTCACACCGCAGCCGAACTAGTGAACCCCTGTACTCCTCTCCGCACGGGCTTCCACTGCCGCATTTTCCCCGGATCCGCATCGCCCCCTTCCTAGGCCTCGCGGTCGTCTACCGCCCTGGTGCTCACGGCGCGGCGTGGTCAACGTGGTCAAGGAACGGCTTCCATCGGACATGGACTGTACGTGGAGAGGCTGACAGCAAGGAAGTGCCTCCTTATTACGTGGAAAATAATTATTCCCCCACCTGACAGCGGGGACCCATCGGACAGGCCACCGTATTTCATGAAAAAAATGTTTCCCCCTGACTACTGGGACCCAATAGCTACATCTTCGCACGCAAGGAAGTGCGTCCGAAAAAAAACGATTCGCCCCCCTGACTGCTGGGACCCTCCAGCTACAGTTTCGTACGCAAGGAAGTGCCTGACAGTCGGGACCCACCTGGTCGAAGCGTTCGTAGCATTGTCATTCTGGTCGCGAACGTGTACGTACATACTGGTTGATGTAGAAGCGCGCACATGTCGTAGTAGAGGCACACATGTAGCATGTACACGTACGTACAGCGGCCAGTGTGCAAGAAAGAAAATACGGCCATGTACGTACATACGGGTAGGGTCTCGAACGCCTACTCGTGCATACGTATGGCCAGGGCTCGTGTACATGGCTGGGTCAGAACGAAGAAACATCTTCGTCGTCGTGTTCACGGGGAGCCAACCAGCTGGGTCGGAACGGAATGCGTCGTCGTGTTCATCGGGAGGGCTTGGACGGAATAGCCGATGGAAACGAGGCCTGTCGTATCGCAGAACGGAGGAAACGTCCTTGGGTTCGACTGACCACGTTCGAAACGGGATCCTGTTCATCGGGAGGGGTCTGGCGTACCGCAAAACGGAGGAAACGGACCTCCTACGGTCGAAACGAGGGTCCTGTTGATCGGGAGGGGTGTGGCACACTGCAAAATGGAGGAAACGGACTTGTGTTGGAGCGCTACGGTCGAAACGGGGGTCCTGTTCATCTGGAGGGGCATGGCGTACCGCAAAATGGGACTCCATGGGATACTGTTCATCTCCACCGTCAACCCGCTCCAGCCTCCACAGGCTACTGTTCATCCACCGTCGACCTCCTCCAGCCTCCACCTGCGACTGTTCATCCACGGACTCCTGTTCATCCAACCTCCACCGCGCGCTACTCCACCGGCTACTGTTCAACCAGCCCTCTCCACGGGCTCCTGTTCAACCATCCCTCCACGGTCTACTGTTCATCCAGCCCTCCACCGTCTACTGTTCATCCTGCCCTCCACGGGGTGGTCCTGTTCATCCAGCCCCAACTGGCTCGATCGATCATGGTCCTATTCATCCAGAGGCAACACCACGGCGTCCTGTTCATCCAAACCCCCCAGCAACGCTCACTGTTCATCCAGAGGCAACACCACGGGGTCCTGTACATCCACCCCCATCAGGAACTGTTCATCCAACACCCCCAACAATGCTCACTGTTCATCTAGAGGCAGCATCGATCGTCTTCAGTTAGCAGTAGTAGCGAAGGAATCACTCGATCGGGTTCAGTTAACACCCATCAATCGATCACTCGGGTTCAGTAACGCGTAGCCTGCAGTGCAATCGCTCGGGTTCAGTTAGAGCCCAATGCCTCGCTCGGGTTCAGTTAGATCCCAACGCCTCGCACCCACGCACGTGCGTGTACGAGAGAAACACGCATCGCTCGGCCCCGACCACCCACCGTAACCGGGAACACCCTGATATTTTCCTCGCCCTCGCTTCTACCATGGTTTTTTCCGTCATGGACGGCCCAAAGAATGTCATGCAACTGCGTCTCCTGCCCGCCCAGGATGAAAAGCCCATTTTCTGTCATGATTTTTTTATCATAGAAGTAGTACCCCACCACATCTATGATGATACCGGGTCTTGTCACAATTATCGTCATAGAAGTGTCATAAGTATGACAGAAGCTTTTTCCGTTCGGCCCAAAATGTCATGGATGTGTCTTTTTTTGTAGTGTAGTATTTGGTTAGAGGATTTGCTGCCGAGAAAGACCCGTCCACAGAGAGTGCCACACATCCCACTGGTGAAGGTAGATGCCAATGCTTGCATGGAGCATGGTTGGTGTCGATAATTTTTACTTGGCACACCTCGCACTCTGCATATATGCCGGTTCCATCCATACATTTGTGCGGTTCCACCAAAATGCAGCTAAATAACCCTGTTTGCATAGATAATGAAAAGGCGTGATTACATTATAGTGGCACTAGTTGATGAAACATACACTAATAAATAGAAGAAAATATTGCGATAGTATCATAGTATGCCATGCTGCGAGGGCGAGATGGGCCCTGCGACGCCTCATACGGTAGGCCTGATACTGGAAGTCGACCCAATTCTCCCCGGTACACCTTCTGCCAGTGATGAACATCAGTGTACAACGGTAGTACAAAGAGGGCCCTTGAGACATTCCGATATCTATTTTTGTGCAGATCAACTAAAATTAAGCATCCCAGTTTGCAGAAATGCTTAAACATTAACAATGGGACTAGTTGATGAGACATATACTAACAAAGAGAAGCACTTTGTTCATTGGAAATGAAATGATAGAGAGGACACTCGCTCTATTTTAACTGTATTATTACTTCATTTTATCAGTGGCACTAGGGTCTAGCAGGGGGCAAGCGAGGTGTACCGTGCGTCGAAAGGATGGAGGCCGGGGGTGCTTAGACTGGGATGCTGAAGCTGGCTCTTTCAGTCCCTATCTTCCCCCTGATGTTTCTGTGGTAGCATTTGGGTTGTAATCCAAACTTGGCTGAGCTAGTGCTGCGTCCCCCTACTTTCCTAGCTTATGTGGCGAACTTGTCTCGTGCTAGTACTCAGTCCATTCTAGTAGTAGTTGCATAACTGCCCGTTTACACTAAGATGTTGTCGGATAATGGTTCTCTATGGTTGGGTTTCTTTAATGAAATCAGTGGAAACCCCCACTTTCGTTATATAAAAAAATTTGTGGCACTATCGGCGCCAAAACATTGCCTCAAATTAATAGTGCCACCAGATTAAGGTGCAAAATAATAACATTACTGCTTTATCATGGCAGTGCCAAAACAGTAGCACAAGAGTAGACTCAGCATACAGGATCTTTGGCAAACGGTCGGTCCAAAAAGGAACATACCTCATGATGGGAACTATATCTGTTGTCAACGCCATCGTAGAAGGGATGACACCAGTCACCAACATGGATGATTCAATTCATGGGACCTTTTTGTGCAGTTCACCTAAAATGAAGCAATGTCCCACGAGCTAGCAGCTTCTTCTTCATTAGTTGCAATATAATTGAGCAACATCAAGGTTTGTTGTGAAGCTCGTGGAATGTTTAACTATAATTTGGATATCATTTGTGCAGTTCAACTAAGATCAAGCGTGAAATGTATATATCTGTTTGCACAAAAAGATGGAAAGGAGCGTGACTAACAAGTGATGAAACATACATCAAATGAAAAGAAGGATGTTCCTTATCTGAATGGCAATCCTACACGGACAATAGCAATGTCTAAAGTAGCTACATTGCTAGATATTGGTGTGGGCATTAGGATTAACTATGATAACCGTTAAATAGGACATTACTTTAATGGTGCCATTGCTTTGTTTTACCAGCAACATTACATTAACAGCCACTGCAGAGTTGGTATTTGGGCACGGGAGAGTAGGCGGACCAGGACAGTTGCATTTCTAACAAAAAGAAGCAACTTATCTTAATGGGAAATTTAGCAGGACATGAAAAACAGTGCCATTGATTCATATTACTGGAGGCATTACATTGAAAACAACATTGGTTTAACCTATCCTTACTTTTAACAGTGCGACTGCTACATTTTACCAGTGGCATTACATAAGAGGGGCTCGGGGCAACAAACATCAGAACAGGATATCTGGGTTGGTCCCATTTTTGTTCGGTATAGCCACCTTATACTGTGTGAGGCTATCAAATCCAGTGCTAGACATACTCTGTTGACTTGTCCCCCAGTCCCCACTTTCTTCCCCTTTTCAACCAATAGATTGGTTTTATATTGAGTTTGTACTGTGTTTCCCTTTATTTCCCTACTGGACCAAGAGACCAGTTGGATAGCCAGTCTCTGCTACTTTTCGCCCCCATTATTTCCTCTTTCGACCAAGTCCTAGATCCAGGCAACAAATCTTCCCTCACCCCACCCCCTTTCTTCACTGTTTGAACCAAGTAGTACACCACTGCAGGATGATGCTAACGCGACACTACGATCAGAGACCCTTCGAGAAACTGTGTGTGATGCAATAATTGCAAACCGTGGTGTATGAAAACCGTCAAAAAGGTGAAAACATTTGTGATGGAGGATGCATCAAACACAGTTCAGATTTTAGTTGCGTGTGCGATGAAGGGCATACGGTTCAGTTCAATTAAGTGTTTGCGATGAGGAGGAACAAAAGAAATGGGAAGCCAGATGAAGGCGTGTGCGATACATAGCATACGGTTCACTCAGATGAACTGTATGTGATTACGCAACACAAAAGAAACGGGCAGCCAGATGAAGGTGTGTGCGATATATAGCATATGGTTCACTCGTATGAACTATTTTGATTAGGCAACACAAAATAAATGGTCAACCAGATCAAGGTGTGTGCGATATACGGCATGCAGTTCACTCGGATGAACTATTTGCGTTGACACAAGAGAACAGAAACGGTTCAACTTAAGAAGACGTGTGTGTTGTGCGATGGGATTGCATGTGGTTCAGTCGACCGTTGTCGTCAGTGTGTTACCTCTGTGGCAACCGTTCGCTCCCCAGGCGCCTCTTCGTGTACTGTGGCAACCGTCCACCGACTCTTCGCCTTTCCCTCTCAATTTGGGACTGCTGTCGCATGCTAGCTCTTCCTCCCTCCTCCATTTGCCTTCACCCTTCCTTCTGCCATTGTTTGATCGTCTTCTCCATGGAGGGTACAAGCTGGAAATGACCTCGTTATTCTTTCCCCAATCTGAATGATGACACGGTGGAGGAACTCAGTGATCGGTGCGACGTCATCACCTTAGCTAGCATGGCAGGTTCATTTAAGACCATTCTAAACTCAACTAATAACATCATTACAAGGAACCCAAGGGTTCAGGAGCGGTTTGATCTCCACTATCTTCTTCGCCGTGACCCTGCTGACTGGCGTGGGGACGAGGGAAGCCTCGCCTTGTGTAAGTTGATGCCGCTTGATAATGATACATATGATGTTAAGATGCCATCGCTTGAGGGCAAGGCTTGGGCAGGCGCAAATGGAGATTGGGTTGTTTATATTGGGTACAACTGCGAGTGGGAACTTGTGAATGTGTACACTCGTCACCGGGTTCCACTTCGAAAAATCTCAGACGACTGCCCAGAGGTTGAGTACACCGGTATTCTACGTGAGTTCAAATACGATCATGCTGACTGTTGTCTACGAAAGATAGCAATTTGTTGGGTTCCCAACCACTCTTGGGGTTATAGGAATGTTTATGTTGTCTCTATCTTCGACAAGCTTGTTGCCATCCTTCATGGTTCGATTCGATGGATATTGCTCAAAAATAAGTTTCTATACACGGATGAGTACTGTGATGCAATTCAATACGAGGGTCTTGTGTTTGCTGCCACCACTTGTGGCACTGTTTTTGCATGGAATCCTCATGATTTTGGTATGTTTGTCTTCCACCGTAATTATAATTGTTTCATCCACATGCATGTGGGTTAGCTAGTTTCCCTTTACTAATTAACCTTCTTGTGTTTCCGAGGTCCTGTGAACATTCCACCACCTATACTAGAAAATTGTATTCACGAGCAAGAGGATGAGAAGGACCCATATACTCAGTGGCGCCTGGCAACTTATTCCGATGGATCACCTCTTCTTGTCTGTATACAGGGCACTGCTGATGTTACTAAGGAAGCAGGTGTTGTCTCGTATGGTCACACTCTCCGGACCTATTCTAACATCCGTTGTAGGGTATTCGGGATGGATACTAGTGTACTAGCGCCAACACCTTCTCCCTAGTTTAGTATTGATAGTCTTGGAGGAAACTCGCTCTTCCTTGGACAAAACTATCCAATGATGGTGGAAGGCGATCCAGCTGCTATTGACACAATGTTACTACCATTTATGAGAAGCAACTGTATCTATAACTCGGACATTACAATGCTTCCCTACCGTCCCAATATGGGTCCTAACATAGGCCACTTCAGCCTTGATGATCAGTCCCGCATTGGTTTTGAGATTGACAGTAGCTGGCCCTTTCCAGAGAATAACTTCTGGTTCAAAGCAAGTGTTTCCAACGCCAATGAGTGGTTGAGATGAAGTTCATTTCATCGCTTTGTTACTTGTTGTGTGAGAAAAACTTTACTAGAATGTTTTGTTGGATATGATCTATAATCCAACGTGTATCCTCGTTGTCGTTGTGGGTTGACGACTTGTTGCATGTAATCAATGGTACATTTACATATGCGTCCATGAACTCACGCCTGCTAGTGGTGTCCATATGAACAATGCTAGTGATTTTAATTGCAAATATTAGATAGTGCTAGTGATTCGTAGCTACATATTTTAACAAATCACAGTGTTACAAGGTTGACAAATGGCAATGTTACTAGATAAACAAATGTCAATCTTTCCAGTTTGAGAAATGACAACATACCCAAAATGACAGATATGCAAATCTTACCCAATTGTTTGTATGTGGTTGCACACGGGTAGTGCAAAACAACCGTTTGCGTTGATGGGATGCAGAAATCCTGCTCGACACATTTTCCCTTGGCTTCCTGGGGAAGCTGTCGGTTTGCATACGGGTGTTCTAACTAAAATGTTTACAATGAGTGTTTTATATTTAAAAACCGTTGACATTTTTTTAAAAAGAAAATCATTTGATAAGTCTGTACATTAAGAGAGAAAAATGCAAGTTCATTCAAACCATATCTTTCATTTAGTCACACTGCGAATTTATATTCATATGACAGAGAATTCGAGATACAGTATTAAACCCCAAAAAAGCTATTTCCGGTGGCGGTGGAGGTGGCGTGCCGCGCCGTCATTGTCGTTGTCGTCCTCCGGGATGCCGTTGTTGAAGTCTTCAAGGCAGCACAAAATGTTCTTCACTTGTAAATCAAACATCATGTCGTCGCGCGATCGACTGGCGGGGCGTGGGAGGACGGCAACTGGCACCGCTGAGAGGTAGCGGTCGACGGCAGCATCCCATGCTGTTAAGGGGGGGGGGCACGAGCACGGGCGCGGTGGGTGCAGCCAAACGCACGGGGACCGGCGCCGTGGTGGGTGGAGGAGTGCGCACGGGCGTGGCGGGTGTGGCCAAACGCACGGGGGACGGTGCCACGGTGGGTGGAGGGGCACGCACGGGCACGGGCATAGGCGCTGGCGCTGGCATGTACACGAGCTCACGCAGGTCCGCGGAGACCTCGCTGACGCTCGCGGCTTCCAGCTCTGCGATAGTGCTCGGTGAACCAGCCCGTCAATGCTACGGGGATGGTCGCTGGCGCGGGCGCGGGGATGGGAGCTGGGACGGGAGCAAGGGCAGCAACCGCCGTGGCCAGCTCGTCCTAGGCCATGTCCATGAGGCCCCATTCCTCCTTATTTTCTATCTCCTCTGGCTCGGAGTCGACTTCACCAAACTTGAAGACTAGTGGCAGATGATCATTCTACGCCATGGCGGTGGAGGTCTGCAGGGGGGGGGGATGGGAGGCAAACAGTAAGGCCGCCCATATTAAACGATGGCTCCGGTGCCATTAATGGAGAGGAAGGTTGGCGGCCATGGAAGTCAAAGGGCTCGCTTCCTAGTGAGCCTGCACAGCGTACAAGTCGCATACTTCCCGGTGCACTTGCACATTGGAGGGCAACTTGCACGCCTCTCGGTCAACCCGCGCAATGGACTGCGCTCGCACACCTCCCATTCAGTCAAGGTCAAGCAGCTGTCCACACGGCACCTCCTACGGCCATTAAAACCAAGACACGTGGCATCACGTGAATGGTTAACAAAACGCACATGGTTTGAATTATACAAACGTTTGAGATATTAAAGTGGCAGCTATTTTTCCAAATGCCTTTGTTGGCTGTCATTAGTCGAGTCCGCCTTCCCTCAAAATGGACACGAAAAATAGCACACATGTTTGGTGCCATTCCATGATAGCATGCCAAGTTACATTAATTTCTGACGAGTTTTGGATTTACTAGAATTTAAAAACCAGGCATCTCATTGTTTTGTCGGCAATCAACGGTGCCCTTGTGTTTGAAATTCATTCACATTTCTTGCATGGGACCTAAGCATGCACCCAAGGACACAGATTTGATTTTCAACCAATTTATATGCATTTGAGCATTTGCATGTAGTTCAAATTTGGATTATGCACATAAATGCATTGAAAACTTAGTTAATGCATAAAAATGTCCAAAAGAACCCCAAAAAATCACAAAAATTAACACAACACTCCTGTTGTTCTATGTTGACACGAGAAAATTTTTGGAAGCAATAAGAGGCAGCGGATATCGTTTCGTCCCCAAAGGTGGGACGTTCCCTACAGAAACCACGATGCTTGTTGTAAGAAGCTCTCGTTTGTGAGAAGCATATACCCAAACTTGCCCCAAATGGGACAAAAATTTTACCACGACATGTTGATGCCACTCCATGAAAGCATGCCAAGTTTCATGAATTTCAGACGAGTTTTGGATTTACTAAAATTTAAAAACGAGGCATCTCAATGTTTTGCCGGCAATCAACAGTGCCCTGATGTTTGAAATTCATTCCCATTTCTTGCATGGGACCTAAGCTTGCACCCAAGGACACAGATTTGATTTTTCAACCAATTTATATGCACTGGAGCATGTGCATGTAGTTCAAATTTGAATTATGCACATAAATGCATTGAAAACTCAGTTAATGCATAAAAATGTCCAAACGAACCCCGAAAAATCACAAAAAATGAAACAACACTCCTGTTGTTCTATGTTGACACGAGAAATTTTTTGAATGCAATAAGGGGCAATGGATATCGTTTCGTCCCCAAAGGTGGGACATTCGCTACCAAAACCATCATGCTTGTTGTGAGAAGCTCTGGTTTGTGAGAAGCATATACCCGAACCTGCCCCAAATGGCACAATTTTTTTAACACGGCATGTTGATGCCGCTCCATGATAGCACGCCAAGTTTCATGAATTTTAGATGAGTTTTGGATTTACTAGAATTTAAAAACAAGGCATCTCAACATTTTGCCGGCAGTCAACAGTGCCCTGGTGTTTGAATTTCATTCTCACCTCTTGCATGGGACCTAGAAATTCACCCAAGGACACATATTAGATTTTTCAACCAACCTTAGTGCATTGGAGCATGTGAATGTAGTTCAAATTTGAATTATGCACATAAATGCATTGAAAACTCAGTTAATGCATGAAAATGTCCAAACGAACCCCGAAAAATCCCAAAAATTGACACAACACTCCTGCTCTTCTATGTTGACACGAGAAAGTTTTTGAAAGCAATAAGAGGAAATGGATACAGTTTCGTCCCCAAAGGTGGGACATTCCCTACTGAAACCATCATGCTCGTTGTGAGAAGCTTTGGTTTGTGAGAAGCATATACTCGAACCTGCCCCAAATGGGACAATTTTTTAACACGACATGTTGATGCCGCTCCATGATAGCATGCCAAGTTTCCTGAATTTCATACGAGTTTTGATTTACTAGAATTTAAAAACCAGGCATCTCAACATTTTGCCGGCAATCAATAGTTCCCTGGTGTTTGAATTCATTCCCATGTCTTGCATGGGACCTAGAAATTTACCCAAGGACACAGATTAGATTTTTCAACCAAACTTAGTGCATTGGAGCATGTGCTTGTAGTTCAAATTTGAATTATGCACATAAAATGCCTAAAAAACCCAGTTAATGCATAAAAAGGCTAAACGAACCCCGAAAAATTCCAAGATTGAACACAACACTCCTATTGTTCTATGTTGACACTAGAATTTTTTTGAAAGCAATAAGAGGCAACAAATATCGTCCCGTCCCCAAAGGTGGTGCATTCCCTATCGAAGCCATCATGGTTGTTGTGAGAAGCTCTGGTATGTGAGAAGCTTATACCTGAACCTGCCCCAAATGGGACAAAATTTTCACCACGACATGTTGATGTCGTTCCATGATAGAATGCCAAGTTTCATGAATTTCATACAAGTTTTGGATTTACTAGAATTTAAAAACCAGGCATCTCAACGTTTTGCCGGCAATCAATAGTTCCCTGGTGTTTGAATTCATTCCCATCTCTTGCATGGGACCTAGAAATTCACCCAAGGACACACATGTGATTTTTCAACCAAGTTTGGTGCATTGGAGCATGTGCTTGTAGTTCAAATTTGAATTATGCACATAAAATGCCTAGAAAACCTAGTTAATGTATAAAAAAGGCCAAACGAACCCCGAAATATTCCAAGATTGAACACAACACTCCTGTTGTTCTATGTTGGGAGTAGGATTTTTTGAAAGCAATAAGAGGCAATGGATATCGTCACGTCACCAAAGGTGGTACGTTCCCTATCGAAACCATCATGCTTGTTGTGAGAAGCTCTGGTTTGTGAGAAGCTTATAGCCGAACCTACCCCAAATGGGACAAAATTTTCACCACGGCATGGTTATGCCGCTCCATGATAGCATGCCAAGTTTCATGAATTTCAGATGAGTTTTGGATTTACTAGAATTTAAAAACCAGGCATCTCAAAGTTTTGCCGGCAATCAACAGTGCCATAGTGTTTGAATTTCATTCCCATCTCTTGCATGGGACCTTGTAATTCACCCAAGGACACACATGTGATTTTTCAACCATCTTTGGTGCATTTGAGCATGTGCTTGTAGTTCAAATTTGAATTATGCACACAAATGCCTACAAAACCCAGCTAATGTATAACAAAGGCCAAACGAACCCCGAAAAATTCATTCCCATTTCTTCCATGGGACCTATGTATGCACTAAAGGACACAAATTTGAATTTTCAACCAATTTGTATGCACTGGAGCATGTGCATGTAGTTTAATTTTGAATTGTGCACCTCAAATGGCTTGAAAACTAGTTTAATGTACGAAATGTCCAAACGAACCCTGAATAATTCCAATTCTTTTACGACACACATACAGTTGCATG
Source organism: Triticum dicoccoides (assembly GCF_002162155.2). Classification (NCBI taxonomy): domain Eukaryota; kingdom Viridiplantae; phylum Streptophyta; class Magnoliopsida; order Poales; family Poaceae; genus Triticum; species Triticum dicoccoides. Next base: position 210,364,041 of record NC_041386.1, on the reverse strand, counting down.
TTCACCGCAGATAAAAGGTCTAGCAATTCGAACACCATCCAGGCCGCTAGACGAGCCACGCTGTGAGCCTCAGGCAGGCAAATCTGGGGACGACAAAGACCTCCACAAGACCATCGCGAGAGGCCAAGCCTCGTGAGGCGGACGACACAAGACCTCCTCAGGGACAGCCTCACTAGGCTGGCTCGCGAGGAGCATAGAGATCAAGGTGAGGGGCACCTCGTGAGGTTCTCGTGACGTGAGCCATGACAACCAATGCCAGGCGGGCACCAGCGGGGGCAGAGCACCAGTTGCCTCTTTGGTGGTAAAGGAGCAGATGCAGATGAGGAGTCCTGAGGCATCAGGCAAAGGTTTCCATATCAGTGCAACAAGGCCAAGACCAGCAGGACGGCAGGATGGAGGTCATCGCGGAGCCCATGACGGTGTCACCACCAGAGCCTTTGGCAGGCGAAGACCACCTATTGTTAGGATAGCTTGTACTCGTTGCCCCCTTCCAATTGGCCGTTGTGGGATCCCTTCCCGCCTAATATTTTGGAAGAGGACTAGGGCCTCTATAAATAGGACTAGCCCCCACCATAGGTGGGGAGAGAGCTGGGAAGGGATCCATTCCACCCTCATACGCACCAGCTCACCGAGCTTAAGAACACCTCTCCTCAAGAGGTTGTTCTTCCCTTGTACTTGTTCATCTTCAGCCTACAAGGCAATCCACCACACCACACTAGAGTAGGGTATTACACCACATCAGTGGCCCAAACCAGTATAAACTCTTGTGTCCCTTGTTCTTCGAGTTTGGCGAGCTGAGCTTTGAGATTGTTGTGAGTGAGTGAGGTAGGGGGAAGGAGAGATCTTCATGCACATCCCAGAGTTCGAACCTTAAGGGTTTTGCCGGAACCCGAAATCCAACATTTGGCACGTCAGGTAGGGGTGTGCTAAAGCTTTCCCTTCGTCTATCCATGTTCCACAGCTCCATCACATCCATGTCAGGCGCTCGCCGAGCCCGTGTTGAGTGCTACCTCTTGAGCACTGCGTTGGATTTCCCCGAAGAGGAAGGGATGATGCTGTTGGAAATATGCCCTAAAGGCAATAATAAAAGTGTTATTATTATATTTCTTTGTTCATGATAATAGTCTTTTATTCATGCTATAACTGTATTATCCGGAAATCGTAATACATGTGTGAATACATAGACCACAATATGTTCCTAGTGAGCCTCTAGTTGACTAGCTCGTTGTGATCAACAGATAGTCATGGTTTCCTGGCTATGGACATTGGATGTCGTTGATAACGGGATCACATCATTAGGAGAATGATGTGATGGACAAGACCCAATCCTAAACCTAGCACAAAGATCGTGTAGTTCGTATGCTAGAGCTTTGCCAATGTCAAGTATCTCTTCCTTTGACCATGAGAGCGTGTAACTCCTGGATACCGTAGGAGTGCTTTGGGTGTATCAAACGTCACAACGTAACTGGGTGACTATAAAGGTGCACTACAGGTATCTCCGAAAGTATCTATTGTTTTATGCGGATCGAGACTGGGATTTGTCACTCCGTGTAAACGGAGAGGTATCTCTGGGCCCACTCGGTAGGACATCATCATATGCGCAATGTGACCAAGGAGTTGATCACGGGATGATGTGTTACGGAACGAGTAAAGTGACTTGCCGGTAACGAGATTGAACAAGGTATCGGTATACCGACGATCGAATCTCGGGCAAGTAACATACCGATAGACAAAGGGAATTGAATACGGGATTGATTAAGTCCTTGACATTGTGGTTCATCCGATGAGATCATCGTGGAACATGTGGGAGCCATCATGGGTATCCAGATCCCGCTGTTGGTTATTGACCGGAGAACGTCTCGGTCATGTCTACATATCTCCCGAACCCGTAGGGTCTACACACTTAAGGTTCGATGATGCTAGGGTTATAAAGGAAGCTTGTATGTGGTTACCGAATGTTGTTCGGAGTCCCGGATGAGATCCCGGACGTCACGAGGAGTTCCGGAATGGTCCGGAGGTAAAGATTTATATATGGGAAGTCCTATTTTGGCCACCGGAAAATGTTCGGGATTTTTCGGTATTGTACCGGGAAGGTTCGAGAAGGTTCCGGAGTGGGGCCCACCTGCATGGGGGGACCCACATGAACGTGGGTAGTGGGGGAAAGGCCCCACACCCCTGGTCAAGGCGCAACAAGATCCCCCCTTAGAAGGAATAAGATCATATCCCGAAGGGATAAGATCAAGATCCCTAAAAAGGGGGGATAACAATCGGTGGGGAAGGAAATGATGGGATTTCTTTCCTCCCACCTTGGCCAACGCCCCAATGGACTTGGAGGGCAAGAAACTAGCCCCTCCACCCCTATATATAGTGGGGAGGCGCATGGGAGCTACAGACGAAGTTCTGGCGCAGCCCTCCCCCTCTCACAAGTACTCCTCCTCTCCCGCGGTGCTTGGCGAAGCTCTGCAGGATTGCCACGCTCCTCCACCACCACCACGCCGTTGTGCTGCTGTTGGATGGAGTCTTCCTCAACCTCTCCCTCTCTCCTTGCTGGATTAAGGCGTGGGAGACGTCACCGGGCTGTACGTGTGTTGAACGCGGAGGTGCCGTGCGTTCGGCACTTGATCATGGGTGATTTGAATCACGACGAGTACGACTCCATCAACCCCGTTCACTTGAACGCTTCCGCTTAGCGATCTACAAGGGTATGTAGATGCACTCTCCTTCTACTTGTAGCTGGTTTCTCCATAGATAGATCTTGGTGACACGCAGGAAAATTTTTGAATTTCTGCTACGTTCCCCAACAGTGGCATCATGAGCTAGGTCTATTGCGTAGATTCTTTGCACGAGTAGAACACAAAGTAGTTGTTGGCGTTGATTTTGTTCAATATGCTTACCGTTACTAGTCCAATCTTGTTTCGACGGTATTGTGGGATGAAGCGGCCCGGACCGACCTTACACGTACTCTTACGTGAGACAGGTTCCACCGATTGACATGCACTTGGTGCATAAGGTGGCTAGCGGGTGCCAGTCTCTCCCACTTTAGTCGGAACGGATTCGATGAAAAGGGTCCTTATGAAGGGTAAATAGCAATTGGCATATCACGTTGTGGTTTTGCGTAGGTAAGAAACGTTCTTGCTAGAAACCCATAGCAGCCACGTAAAACATGCAACAACAATTAGAGGACGTCTAACTTGTTTTTGCAGGGTATGTCATGTGATGTGATATGGCCAAAAGGATGTGATGAATGATATATATGTGATGTATGAGATTGATCATGTTCTTGTAATAGGAATCACGACTTGCATGTCGATGAGTATGACAACCGGCAGGAGCCATAGGAGTTGTCTTTATTTATTGTATGACCTGCGTGTCATTGAAGAACGCCATGTAAACTACTTTACTTTATTGCTAAACGCGTTAGTCATAGAAGTAGAAGTAGTCGTTGGCGTGACAACTTCATGAAGACACGATGATGGAGATCATGATGATGGAGATCATGGTGTCATGCCGGTGACAAGATGATCATGGAGCCCCGAAGATGAAGATCAAAGGAGCTATATGATATTGGCCATATCATGTCACTACTCTATTTGATTGCGTGTGATGTTTATCATGTTTATGCATCTTGTTTACTTAGGACGACGGTAGTAAATAAGATGATCCCTTACAAAATTTCAAGAAGTGTTCTCCCCTAACTGTGCACCATTGCTACAGTTCGTCGCTTCTAAGCACCACGTGATGATCGGGTGTGATGGATTCTTACGTTCACATACAACGGGTGTAAGACAGTTTTACACAGCGAAAACACTTAGGGTTAACTTGACGAGCCTAGCATGTGCAGACATAGCCTCGGAACACGGAGACCGAAAGGTCGAGCATGAGTCGTATAGTAGATACGATCAACATGAAGATGTTCACCGATGATGACTAGTCCGTCTCACGTGATGATCGGACACGGCCTAGTTGACTCGGATCATGTGATCACTTAGATGACCAGAGGGATGTCTATCTAAGTGGGAGTTCATAAGATGAACTTAATTATCTTGAACATAGTCAAAAGACCTTTTTGCAAATTATGTCGTAGCTCGCGCTTTAGTTCTACTGTTTTAGATATGTTCCTAGAGAAAATATAGTTGAAAGTTGACAGTAGCGATTATGCGGACACTAGAAAGCTCATGTCCTTAATGCACCGCTCAGTGTGCTGAACCCCAAACGTCGTTTGTGGATGTTGTGAACATCAGACATACACGTTTTGATAACTACGTGATAGTTCAGTTAAACGGTTTGGAATTAAGGCACCAAAGACGTTTTTCGAAACATCGCGGAACATATGAGATGTTTCGAGGGCTGAAATTGGGATTTCAGGCTCGTGCCCACGTCAAGAGGTATAAGACCTCCGACGATTTTCTTAACCTGCAAACTAAGGGAGAAAAGCTCAATCGTTGAGCTTGTGCTCAGATTGTCTGAGTGCAACAATCACTTGAATCGAGTGGGAGTTGATCTTCCAGATGAGATAGTGATGTTTTCCCAAAGTCATTACCACCAAGCTGCTAGAGCTTTGTGATGAACTATAACAAATCAGGGATAGATATGATGATCCTTGAGATATTCGTGATGTTTGACACCACGAAAGTAGAAATCAAGAAGGAGCATCAATTGTTGATGGTTGGTGAAACCACTAGTTTCAAGAAGGGCAAGGGCAAGAAGGGATGCTTCATGAAACGGCAAATCAGCTGCTGCACCAGTGAAGAAACCCGAGGTTGAACCCAAACCCGAGACTAAGTGCTTCTGTGATAAGGGGAACAACCAGTGGAGCAGAATTACCCTAGATACTTGGTAGATGAGAAGGCTGGCAAAGTCGATAGAAGTATATTGGATATACATTGTGTTGATGTGTACTTTACTAGTACTCCTAGTAGCACCAGGGTATTAGATACCGGTTCGGTTGCTAAGTGTTAGTAACTCGAAATAAAAGCTACGGAATAAACGGAGACTAGCTAAAGGTGAGATGACGATATGTGTTGGAAGTGTTTCCAATGTTGATATGATCAAGCATCACACGCTCCCTCTACCATCGAGATTGGTGTTTGCGTTGAGCATAGACATGATTGGATTATGTCTATCGCAATACGGTTATTCATTTAAGGAGAATAATGGTTACTCTATTTATTTGAATAATACTTTCAATGGTCTTACACCTAAAATGAATGGTTCATTGAATCTCGATCGTAGTGATACACATTTTCATGCCAAAAGATATAAGATAGTAATGATAGTACCACTTACTTGTGGCACTGCCATGTAAGTCATATTGGTATAAAACGCATGAAGAAGCTACATGTTGATGGATCTTTGGACTCACTCGTTTTTGAAAAGTGTGAGACATGCGAACCATGTCTATTGGTGTATATGCATGAAGAAACTCCATGCAAATGGACCGTTTGGACTCAATTGATTTTGAATCACTTGAGATATGCAAATCATACCACATAGGCAAGATGACTGAAAAGCCTCGGTTTTCAATAAGATGGAACAAGATAGCAACTTGTTGGAAGTAACACATTTTGATGTGTGTAGTCCAATGAGTGCTGAGGCATGCAGTGAATATCGTTATATTCTTACTTCACAGATGATTCGAGTAGATGTTGAATATATTTACTTGATGAAACACAAGTCTGAATTATTGAATGGTTCAAGTAATTTCAGAGTGAAGTAGAAGATCATTGTGACAAGAGGATAAAATGTCTATGATATGATCATAGAGATGAATATCTGAGTTACAAGTTTTGGCACACAATTAAGACATTGTGGAAATTGTTTCACAATTAAATACCGCCTGGAACACCATAGTTTGATGGTGTGTCCGAACATCATAGTTACACCCTATTGGATATGGTGCGTACCGTGATGTCTCTTATCGAATTACCACTATTGTCCATGGGTTAGGCATTAGAGACAAGCACATTCACTTTAAATAGGGCACCACGTAATTCTGTTGAGATGACACCGTATGAATTATGGTTTAGAGAAACCTAAGTTGTCGTTTCTCAAAGGTTTGGGGCTGCGACGCTTATGTGGAAAAGTTTCAGGATTGATAAGCTCGAACCCAAAGCGGATAAAATGCATCTTCATAGGACACCCAAAACAGTTGGGTATACCTCCTGTCTCAGATCCGAAAGCAATAAGGGATTGTTTCTAGAATCAGGTCCTTTCTCGAGGAAAAGTTTCTCTCGAAAGAATTGAGTGGGAGGATGGTGGAAACTTGATGAGGTTATTGAACCGTCTCTTCAACTAGTGTGTGGCAGGGCACAGGAAGTTGTTCCTATGGCACCTACACCAATTGAAGTGGAAGCTTATGATATTGATCATGAAACTTCGGATCAAGTCACTACCAAACCTCGTGGGATGACAAGGATACGTACTACTTCAGAGTGGTACGTAATCCTGTCTTGGAAGTCATGTTGCTGGACAACAATGAACCTACGAGCTATGGAGAAGCGATGGTGGGCCCGGATTCCGATAAATGGCTCGAGGCCATAAAATCCGAGAACGGATCCATGACTTTGGAAGAAATACTTGATGGTCGTAAGGCCATTGGGTACGGATGGATTTTAAAACGAAGACAGACAATGATGGTAAGAATTACCATTAAGAAAGCTCGACTTGTCGTTAAGATATTTTCCGACAAGTTCAAGGAGTTGATTACGGTGAGGTTTTCTCACTCGTAGCGATGCTAAGAGTCTGTTGGAATTGGATTAGCAGTTACTGCATGATTGATGAAATCTTGCAGATAGGATGTCAAAACATTGTTTCCTCGACGTTATACTTGAGGAAAGGTTGTATGTGATACAACCGGAAGGTTTTGTCAATCCCAAAAGATGCTAATAAGTATGCAAAGCTCCAGCAATCCTTCTAAGGACTGGAGTGAGCATCTCGGAGTTGGAATGTATGCTTTGATGGTGATCAAAGATTTTGGGTTTGTACAAAGTTTATGAGAAACTTGTATTTCCAAAGAAGTGAGTGGGAGCACTATAGAATTTCTGATAAGTATATGTTGTTGACATATTGTTATGGATCAGAAATGACGTAGAATTTCTAGAAAGCATATAGGGTTATTTGGAAAGTGTTTTTCAATAGAAAACCTGGATTAAGCTACTTGAACATTGAGCATCAAGATCTATAAGGATAGATCAAAACGCTTAATAGTACTTTCAAATGAGCACATACCTTGACATGATCTTGAAGGTGTTCAAGATGGACCAGTCAAAGAAGGAGTTCTTGCCTGAGTTGTAAGGTACGAAGTTAAGACTTAAAGCTCGACCACGGCAGAATAGAGAGAAAGGACGAAGGTCGTCCCCTATGCTTAAAATGTAGGCTCTTCAGTATGCTATGCTGTGTACCGCACCTGAAGTGTGCCTTGCCATGAGTCAGTCAAGGGGTACAAGAGTGATCCAAGAATGGCTCACAGGACAGCGGTCAAAGTTATCCTTAGTAACTAGTGGACTAAGGAATTTTCTCGATTATGGAGGTGGTAAAAGAGTTCGTCGTAAAGGTTACGTCGATGCAAGCTTAACACCTATCCGGATAGCTCTAAGTAGAGATACCGGATATGTACAATGGGGCAACAATTTAGAATAGCTCCAAGTAGAACAGTTATTTGGAACAGCTCCAAATAGAGCGTGGTAGCTGCATCTAGGAGATGACATAGAGATTTGTAAAGCACACACGGATCTGAAAGGTTCAGACCCGTTGACTAAAACCTCTCTCACAAGCAACATGATCAAACATAAAACTCATTGAGTGTTAATCACATAGTGATGTGAACTAGACTACTGACTCTAGTAAAGTCTTGGGTATTAGTCACATGGCGATGTGATCTGTGAGTGTTAATCACATGGCGATGTGAACTGGATTATTGACTCTAGTGCAAGTGGGAGACTATTGGAAATATGCCCTAGAGGCAATAATAAAAGTGTTATTATTATATTTCTTTGTTCATGATAATAGTCTTTTATTCATGCTATAACTGTATTATCCGGAAATCGTAATTCACGTGTGAATACATAGACCACAATATGTCCCTAGTGAGCCTCTAGTTGACTAGCTCGTTGTGATCAACAGATAGTCATGGTTTCCTGGCTATGGACATTAGATGTCGTTGATAACGGGATCACATCATTAGGAGAATGATGTGATGGACAAGACCCAATCCTAAGCCTAGCACAAAGATCGTGTAGTTCGTATGCTAGAGCTTTGCCAATGTCAAGTATCTCTTCCTTTGACCATGAGAGCGTGTAACTCCTGGATACCGTAGGAGTGCTTTGGGTGTATCAAACGTCACAACGTAACTGGGTGACTATAAAGGTTCACTACAGGTATCTCCGAAAGTATCTATTGTTTTATGCGGATCGAGACTGGGATTTGTCACTCCGTGTAAACGGAGAGGTATCTCTGGGCCCACTCGGTAGGACATCATCATATGCGCAATGTGACCAAGGAGTTGATCACGGGATGATGTGTTACGGAACGAGTAAAGTGACTTGCCGGTAACGAGATTGAACAAGGTATCGGTATACCGACGATCGAATCTCGGGCAAGTAACATACCGATAGACAAAGGGAATTGAATACGGGATTGATTAAGTCCTTGACATTGTGGTTCATCCGATGAGATCATCGTGGAACATGTGGGAGCCATCATGGGTATCCAGATCCCGCTGTTGGTTATTGACCGGAGAACGTCTCGGTCATGTCTACATATCTCCCGAACCCGTAGGGTCTACACACTTAAGGTTCGATGACGCTAGGGTTATAAAGGAAGCTTGTATGTGGTTACCGAATGTTGTTCGGAGTCCCGGATGAGATCCCGGACGTCACGAGGAGTTCCGGAATGGTCCGGAGGTAAAGATTTATATATGGGAAGTCCTATTTTGGCCACCGGAAAATGTTCGGGATTTTTCGGTATTGTACCGGGAAGGTTCTAGAAGGTTCCAGAGTGGGGCCCACCTGCATGGGGGGACCCACATGAACGTGGGTAGTGGGGGAAAGGCCCCACACCCCTGGTCAAGGCGCAACAAGATCCCCCCTTAGAAGGAATAAGATCATATCCCGAAGGGATAAGATCAAGATCCCTAAAAAGGGGGGATAACAATCGGTGGGGAAGGAAATGATGGGATTTCTTTCCTCCCACCTTGGCCAACGCCCCAATGGACTTGGAGGGAAAGAAACCAGCCCCTCCACCCCTATATATAGTGGGGAGGCGCATGGGAGCTACAGACGAAGTTCTGGCGCAGCCCTCCCCCTCTCACAAGTACTCCTCCTCTCCCGCGGTGCTTGGCGAAGCCCTGCAGGATTGCCACGCTCCTCCACCACCACCACGCCGTTGTGCTGCTGTTGGATGGAGTCTTCCTCAACCTCTCCCTCTCTCCTTGCTGGATCAAGGCGTGGGAGACGTCACCGGGCTGTACGTGTGTTGAACGCGGAGGTGCCGTGCGTTCGGCACTTGATCATCGGTGATTTGAATCACGACGAGTACGACTCCATCAACCCTGTTCACTTGAACGCTTCCGCTTAGCGATCTACAAGGGTATGTAGATGCACTCTCCTTCTACTCGTAGCTGGTTTCTCCATAGATAGATCTTGGTGACACGTAGGAAATTTTTTGAATTTCTGCTACGTTCCCCAATAGATGCAGCAAAGTAGTGTAAGTATTTCTCTTAGTTTTTGAGAACCAAGGTATCAATCCAGCAGGAGGCTACACTCGAGTCCCTCGTACCTACACAAAAACAATAGCTCAATGCAACCAACGCGCTTAGGGGTTGTCAATCCCTTCACGGTCACTTACGAAAGTGAGATCTGATAAAAGTGATAAATAATATTTTTGGTATTTTTGCTATAGAGATGCAAAGTGAATAAATTAAAGCAAAGGAAAATCAAAGCAATAATAAAGTGACGGAGATTGATATGATGAGAAAGAGACCCGGGGGCCATAGGTTTCACTAGTGGCTTCTCTCAAGAGCATAAGTATTCTACGGTGGCTGAACAAATTACTGTTGAGCAATTGATAGAATTGAGCATAGTTATGAGAATATCTAGGTATGATCATGTATATAGGCATCACGTCCGAGACAAGTAGACCGGAATGATTCTGCATCTACTACTATTACTCCACTCATTGACCGCTATCCAGCATGCATCTAGAGTATTAAGTTAAAAACAGAGTAACGCCTTAAGCAAGATGACATGATGTAGAGGGATAGTTTCATGCAATATGATAAAAAAGCCATCTTGTTATCCTCGATGGCAACAATACAATACGTGCCTTGCTGCCCCTTCTGTCACTGGGAAAGGACACCACAAGATTGAACCCAAAGCTAAGCACTTCTCCCATGGCAAGAACAACCAATCTAGTAGGCCAAACCAAACTGATAATTCGAAGAGACTTGCAAAGATAACCAATCATACATAAAAGAATTCAGAGAAGATTCAAATATTATTCATAGATAGACTTGATCATAAACCCACAATTCATCGGTCTCAACAAACACACCGCAAAAAGAAGATTACATCGAATAGATCTCCACAAGAGAGGGGGAGAACATTGTATTGAGATCCAAAAAGAGAGAAGAAGCCATCTAGCTACTAGCTATGGACCCGTAGGTCTGAAGTAAACTACTCACACTTCATCGGAGGGGCTTGGAAGATGATGTAGAAGCCCCCCGTGATCGATGCCCCCTCCGGCGGAGCTCCGGAACAGGCCCCAAGATGGGATCTCGTGGATACAGAAAGTTGCGGTGGTGGAATTAGGTTTTTGGCTCCGTCCCCGATCGTTTGGGGGTACGTGGATATATATAGGAGGAAGAAGTACGTCGGTTGAGCTTCGAGGGGCCCATGAGGCAGGGGGGCGCGCCCCTACCCTCGTGAGCACCTCGTGGTTTTCTTGACGGAGGGTACGAGTCTCCTGGATCTTATCTGATGAGAAAATCATGTTTCTGAAGGTTTCATTCCGTTTGGACTCCGTTTGATATTCCTTTTCTTCGAAACCCTAAAACAGGCAAAAAACAACAATTCTAGGCTGGGCCTCCAGTTAATAGGTTAGTCCCAAAAATAATATAAAAGTGGAAAATAAAGCCCAATAATGTCTAAAACAGTAGATAATATAGCATGGAGCAATCAAAAATTATAGATACATTGGAGACGTATCACTGAGCACCGCGCCGCCCTCGCCGCTCACATCACCCAGACGACGCTTGTTGGCGGACCACCGTTCTCCATCACCTACTGCCAACGCCGCTACCGGCCCGACAGCGAACGAGCAGCGAGTGTCATCGCTGCACCCCTCTGTGCGGCGGGACGGCCGCACCGCCACCCCGTCGCTGACTCCGACCAACTCATCGTCCCACGCTCATCGCGCGCCCACGGATGTGCATGCCGCGTTGCTCATGGCACGTGAGCTCCTGCGTTACCGCCCGGTCGACAACCTCTATGAAGACTGGCTAGACCGCATCGCCGAGCTCGTCAGCGCCGCTGGGGGCTCTCATGCACCATCCCTCTCGCTGCCTAGCTCGCCTCCAGCCGTGGGGGACTCACGGGGCGCCTCCGGTGCCCCTCCATCAAGACGGCGCCCTCGCCCCTAGACGATCGGCTCACTGAGCGCCCCCGCCTCCTCCGCACCAAGACAACGTCCTTGCCCCAAGATGCGTGGTCCCGCAGCGTGATCCGCCATGCCGTGTGCCTGCGCATGAAGAAAGAAGCTGCCAGGAGGTCCCTCGACCGCAAGAAAATGCTCCAGCACTCCTTGCACAACCCCGTCAAGACCACGCGCAGCCTGCCGCGGTGCTGTGTGGGTGCCAAGACCAGATTCCACCGCCACGATGGGCTTCGGTGACCACAGCAGGCTGCCGAGCCTTCACTCCCGAGTTGCGTACCGTCGTGTGGCCAGGCAAGTTCAAGCTGGATCTGCCCCCGCGCAACGACGGCACCCCCGACCCTGCGGAGTTCCTGCAGCTCTACAAGCTGAGCATCGAGGCAGCCAACGACGATGAGAAAGTCATGGCGAACTGGTTTCCCATGGCTCTCAAGGATGGCGCTCGCTCGCGGATCTTGAACTTGCCCCCGGGGTCAATCTCTTCCTAGGGTAAGATGCGCGACCACTTCATCGCCAACTTCCAGGGCACTCACGACGGCCCTCCGGCTGTGGGTGATCTACGCCACATCAAGCAGCAGCCGGGAGAGACCCTGCAGAAGTACACCCAGTGCTTCAACAACGTTCGCCTCAAGATCCCCAAGGTGATGGATGAGGCCATCATCTCAGCATTTTCCGATGGCGTCTGCGACGTCAAGATGAAGGAGGAGCTCGCCATCCACGAGGAGCTATGCACGGCTCTAGAGATGTTCAACATGGCGACCAAGTGAGCAAGAGCTGAGGTAGGGCGCCTCTCCCTCCTTGAGCTCCCTGCTGCCGACCTAGAAGAGAAGAAAGCCAAGTCCAAGGACGTGAAGTGCAAGGAAGTAGCTGAGCTCGCGATGGAGCCATACACGAAGCGCGGCCGGGACCACCCCGAGTCGTCCAGGAGCAGCCACCCGTTCTACGTCTTCCACAACGTACACAGCCACGACACCAACGATTGTCAAGAGCTCAGGGCCTTCTGAGATGGACGCTTCAGTCGACGCCCTGAGCGGAATGACCGGGGCTACGACCGAGGAGGAGGACGAAGTGGAGGACGTTGGGACGACCGCGGCCCCCGCCAGGAGTGGCGCGACCGGCCTCGTGAGGACCACTGGCAGGAGCAGCCTCGTGAGGGCGCTTGGAGGGACCAGCCTTGCGAGGACCGTCCTCAGGGCAATCCTGGCCTCCCTCCACCGCCGCCACCACCAAGAAGGAACGACGACCACCATCAGCACGAGGGGGCTGGGGGCTTCCAGGAGCCGCGCACTATCACTTGCATCTTGGGCGGTGCTCAGGCCTCAGCTTGCCAGCGCACCTTCAAGCAGTTTGCTTGCGAGGTGAACGTAGCCCTCCCCAGGCTCGAGGCCATGCGCCCACTCAGGTGGTCCAAGTATGCCATCACCTTCAGCTCGACGGACCATCTCAAGTGCGCGGCAATCTCCGGCGTCCTCCCGATGCTCTGTTCACCCATCATCAACAACGTCCAAGTTACGAAGACCCTCATCGACGGCGGTGCGGGGCTCAATTTCCTGTCTGTCGAGATGTTTGACAGCCTTCAAGTGCCCTACGATCAGCTACAGCCTACCAAGCCTTTCTCAGGAGTAACCGACGGCTCCACCACCCCAATAGGGAAGATCCGCCTCCCTGTCACCTTTGGCTAGCACGACAACTACCGCACCAAGCTCATCGACTTCAACGTCGCCCACATCCGTCTGCCGTACAACACCATCCTTGGGTATCCAGCACTGGCCAAGTTTATGGCGGTGACCCACCACGGCTACAACGTCCTCAAGATGCCGGGAAGCGGCGGAATCATCACAGTCCCTTGCAAAGAAAGAGATGCGGTGTGCTCCCTGGAGCGCGCCTTCCAAGCCACAGCGATCGAAGACCCCAACAGCTTGGGCACCCTGTACCCTCCCGAGGCCATCCCCAAGAAGAAGAAGCAACTACTCCGTACAGGGCATCAGGAGAGCGGCGTCTCCAGCAGCGTCGCCTCAAGATCCGCGCCTGCACCTGGGGCGCCTCCCTCCCTTGCATAGGAAAGTGCGTCCGGCGCCCTCCTCGGGCAAGGCTCGGGGGCTCCCTTCTGGAGGGCCTCATACCTAGCCAACATCATGAGGGAGGCGCTCGGGCACCACGTGGAGGTGTGCTTTGCTGCACGTTTCCCTCAAGAGGGCACAAGGTGAGGAGCGCCAGGTGCTCAGGAGTTCATCACTTAGGCAACCCAGGAGCTTCAGGAAGCAAGGACCATACGCGGCGACCGCCGCCCACCACCCGGCATAGCTCCCCATCCTGGTGAGGACGGCGGGCTGCACGTCTGCGTTGATGTTCCAGAGCACAATAGGGCCACGCCTCAGGAGCGCTTCTGGCCTTCACACGCTGGCCGGTGCGAGGGCCCACCTCACAGCTATGTTCGCATGTCACCTACCAGCGTCATCTACGGAGCATCCTGGCAGCTCAGGAGGCTAGGCACCACGCAGTCTTGGCGGAAATGGTGACGGTCCTCAAGGAACCACCCGAGCCCCGGGCCCCTTGAGGCTCAGGGCCTTGGTGGCTCGTGAGGATCGACTCTTTGGCACGCATCATCAGCAACTTCAACACTACTCCGGCAGCGTTATCATGTGACTCTTTCTAGTTTCAGTTGGGGGCGCCCCTCGGGCTGCATTATCCCCAAGTCGTACGGGTCTACCCCTGCGACATGTATCCTTTTGCACCTCTAGCTTACCCTGCTGGGGACGTCCCTGGGCTGCATCATCCCCAGGCTGCTCGGGTCCGTCCCGGTGGCATGTATCGTTCTTACATCTATCTGAGCTAACATGCCGCTTTGCTTAAGTCGTTCTGTAACAATCACCTACTTATCTGATACCACGCCCACGATTACCCTCGTTATCACGGGAGCCGCGCGCCGGTTGTCTTTCTTTAGGATCCCTCGAATGAGTAGGCTAGGAACGATGTTTGTGCTCGGGTCTGTCCCTGCAGCCTTGATAAACCCAACGGCTGAGCTCTGTTTGGCAGGCCAGCCCCATTCACGTCACCTCCTGGGGTCGTTGGTGTCTGGCCTCCTCATGTGACTGCGTTAGGAAATTCGACCGGTGTATGTTGCCTAACCATCTTGCAGGACTGCTGAAGCTATCAAGAATCAAGGCCAAGCGCAACCCGCCTTGAGGTAGGGCTACGTGAGTCCCGCACTGGCTCACGGGTGCCCAGACACACCTCGTCTAGCCCTGTCGTGCAAGCCATGTGTCAGGGCGGGGCTGTACATGCCCGGGGGCTCCACTCAGAGGGAGCCCTCACCCATGCACCATGCTCCGCACTGGCATTCGACACAGTCGAGGAGCGGCTATTCTCATGCAAGTGCGGAAGCGCTATGCTCCGCGCTAGTGATAAACAACTGTGGGCGGCCCCATGGCCGTACCAACCTCTGGGAGCCACCCGGCTCAGTGTCCAACCTCACCACAATGCTTTCTCCTCGGGAGAGTCACGCGAGGGGGCTGGGCACGAGGGCTACGCTCAGGTCCTGCCTAGCGTACGCCTCCCTGCCAGATCCCTCAGACCTGGTCGTCGCGCACCACTCCTGAGCAGGACCTCGGCGAGGACAGGTATGAAGGCTGTTTGAGCGTCAAGGGGAGACTCCTGAGCATCGCGACTCAGGAGCCCAACTGGCCACATAGCCCCTCACTCCTTGGTCCGTCCTGGTGATCTGGATGGCCCAATGGCAGTTGAGGTATGCGCGGGGTCGGGCCCTGCCGACATAGAACACCAAGGCCTACCTCAGTGACTCCTTCCCGTAGGATGTTTGCCCGTCAAGGGGGACTCCTGAGCATCGCGACTCAAGAGCCTAACTGGCCACATAGCCCCTCACTCCTTGGTCCGTCCTAGTGATCCAGACGGCCCAATGGCGGCTGAGGTATGCGCGGGGTTGGGCCCTGCCGACATAGAACATGAAGCAAACGGAAAGGAAATCGTGGAATCTCAAACAAATATTACAAGACATACTGTTTTTCGAATACCAAACACAAGTTTAAACACCTCCATGAGGCATGGTTCATGTTGCAGAAGAAAAGCAGGAAAAGGAGCCGCCAGCAAGCCATCTCGTCATCCCTGGACGCCGTCGTCACTTGCAAAAGGTGCCCCTTCAACAGTGACGTTGCCCTCACAAGCGCTGCCCACCGGAGTTGTAGGTTTGGCGGCGCCGCCAGTCGGGGGTGTAGGGTCGAAGGCGCGGAACTTCTTCAGCAAGGCCTCCACCTGGCTCTTCACGGCTTCAGCAGCGGCTGCGCAGCGCTCGTCATCCACGGGCTCGAGTAGCTCGTCAAGGTCGGCGTCGGTATCGCGAAGATGGAGGTGGCTGAAGACACGCGTCAGTGCAGCAGAGGAGAGCGCACGGGCTTCCCCCTCCACCAAGGGGCCGATCCCATCGACGACGTCTTCAAGCACCATGACAAGATGAGGAAGTGGCTGGGCAGGGCCCTCATCGTCTGTCGCTAGCGGCTCCTCCAAGCCCTTCTCATAGAGTGCCCACAGCGCCGCGCGGGACTTCTCTTCAGGGGACCGGAAGGCCATGCGGTCCTCAGCAAGGACCTTCACCTTGGCTTCCAGCTCGGCCTTCTCTGTCTTCATCTCCTGCTCTAGCTTCTCCAAGCGGCTGCGCTCCGTGGCCTGTGCCCTCGCCAACTGCTCCAGCTTGGCGTCGCGACCTCTGACAGCATCCTCTCGGGCCTTCATCTTCTCCTCCTCCGCCTTGCGGTCTCGAGCCTCGGCCGCGCGCTCATTGCGCATGGCCTCCAGCTCGGCCTCCAGTGACCGGCAGCGATCCGAGGCGGCCCTGGTATCCTTTAGTGCCACCTCGTGGGCGGCCATAGCTTGGGCAGCAACCTGCTGGTCCTTCTCGGAAGCCGCCATGGCCTAGCTCAGCGCCTCCCTAACAGACGCATTAGACTGCAGCCAACCAGAGATCATTTCAAGGCGCCCCGCCACCAGTCAGCAGTCAGCGCCTTGGAGGTCGCCCCGAAGCCGCGCCAGTGCGGAAAGGGCCTCCTCCAAGGTGTCGGGCGGAGCTGAAGGATCGCGGGCCAGCGATTCAACCAAAGGAGGAGGCTGCGCCGTCGCCAAGACCTGCGAGCTGGAGACGACAGGAAGTGGATCTAGGGGCTCCTGAACCTTGGCCACGTCAACGGGCAAGCTTGGGATAGGCGCCTCCGGAGCCGGCTTGGTCGAGGAGATCGCCTTCCCTTGAGGCTTGTCCACTGGGCCTCGCGAGGACGACTGAGCGGGAGAAGTGTGGGCGCCATCGCCGCCCTTCTGCACCAGAGGAGGTGCGGCCGTGCCAGGCTGCTGGGTCCCCGAGGATGTGGCCTCCCCCTCCTTCTTCTTCGACGATGGCATCAGCCTAGAAGCACAAGAAGGAAACGTCAGGAAGCCGCAACGGAAGTAGGAGCAAGGGCAAGATCATGATAGGACACTCACTGGTCCATGGCGGCATAGTCCCGCCGCCTCTTTAGAAGTGCGAAGCCGGGGGGCCTCGCATCCTGAAGTGCGGGCGCGTGGGCCCCAGAAGTCGGCGAGTCCGCGGTGGCCCCGGGTGGTGTGAGACAAGGGCGTCTCCCCAAGAGATCAGCGACGATCTGCTCTTCGTCGGGACATCGGGCGTCAGCCTCCTCGAGGGGGAGACCCTGGACCTCGTAGTAACCCCAGCAGGGGGCATGACTTCCCTCACTGGGTGGTCATCAATATCGTCATTGTCAGGCAAGGTGCGGAGGAGATCGGCCTTGCGCGAGGGGGAGGTCTCCCCAGACCCCTCCGGGGTGGCCGCCGAGTCCTCCTCCTCCTCGCCAGAATAGCTGGAGGACACCACCACCGGAGTCGTCACCACCGGGGCCTCTGAGGGCGCCAGCGGCACAAGACCACGTCCATCAAAGACAGGCAGGGCGGTGGCAATCTTTGCCCCATCCGGACGGTGGTACAAGGGAACGAAGGTGTCCGGCGGGTACCCCTGGTTGTCCCCAACCAAGGAGCGGAGGGCCATGCCCAGCTCTACGCCAGACAAGGCCTCCGGGTGCAGGTGGAGGTCGTCACCCCCGTCCCCGAGCTTCCACAAGGGGCTTGGACGCGACTGGAGTGGAACCACGTGCTGCGCCATGAACTCCTTGACGATCATGGCCCCCGTCAACTTCGCCACCCTTGGATCAACAGGCTTCACGTCGGCAGTCATCCTCTGCAGCACCAACTCCACCTGAGGGTCGTCGAGATTTGCGCGGAACCACCCGTCGTGAGACGTGGGCATCGTCGCCTGCAGCACCAGCCGGGGGTGAGAGCACTTGGCATCCATCAGGACCCACTTGCTCCTGAAGCCCTCAGCCTTGTTCCCGGCCTTCGAGATCGCATTGGTCTTGTTGGCTGCGATGAAGTTGGCACACCCCGAGCAGGGGCCGTCCTTGATCCGGAGATAGAAGAAGTGGTGCAGCAGCGCCACGGACAACATCACCCCAACATACGCCTCACAATAAAAGGCGAAGATCGATAGAAGGAGGACAGAGTTGGGATGAAGGTGGAGGGCGTGAAGCTTGTAGTGGCTGAGGACGGAGTAGAAGAAGTCGGAGAAGGGGGGAACCAACCCCGCAACAACGCTGCTCATGAAGAAGGGATAGAAGGTGCTACCCGAGGGCTCCGGCTCAGCGGAGCCAGCCTAGAGCACGGTTTTCCTCTTCTCATCACCCTCCGCCGTCATCATGAGCGTGGTGGCAAGGTTCTTCTCTGAAACGCTTGGCGCGCTCAACGCAGGCTCGTACCAGGATGGCGGAGCAATGGCCCGAGCTTTGTTGGGCACCATTGGTGGCGGGTTCAGAGGAAGATTTGGGCGGATCTGGAGTCCTTGGGAGCGAGGAGTAAGAAAGGGGATCTGGAGCAAGATGAAAGGGAGCAATGAAGGCAGCGCAGCCCGCGCCAGCCTTTTGTTAGTCGGGCAGTTGCCGAGGCAGCGCAGGGAAGCGGAGACACCCACGTCCTGTCAGTCGCCATGCGTCAATCAAGGCGGCAGGTGGTTGGGGCCCGCGGTGCTCCATACTTTCCCCTTGGGTTTGCCTCGAAGCCAAGTTCGAGCGTGCCTTGGGCCTGGGGGCTACTGTCAGCATTCTTGGAATGTGGGTACCCAGACTTGCCTGTGTACGGCCCATGGCATGGATCCTCTAGCGGCCTGGTACGGCCCATCTTCACCAGCAAACACTCAAGACCCTCGCGAGGGGCCAAGCCTCGCGAGGCGGACGACACAAGACCTCCTCAGGGGCAGCCTCACTAGGCTGTCTCACGAGGAGCGGAGAGATCAAGGTGAGGGGCACCTCGTGAGGTTCCCGTGACGTAAGCCATGACGACCAAGGCCAAAAGGGAGCCAGCGGGCGCAGATCACCAGTTGGCTCTTTGGTGCTAAAGGAGCAGGTGCAGACGAGGAGTCCCGAGGCATCAGGCAAAGGTTTCCATATCGGTGCAACAAGACCAAGACCAGTGGGACAGCAGGACGGAGGTCATCGCGGAGCCCATGACGGCGTCACCACCAGAGCCTTTGGCAGGCGAAGACCACCTTTTGTCAGGATAGCTTGTACTCACTGTCCGCCACCGAATTGGCCATTGTGGGATCCCTTCCCGCCTAATATTTGGGAAGAGGACCAGTGCCTCTATAAATAGGACTAGCCCGCACCATAGGAGGGGGAGAGAGCTGGGAAGGGATCCATTCCACCCTCATACGCACCAGCTCACCGAGCTTAAGAACACCTCTCCTCATGAGGCTGTTCTTCCCTTGTACTTGTTCATTCTCAGCCTACAAGGCAATCGACCACACCACACTGGAGTAGGGTATTACACCACATCGGTGGCCCGAACCAGTATAAACTCTTGTGTCTCTTGTTCTTCGAGTTCGGCGAGCTGAGCTTTGAGAACATGGTGAGTGAGTGAGCTAGGGGAAAGGAGAGATCTTCGTGCCCACCCTAGAGTTCGAGCCTTAAGGGTTTTGCTAGAACCCGAAATCCGACAGGCTCCTCCATCCTCAACCTATGAATGTGTGCTAGGGAGCTCGAGTAGCCAATGGCCAAAAAGAGGTTTATCACGGCCTTTTTGCCCGACGCCGGTGAGGTGGCCGCCGAGGTGTCCACATCGTCCTCCGCGGGCTGATCCGCCGTCGCCGGTCCCCCGATCCGCCCGTTGCCGTGCCCCTAGGCCGGTTTGAGGACTTCCCCATCCTCCCCCGTACCCGGTAGCCGACGAAGTCCTACTTCGAGGTCCAGCAGCGGCGATGGGGGACATGGGTTGCCGAGATTACAGATTGTGAGACCCACACCAGCTGGTGGCTCGGTAGCTTCCACACGACTGAGCTCGTGGCCATGGTGTACGACCGCTAGCAGGTCCGCTACCACGGCGCGGCGGCTAGGCTCAATTTCCCCTTCGGCACACGTCCGGTCTACCTCATTCCGCCGGAGCCAGGGGTGGTGAGCTCAGCTATGGCGCGGGAGGACCGCGAGGCGTGGGAGCGTCTCAAGGCCGAGGCCGCCGACGAGGCCTACATGCAAGAGCTCCGTCGGCAGCACCCGGAGCTCGTGGAGGCGGAGCGAGCGATTTTTGCTGGCGCGGAGGGCGGCGATGTTATTGTGCTCTCCTCCGATGACGAGGTCGAAGGCGGCGAGGAGAACGGCGAGGTTATCGCGCTCCCCTCTGATGACGACATCGAAGGCGGCGGCGACGGCGGCATAGAGGGCGTCGAGGTGGGCCCCGAGGACGAGGAGATCGATGTCGACGAGTGGAGGAGTGCCTTCCCCAACGACCTCGACGACGGTACTGGCCCGGACCCGTCTCGCGGCACACCGTACATGACGGGGAAGGATTGGCTTGACCTGTACTTCGACCGAAAGTAGTTTAGCTTAGTTTAAATTTATGTTTTATGTTCGGTTATGCAAAACTATCTATGTTTATGTTTGAAAGCATGCTAATTTCGGTTGAACCTGCTTTGAACTTGATCAAATTGATGTTTACAACCTTAAGTTTAGGGGATCGACTAGAAAAGGCCAAAAATTGTTGGAGTATATATATATATTTATATCCACTAGGGGTTTTAGTCCTTCAACTTTTTAATGATCGCCTGGAGATGTCCTTATGACTTGTTTATTTCAGTTCTTCACAATGTGATGCTCTATATGTGCAAATATTTGTTGTGCAGTTCAATTTCATCAATAACAGTTTCAACAATACCACTATGAATTACGATATTTATTTGCTGTTAAGGATATTGTAGTTAACATGCCTTTTCATTTTTCAATTGTTGTTTAGCAACATGCATTGTACTGAATGACTAAATATGCAATCCCAGGCTACATAGCAACAAGGAAGAGTGTTACCTTAATGTTCTGATGATGTATAGATATACATGTAATAAAATCTTATATAATGGGATGGATGGAGTGTTGTACTACATCATTTTTCAATTGTTGTTTAGCTTCTAATATTAACTTGGTGCTTTTAGGTACATATACCATTGCCAAAGATCCACACTTCGACCCTTTTTGCATATGGGGCAATGAGATATTCATGAACCAGCATCAAGTGCGGAAACTGATAATGATTGTTACTAAAATGGGTCAAAAGATGTCAATCGAACTATTTGTTTACACTTTATGCAAGACAACAGTGAACTGCAGGATGGTAAATAAGAACCATATAGCCTTCTTTTTACTGCCCGTAATGAGTTGTGTTAGATGACAATATCTGAATCTTTTTTCTTTTGCAGTGGATCCTGAAGCAGTTTACTCAAGATTACCTCTCAAACTACATGATTGGCGGCCGACCATCACAAGGGGTTGGACTAGAGTTCTGCATGCCTTCTGCATCCAGGAGAGCACAATAGGGCCATTCCGCTTCACCTTGTTCAACAACAGGAATGTTTGCCGCCTCTTTCTTTACCATCTGTAATAGTACAAGTATAGAACCCTGGTACATCATTCTTTATTTGGTGCTTCTGTAATTCTTAAATATATGTACCTGTGAATCGAATAATGCATAGATTGTTTGAACCTGATGGATATGAATAAAGCTATAGCCTACTTTCAAGTTTAAATTAGGTACAATTTTAAATAGAAGCAATTAAATTAGGGCGAAATTACGTTGTGCAGGTCATTACGGCACACACGATTGGTAAAACACAAACGTTTTCGATATACACCATAATCTGAGACGGCTCACACAAAGGAAACGTGTGCAAGCATGCACACAGTTGCCGTTTGCAAAGCGTGTGTGATGCGAGACACTATCACATACGATGCGGGAAAACTAAATGTGTGTGATTGTCTACCTATCATACACGGTTTATAATCATGAACTGTTTGTGATGTGCCAGGCATCGTAAATCTCCCGTGCCTAGAATCTGCCTAGAAAAATGCCGTGCCTGGAATCTGCCTGGTTTTAGGCAGAACCACAAAACTCTGACTATGATGGCAATGCAAGCACAAACGAGTGGCAAGGATGAAGCGTTTGGGATATTCGAGATATCGGAAACGGTTATACAGGGACAACTGTATGCATCAAAGCTACCTATCCCCGACGTTTTCTGGGTCGTGTGGGAAGGACCCCCTATCGCCCACACTCACTTGGAGATGGTTCCAGATGCTGCCGTGGAAAGGGGTTAAAAACCGTTCGTTTAGGACCGACGCGCACCAGTGGTACTAGATTCGACTGTATAAACTAGTTTTACCTCTTAATAGTAAAGATTTAGGTGGCTTTCGAACAGCCGATTGATACGTCTCCAACGTATCTATAATTTTTGATTGTTCCATGCTATTATATTATCTTTTTTGGATGTTTAATGGGCTTTGTTATGCACTTTAAAATTATTTTTGGGACTAACCTACTAACCAAAGGCCCAGTGCAAATTGCTGCTTTTTTGCCTATTTTAGTGTTTCGCAGAAAAGGAATATCAAAGGGAATCCAAATGGAATGAAACCTTCCGGAGAGTTATTTTTGGAACAAACATGATCCAGGAGACTTGGAGTGGACGTCAAGAAAGAAGCGAGGAGGCCACGAGGTAGGAGGGCGCGCCCGCACCCTCGTGGGCCCCTCGCAGCTCCACCGACGTACTTCTTCCTCCTATATATACCCATATACCCCGAAAACATCCATGACCACCACACAACCCTATTTCCACCACCGCAACCTTCTGTACCCATGCGATCCCATCTTGCGGCCTTTTTCGGCGCTCCGCCGGAGGGGGAATCGATCACGCGGGCTTCTACATCAACACCATAGCCTCTTCGATGATGTGTGAGTAGTTTACCACAGACCTTCGGGTCCATAGTTATTAGCAAGATGGCTTCTTCTCTCTCTTTGGATCTTAATACAAAGTCTGCTCGATTCTCTTGGAGATCTATTCAATGTAATTCTTTTTGCGGTGTGTTTGTTGAGATCAAGATTATCTATGAACAATATTTGATTCTTCTCTAAATTCTTTTATGCATGATTTAATATCTTTGCAAGTCTCTTCGAATTATCAGTTTGGTTTGGCCTACTAGATTGATCTTTCTTGCAATGGGAGAAGTGCTTAGCTTTGGGTTCAATCATGCGGTGTCCTTTCCCAGCGACATCAGGGGCAGCAAGGCACGTATTGTATTGTTGCCATCAAGGATCAAATGATGTGGTTTATATCATAGTGCTTGAGTTTATACCTCTACATCATGTCATCTTGCCTAATGCGTTACTCTATTCTTATGAAATTAATACTCTAGATGCATGCTGGATAGCGGTCGATGTGTGGAGTAATAGTAGTAGATGCATAATCATTTCGGTCTACTTGTCGCAGACGTGATGCCTATATACATGATCATGCCTAAATATTCTCATAACTATGCGCTTTTCTATCAATTGCTCGACAGTAATTTGTGCACCCACCATAGAATTTGCTATCTTGAGAGAAGCCAGTAGTGAAACCTATGGCCCGCGGGTCTATTCTCCATTATATTATTCTCCCGTCAACAAGCTATTTCTATCATCGTTTATTTTGCAATCTTTATTTTCCAATCTACACAAAAAATACCAAAAAAATTTATCTTATTATCTCTACCAGATCTCACTTTCGTAAGTGACCATGAAGGGATTGACAACCCCTTTATCGCGTTGGTTGCAAGGTTCTTGTTTGTTTGTGCAGGTAAGAGGGACTTGCGTGTAATCTCCTACTGGATTGATACCTTGGTTCTCAAAACTGAGGGAAATACTTACGCTACTTTACTGCATCACCCTTTCCTCTTCAAGGGAAAACCAACGCATGCTCAAGAGGTAGCAAGAAGGATTTCTGGCGCCGTTTCCGGGGAGGTTGCACCAAGTCAAGTCAAGATTCGATCTCCCGTCAATGTGCGATTTCTGGCGCCGTGGCTGGGGAGATCTACGCACATGTCAAGACATACCAAGTACCCATCACAAACTTTATCCCTTGCATTACATTATTTGCCACTTGCCTCTCGTTTTCCTCTCCCCCACTTCACCCTTGCCGTTTTATTCGCCATCTTTTCCGTTCGCCTCTTTTATGTCCATCTCTTTTTGCTTGCTTCTTGTGTGCTTGTGTGTTGGATTGTTTGTCACGATGGCTCAAGGAAACACTAAATTGTGTGACTTTTCCCATACCAACAATAATGATTTTATTAGCACTCCGATTTCTCCTCTTACCGATGTTGAATCTTGTGAAATTAATACTGCTTTGCTGAATCTTGTCATGAAAGATCCGTTTTCTGGCCTTCCTAGTGAAGATGCCGCTACCCATCTAAACAACTTTGTTGATTTACGTGATATGCAAAAGAAGAAAGATGTGGATAATGATATTGTTAAATTGAAGCTATTTCTGTTTTCACTTAGAGATCGTGCTAAAACTTGGTTTTCATCTTTTCCTAAAAATAGTATTGATTCATGGAATAAGTGCCAAGATTCTTTTATCTCTAAGTATTTTCCTCCCGCTAAGATCCTCTGTCTTAGAAATGATATTATGAATTTTAAGCAACTTGATCATGAGCATGTTGCACAAGCTTGGGAGAGGATGAAATTAATGATACGTAATTGCCCTACTGATGTATTAAACTTATGGATGATCATACAAAAAAAATTATGCTGGATTGAATTTTTCTTCTATAAATCTTTTAGATTTGGCCGCAGGAGGCACTTCAATGGAAATCACTTTAGTAGAAGCTACTAAACTCCTAGATAATATTATGGTTAATTATTCTCAATGCCACACCGAAAGATCTACTAGTAAAAAGGTTCATGCTATAGAAGAAATTAATGTTTTAAGTGGAAAGATGGATGAACTCATGAAATTGTTTGCTAATAAGAGTGTTTCTTCTGATCCTAATGATATGCCTTTGTATACTTTGATTGATAATAATAATGAATCTATGGATGTGAATTTTGTTGGGAGGAACAATTTGGGTAACAACGCGTATAGAGGAAACTTTAAATCCTAGGCCGTTTCCTAGTAATTCCTCTAACAATTATGGTAATTCCTACAACAACTCTTATGGAAATTTTAATAATATGCCCTCTGATTTTGAGACTAGTGTTAAATAATTTATGATTTCGCAAAAGAATTTTAATGCTTTGCTTGAAGAAAAATTGCCTCAGATTGATGAATTGGCTAGGAACGTGGATAGAATTTCTCTTGATGTTGATTCTTTGAAACTTAGATCTATTCCACCTAGGCATGATATCAATGAGTCTCTCAAATATATGAGAATTACCATTGACGAGTGCAAAGAAAGAACCGCTAGGATGCGTGCTAAAAAAGAGTGCTTTATAAAAGCGTGTTCTTCTAGTTTTCACGATAATAAGGATGAAGATCTAAAAGTGATTGATGTGTCTCCTATTAAATCTTTGTTTTGCAATATGAATCTTGATAATGATGGGACTGGAGATGAGTCAACTTTAGCTAAAAGGCGTCCCAATGATTCAGAGTTTTTAGATCTTGATGCAAAAATTAATAAAAGTGGGATTGACAAGGTCAAAACTTTACATAACAACAAACCCACTATTTTGGATTTCAAGGAATTTAATTATGATAATTGATCTTTGATAGATTGTATTTCCTTGTTGCAATCCGTGTTAAATTTTCCTCATGCTTATGATCAAAATAAAGCTTTTAACATACATATCATTGATGCTTTAATGCAATCTTATGAAGAACAGCTTGAATTAGAAGTTTCTATCCCTAGAAAACTTTATGATGAGTGGGAACCTACTATTAAAATTAAAATTAAAGGTCATTAATGCTATGCTTTATGATATTTGGGTGCTAGTGTTTCCATGATTACAAAAATTTTGTGTGATGTGTTAGGTTTCCATGAATTTCATGATTGTTCTTTAAATTTGCATCTTGTGGATTTCACTATTAAAAAACCTATGGGAAGGATTAATGATGTTATTATTGTTGCAAATAGGAATTATGTGCCCGTAGATTTCATTGTTCTTGACATAGATTGCAATCCTACATGTCCTATTATTCTTGGTAGACCTTTCCTTAGAACGATTGGTGCAATTATTGATAGGAAAGAAGGAAATATTAGATTCCAATTTCCATTAAGGAAAGACATGGAACACTTTCCTAGGAAGAAAATTAAATTACCTTATGAATCTTTTATGATACCCACTTATGGATTGCAAACCAAAGATGACAATACCTAGATCTATTCTTGTTTTTATGCCTAGCTAGGGGCATTAAACGATAGCGCTTGTTGGGAGGCAACCCAATTTTATTTTTGTTGCTTGCTTTTTGTTCCTGTTTAGTAATAAATAATTAATGTATCTTCTGTTTAGATGTGGTTTTATGTTTTTAATTAGTGATTGTGCCAAGTAGAACCTTTGGGAAGACTTGGGGGAAGTTTTTGCGATCTTGCTGTAAAAACAGAAATTTTAGCGCTCACGAGATTTGCTGCCATTTTTTACTGGAGAGTGCGATTTGGTTGATTCCTTTTGCAGATGATTAATAGACAAATTCCTCACGTCCACCAGTTTATTTCAGAACTTTTGGGGTTACAAAAGTATTCGAACTTACAGATCACTACATACTGTTCTGTTTTTGACAGATTCTGTTTTTCGTGTGTTGTTTGCTTATTTTGATGAATCTATGGCTAGTATCGGGGGGTATGAACCATAGAGAAGTTGGAATACAGTATGTTTAACACCAATATAAATAAATAATGAGTTTATTACAGTAGTTTGAAGTGGTGGTTTGTTTTCTTATACTAATGGAGCTCATGAGATTTTCTGTTGAGTTTTGTGTTGTGAAGTTTTTAAGTTTTGGGTAAAGATTTGATGGATTTTCGAATAAGGAGTGGAAAAAGCCTAAGATTGGGGATGACCAAGGCACCCCAAGTTAAAATTCAAGTACAACCAAAAGTCTAATCTTGGGGATGCCCCAGAAGACATCCCCTCTTTCATCTTCGTCCATTGGTAACTTTACTTGAGGCTATATTTTTATTCACCACATGATATGTGTTCTGCTTGGAGCGTCTTGTATGATTTGAGTCTTTAATTTTTAGTTTACCACAATCATCATTTATGTACACACCTTTTGGAGAGACACACATGAATCGGAATTTATTAGAATACTCTATGTGCTTCACTTATATTTTTTGAGCTAGATAATATTGCTCTAGTGCTTCACTTATATTTTTAAGAGCATGGTGGTGGTTTTATTTTATAGAAATTATTGATCTCTCATGATTCACTTATATTATTTTGAGAGTCTTTTAGAACAGCATGGTAATTTGCTTTGGCTATAAAATTAGTCCTAATATGATAGGCATCCAAGATGAGTATAATAAAAACTTTCATAAAAAGTGCATTGAGTACTATGAGAAGTTTGATACTTGATGATTGTTTTGAGATATGAAGATGGTAATATTAGGGTCATGCTAGTTGAGTAGTTGTGAATTTGAGAAATACTTGTTCTAAAGTTTGTGATTCCCGTAGCATGCACGTATGGTGAACCGTTATGTGATGAAGTTGGAGAATGATTTATTTATTGATTGTCTTTGTTATGAGTGGCGGTCGGGGACGAGCTTTGATATTTTCCTATCAATCTATCCCCCATAGGAGCATGCGCGTAGTACTTTGTTTCGATAACTAACAGATTTTTGCAATAAGTATGTGAGTTCTTTATGACTAATGTTGAGTCAATGGATTATACGCACTCTCACCCTTCCACCATTGTTAGCCTCTCTAGTACCGCACAACTTTCGCTGCTACAATACACCCACCATATAGCTTCCTCAAAACAGCCACCATACCTACCTATTATGGCATTTCCATAGCCATTCCGAGATATATTGCCATGCAACTTACCACCGTTCCGTTTGTTATGACACGTTACATCATTGTCATATTGCTTTGCATGATCATGTAGTTGACATCGTATTTGTGGCAAAGCCACCTTTATAATTCTTTCATACATGTCACTCTTGATTCATTGCATATCCCGGTACACCACCGGAGGCATTCACATAGAGTCATATTTTGTTCTAAGTATTGAGTTGTAATTTTTGAGTTGTAAGTAAATAAAAGTGTGATGATCACCATTATTAGAGCATTGTCCCAAGTGAGGAAAGGATGATGGAGACTACGATTCCCCCACAAGTCGGGATGAGACTCTGGACGAAAAATAAAAAAGAAAGAAAAAAGAGGCCAAAAAAGGAGAGAAAAGGCCCAAATAAAAAATGAGAGAAAAAGAGAGAAGGGACAATGTTACTATCCTTTTACCACACTTGTGCTTCAAAGTAGCACCATGATCTTCATGATAGAGAGTCTCCTATGTTGTCACTTTCATATACTGGTGGGAATTTTACATTATATAACTTGGCTTGTATATTCCAATGACAGGCTTCCTCAAAATGCCCTAGGTCTTTGTGAGCAAGCGAGTTGGATGCACACCCACTTAGTTTCTTTTGTTGAGCTTTCATACAGTTATAGCTATAGTGCATCCGTTGCATGGCAATCAACTACTCACTCACATTGATATCTATTGATGGGCATCTCCATAGTCTGTTGATATGCCTATTTGATGTGAGACTATCTTCTAATTTTTATCTTCTCCACAACCACCATTCTATTCCACCTATAGTGCTATATCCATGGCTCACGCTCATGTATTGCGTGAAGATTGAAAAAGTTTGAGAACATCAAAAGTATGAAACAATTGCTTGGCTTGTCATCGGGTTTGTGCAAGATTTAAATTCTTTGTGTGGTGAAGATAGAGCATAGCCAGACTATATGATTTTGTAGGGATAACTTTCTTTGGCCATGTTCTTTTGAGAAGACATGATTGCTTTGTTAGCATGCTTGAAGTATTATTATTTTTATGTCCATATTAAACTTTTGTCTCGAATATTTCGGATCTGAACATTCATGCCACATTAAAGAAAATTACATTGAGAATTATGCTAGGTAGCATTCCACATCAAAAATTCTGTTTTTATCATTTACCTACTCGAGGACGAGTAGGAATTAAGCTTGGGGATGCTTGATACGTCTCCAACGTATCTATAATTTTTTATTGTTCCATGCTATTATATTATCTCTTTTGGAGTTTAATGGTATTTGTTATGCCCTTTTATAGTATTTTTGGGATTAACCTACTAACCAAAGGCCGAGTGCAAATTGTTTTTTTGCCTATTTCAGTGTTTCACAGAAAAGGAATATCAAATGGAATCCAAACGGAATGAAACCTTCGGGAGAGTTATTTTTGGAACAAACGTGATCCAGGAGACTTGGAGTGGGCGTCAAGAAAGAAGCGAGGAGGCCACGAGGAAGGAGGGCGCGCCCAGGGGGTAGGCGCGCCCCCACCCTAGTGGGTCCCTTGCAGCTCCACCGACGTACTTCTTCCTCCTATATATACCCATATACCCCGAAAACATCCATGAGCACCACGAAACCCTATTTCCACCGCCGCAACCTTCTGTACCCGTGAGATCCCATCTTGGGGCCTTTTCCGGCGCTCCGTCGGAGGGGGAATCGATCATGGAGGGCTTCTACATCAACACCATAGACTCTCCGATGATGTGTGAGTAGTTTACCACAGACCTTCAGTTCCATAATTATTATCTAGATGGCTTCTTCTCTCTCTTTGGATCTCAATACAAAGTTCTCCTCGATTCTCTTGGAGATCTATTCGATGTAATTCTTTTTGCGGTGTGTTTGTCGAGATCCGATAAATTGTGGGTTTATGACCAAGATTATCTATGGACAATATTTGATTCTTCTCTGAATTCTTTTATGCATGATTTAATATATTTTCAAGTCTCTTCGAATTATCAGTTTGGTTTGGCCTACTAGATTGATCTTTCTTGCAATAGGAGAAGTGCTTAGCTTTCGGTTTAATCTTGCGGTGTCCTTTCCCAGTGACAGCAAGGGCAGCAAGGAACGTATCGTATTGTTGCCATCGAGGATAAAGATGGGGTTTATATCATATTGCTTGAGTTTATCCCTCTACATTATGTCATCTTGCCTAATGTGTTACTCTGTTCTTATGAACTTAATACTCTAGATGCATGCTAGATAGTGGTCGATGTGTGGAGTAATAGTAGTAGATGCAGAATCGTTTTGGTGTACTTGTTGCGGACGTGATGCCTGTATACATGATCATGCCTAGATATTCTCATAACTATGCGCTTTTCTATCAATTGCTCAACAGTAATTTGTTCACCCACAGTAGAATTTGCTATCTTGAGAGAAGCCACTAGTGAAACCTATGCCCCCCAGGTCTATTCTCCATTATATTATTCTCATGTTAACAAGCTATTTCTATCATCGTTTATTTTGCAATCTTTATTTTCCAATCTATGCAACAAAAATACCAAAAATATTTATCTTATTATCTCTATCAGATCTCACTTTCGTAAGTGACCGTGAAGGGATTGACAACCCCTTTATCGCGTTGGTTGCGAGGTACTTGTTTGTTTGTGCAGGTATGAGGGACTTGCGTGTAATCTCCTACTGGATTGATACCTTGGTTCTCAAAACTGAGGGAAATACTTACGCTACTTTGCTGCATCACCCTTTCCTGTTCAAGGGAAAACCAACGCATGCTCAAGAGGTAGCACCGATCGATCCTATCTATGAGGGGGCCTGAGAAATAATAAAAGATACAAATGCAACGACGTCAGGAGCTGGGGAAGTAGAGCAAGGCCGGTTTCGAAGGAAGTTATACCCGAGGGTTGCCGGGATGTCGCTAGGTGGGCGGCGGGAGGTCGGATTTGCCCACACTACGGCAGCAAGGAAGAAGGGGTTAGAGGCCCTCCCTAGCCAGTGGTGCGTGGGAGAGAATGACAACGCATGCTGATTGGGACGCGCCGTCAGTGGGTAAGAGCCGTCGCCGAGGTCGATCATGTGAACATTGCACCTTCTCACCTTCCCCGGCTGAGAGGATTTGGCTGGATCTATGACCAGCGGTGAGCAGAGAGAGAGAGAGAGAGAGAGAGAGAGAGAGAGAGAGAGAGAGAGAGAGAGAGAGAGAGAGTGGCCACTGCTGTCGTGTTTAGATCTGGAGAGGATGAGATAGTGTGAAGAGAGCAGCACTAGCAAGCAAGTGCGGAGGCTCCTGCCTATATAGTGGAGTAGTTTTCTTTTATCTACCGGAGCCGGCTTGACCTCGTCAATGACTGTCGAGAAGTCTTCATGCACCTGCCCCGGAGGGTTAGTTGTCTTCATTTTGATCTGAAGCACCGGATTAACATATAACACAAAAAAATGCCACATGACAGAAAACCATAACCTCGCTACCCCAAGGAGACAACATGAATCCCGATGGACAAACTAGACGAGGATCAAAGCTCAAATTAAAGATAAACTCACAGAAAAGGGGTCCATCGATGGGTGTCCTAATTAACATAGCCAGCTTGACCTAGATGGCAGCCTAGTAGTCTTCCTGCATGTGCCCCCAATGACCAGCACCTTGGAGGAACTCAATTGTCGCTATTTAACTCTCACAGTGATCTGAAGCACATGACACCTAATATTGCGAGTACAACACAGCCTGTACAACACAGCCCGCATGATATGTAGACGATAGCCAATCCAGCCATCTGCTGGAGTCTGGTCACATGCATGGATGAACTGATCTTCTGTGTCATGCAGGGATCTTCCAGGCACCGATGTCTGTGCAACACTGCTCCAGTACTATCGCTCGTGTCTCTCTTCTATTAACTCAGTAGACTTGCGGGGCAGGGGAGTGTGCCTACGGTCGGTTCTCAATTGCGGCCCCACATGTGTGTGCAAACACAATATGACGCGCGTTCCATTCGGAGAGCGACATGCTAGACCGACCGCCTGTCTGGGGTGCGACGCTAACGCGACGGGCGTGCTGTATACATGTGTACTGCCGTTTTCTTGAGGCTTCGCTCCATGGCGCAATCCATGGATACAAAATTATATTTAAAAGTCGAGGGCGGGGATTTTCCCGCGTGGTAGGCGAGGCAGTTGCGCCTAGTCGGTTCGATAGAGAGGCGAGAAGATGAGGGAGTAGGCTGCTGCAAACATAGGGTTATGTGATTTGACGACGAGTTAGTGCTTGACAGGTGGGACCCTATGATTTGACTTGCCATTATTATTTTAACTGCGGCACTATGACCGGCTTGAGTATCCCGATTCTTGACCACCTCCATGTTATACATGTGCCAAGTACTGGGCCCTTCCTAGTGCTCCAAGGTGTACAGGTGGTAAGGACGCCACATAGGCAAAAAAGTGATGTGCCAAATCAATTAAAGAGGAGAGAGAGAGAGCATTATGGTGACCCCAGGAAGAAATGGTGCTAAGCATGCGGACCCATGTAAAATGACTACCAACCAATACATGAGGGAGTTTAATTATTAACCAATTCCATAAGGGAACCTTAGCTACAAATGCAAAGCACCTTTGCATTGGGAAGACTTGTTGCTAAGATTTTTAATGCACTTAGCACCTCATCTAAGCACCCATGCATTGGAAGAGTACGAAGAAGGAGATAGAGAGAAGTAAAAAAAATTACTCTTATAGCCAACCTTAGGCTAGTCATAGTGGGGATTAACTTAGACTAGTGTCATGCATATGACACTAGTCTTTGTTACTATCTTCATAATGCAAAGTAACATACAAGTAGTATCATAGATGATTGCATTTATTACATTATAGACTCATTTTGCTTTGGGTTGCGTTATGTTACAGTAACATATTATGTTACTCAAAACACCTCTCTCCTCATTAACTATATGCCACATAAGCAAACTTGTCTTGGAATGCACTATGTTACTTGCTAAGTTACTCCCACTATGACCAGCCTTAGAGCTAATGTTGTTGTATGAGTGACTAAGTGATGACTATGGATGACATGCCAGCATCAGATAGCCCAACGCACCTGGATGGAGGAAGTAGTTTCATGCATGCGAAGTCGGAAAAAAATGCTCATTTATAGCCGTTTGAAAACTCCAAGGGCGCGACTGCGTGAGCTAGGCGACTGTCGTGGTAGGCGCGACCATGATACGGGCTGCTGACATCCCTTTGATCTAAGATTGAACGATCGCATTCTAAGTTGCTGAAAATTTGCGGAATAACCCTCTAGGATAGGATATTCACCCATAGGTCTAGAATCACGGCATGCAACCATTTGATATCAGATCCAAGGGCTCTCGGAAGCCTGTATCATGGGAGCATGGAAAGCTTCGTATCACCTGTAATTTTCCCAACGCTTGACATGCGAACACGCAGATGCATGAAGCCATTTAATTGGGCGTCTAGTAGACATGGCATCTAATTGGCCCCCCATAGTACTGTGCATGAATCGTGCATGCATCCATTTATCCACCGAGCAAGCCCACTACCCTGCCGTTCGCACGCCCCACTCAACATTTTTAAAATCAGAAAACCGCTAGTAGTTCGCTCCTACTCGTCCCCGGTCATCCTTTAACATTACAGCAGTAAGGTCCTTATCGTCCTGTCCTTTCACATTACAGCAGTTCCACTAATCCTAACCCTGCTCCTAAATCCAAGGCGTCCCAAATATCCATGATCGGCGGTGAGTACTAGGTTAGAACCATCACCGGCGATGAACCCGATGTCATCTACGCCTGTTCTTCTGCAATGGTGAAAGGATGCCTTGCTCGCTTCAGACGCATGTTCAAAAAGTCAAATGATGAGTGGGTTGCTGGGCTAGATGTTGAGTACACCACACTCCTGGGAAAAGAGAAGAATCTAAAGGAGGAAGAGAGGAAGAAGCCCGCCGTGATCCAGGTTTGCGTGCATAACTTGTGCTTGGTCTACCACATATGCCATGCCGACGTTGAGTGCGAGGATTTTAAGAACTTCCTCAGGGGCGGCAAAGTCAAATTCGTTCCTATAGACTTTACGAACAACAAAGAAGCATGGGTCGGATAGTCCTCTTTGTAGCCGAGCCCTTCGACCTCTAGAGGAATGTGCTGGTGTCCTCTCGTCAGCCTTCAATGCTGACCCTAGCAGCAACCATGGTTGATCCTTCGTACGGTAAAATGACAAAACCTCGGCCCAAGTTTCATCATGCGTGGCAGTGGAATGTACTAGATATAGACCACATCAACTATGCTGCAATGGATGCCTACCTTTGTTTCAATATGTACAAGGGTTGGATGAAGAACGAGAGCCAAGTGTGCGGTTCAAGCAAAGAAGTATCGGCCAAGAGGAAGAGGGACAAGGATGAAGTCGAGCATGTGGACGAGGAGTCCGAGTAAGGTGGCAGTGTCGTTGCTCATGGTGGTTGTAATGCAGTGTCTACCGGATTAGTTTCTTAGTTTAATTTCAGGGTGCTTAGTTTTATTTGAGGGGTGTGTTGCGCTGAGCCCCCAGCAGAACTATGTTATGTTCCTTCTTGTTACTTTAACTCTTCAGTACGTACATACTAGTATTTCTTATAGTTCATCTTGTAGTTGGTAGTACTACCACTCATTTCTTCACATTATATGCGTACAATATATATGGCCAACATCATATAGTCAGTAGTTTAGTTGTCAAATAATTTCAGGGTGCTTAGTTTTATTTGAGGGGTGTGTTGTGCTGGACACCATTATTGTGACTCAAATCTATTTTGCCATGTTATAATGACATAAATACCTATGGACCAACATGCCAGCTCTCCCTCTATCTCACTACAGTACAATAAAGTGTGGGGCCTACTTGATCCCAACATCGTTCTTATTTTCCTATAAAATTATTCGCTTGGTTACTCCTGACAAGCGGGCCCACACTTATCATTGTGAGATAGAGAGAATTTGCTTATTTTTGCCATATAACTTGGTCAATGGGTTTGACGTGAAAATAACAATGCCTAATGACATTTTTGAGCAAACATCTAACGGAACGATGGCATTTTTGAGATATCTAATTGCATTTTTGAGCAAGCATCTCACAGATCGATGGCATTTTTGAGTAGTTGTAACTTCTAATGGCAAAACTTAGTAGTGATACATGGCTAGTGGCATAAATAATAAAAACCCAAGAATTAAATAGGTATGCTAATTTCTTTAATAGAATTTAGCACCCCATTTAAGCACGTACTAGATTTTTTTAAATAGTACTATATGCATAATTTGGCGACGAGCGCTCTCTATATGTACCACCTTTTTTCTTTAATTTCATCTTGTTAGTTTTGCTCCATGGCACAATCCATCAATACTACTACTGTACAAAAGTATACATTTAAAAGGCTAGAGGGCGTGGCAGTCTTGCTTGGTTGGTTTCATGAGAGGCGAGGGCCTTTGTGATTTGATGGCTCATTACTGCTGGAAGGCGCGGCCTTGTGATTTGACTGCTCGAATAAATGTTTCCGAGGACCTGAGGAGGAGCAAGGAACTGTGCGGTATACTCAAGTTTTCCACTGGAGTACTGGTACGACGGAGGAGCACGAAACACGGCAGCCCAGTGCGATATGGCAATAAAATGATCTAATTTGCTAGTCATCGATCCCAAGACGATGCTATTCGTTAGCATTGTTCTATTCATACCTCATATAGAACATGACACGTGCGGCGAAACACCTGAAGCAAAAGAAGAAACACAGGAGCAAAAGAAGAAGGAAGATTATCACCCCCAAAAAAGAAGGAAGACGCACACACAAGTCTGGGGCGCTGCTCTCTACTACATGAAGGGTTGCTGGCCGCAGAGTCGTAACTGCTTCTTCATCGCCTCCATGACCTCCATCTGCTTGCGCATCTCCTCCGCCATCTTCTTCATTCTGTCCATGACGCGGGATTTCTCGATGCGAGCCTTCATCATCAGTTCCACGGCCGCATTGCGTACCTTGACAGCAGCAGATACGTCATTTTGCATCATGCTTTTATATTGATATTTATTGCATTATGGGTTGTTATTACACATTATGTCACAATACTTACGCCTTTTCTCTCTTATTTTACAAGGTTTACATGAAGAGGGAGAATGCCGGCAGCTGGAATTCTGGGCTGGAAAAGGAGCAAATATTAGAGACCTATTCTGCACAACCCCAAAAGTCCTGAAACTCCAAGGAAGTCAGTTTTGGAATATATTAAAAATATTGGGCGAAGAAAGCACCAGAGAGGGGCCACCCACTGTCCACGAGGGTGGAGGGCGCGCCCCCTGCATCGTGGGCCACCTGGAAGCCCCTTGATGCCCATCTTTTTGTATAAGGTGTCTTTTGCCCTGGAAAAAATCATAAGGAAGCTTTAGGGATGAAGCACCGCCGTCTCGAGGTGGAACCTTAGCAGAACCAATCTAGGGCTCCGTTGGAGCTGTTCTGCCGGGGAAACATCCCTCCGAGAGGGGGAAATCGCCACCATCGTCATCACCATCTATCCTCTCATTAGGAGGGGGTCAATCTCCATCAACATCTTCACCAGCACCATCTCCTCTCAAACCCTAGTTCATCTCTTGTATCCGATCTTTGTCTCAAAACCTCAGATTGGTACCTGTGGGTTGCTAGTAGTGTTGATTACGCCTTGTAGTTGATGCTAGTTGGTTTATTCGGTGGAAGATTATATGTTCAGATCCTTTATGCACATTAATACCCCTCTAATTATGAACATGAATATGATTTGTGAGTAGTTACGTTTGTACCTGAGGACATGGGAGAAGTCTTGTTATAAGTAGTCAGGTGAATTTGGTATTCGCATGATATTTTGATCAGATGTATGTTGTCTTTCCTCTAGTGGTGTTATGTCAACGCTGACTACATGACACTTCACCATTGTTTGGGCCTAGGGGAAGGCATTGGGAAGTAATAAGTAGATGATGGGTTGCTAGAGTGACAGAAGCTTGAACGCTAGTTTATGCGTTGCTTCGTAAGGGGCTGATTTGGATCCATATGTTTCGTGCTATGGTTAGGTTTACCTTAATTCTTCTTTCGTAGTTGCGGATGCTTGCGAGGGGGGTTAATCATAAGTGTGATACTTGTCCAAGGAAGGGCAATACCCAAGCACCGGTCCACCCACATATCAAATTATCAAAGTAACGAACGCGAATCATATGAGCATGATGAAAACTAGCTTGACGATAATTCCCATGTGTCCTCGGGAGCGCTTTCCTTTATATAAGAGTTTGTCCAGGCTTGTCATTTGCTACGAAAAGGATTGGGCTACCTTGCTGCACCTTGTTTACTTTTGTTACTTGTTACCCGTTATGAATTACCTTATCACAAAACTATCTGTTACCGATAATTTCAGTGCTTGCAGAGAATACCTTACTAAAAACTGCTTGTCATTTCCTTCTGCTCCTCGTTGGGTTCGACACTCTTACTTATCTAAAGGACTACAATAGAGCCCCTATAGTTGTGGGTCATCAAGACTCTTTTATGGCGCCATTGCCGGGGAGTGAAGCGCCTTTGGTAGGTGGAATTTGGTAAGAAAAAATTTATAGTGTGCTGAAATTTACTGTCACTTGTTACTATGCAAAATAATCCTTTGAGGGGCTTGTTCGGGGTATCTTCACCCCGACCAGTAGAGCAAAGATTTGCTCCTCGACCTACTGAACCTACTGAGAATGTTTACTTTGAAATTTCTTTGAGTATGATAGAGAAACTACTAGCTAATCCTTTTAGAGGAGATGGAACATTACATCCCGATATGCACCTAATCTATGTGGATGAAGTTTGTGGATTATTTAAGCTTGCAGGTATTCCCGAGGATGTTATCAAGAATAAGGTCTTCCCTTTATCTTTGACGGGAAAGGAATTGACATGGTTTAGGCTATGTGATGATATTGGATAATGGAACTACAACCGATTGAAATTGGAAATTCATCAGAAGTTTTATCCCATGCATCTGGTTCATCGTGAAGGAGAAAGTATCGCTCAAGCTTGGGGGAGGCTTAAGTCAATGTTATATTGATGCCCCAATCATGATCTCTCAATATAAATTATTATTCATAATTTTTATGCTCGGCTTTCTCTCAATAATCGCTCCATGCTCGATACTTCTTGTACTAGTTCTTTGATGATGAAGACTATTGAATTCAGATGGGATTTATTGGAAAGAATTAAACGCAACTCTGAAGATTGGGAACTCGAGAAGGTAAGGAGTCAGGTATAACACCTAAGTTTTATTGTGTTAAATATTTTATGGATACCGATGCTTTTCGTG
This sequence comes from Triticum dicoccoides, assembly GCF_002162155.2. NCBI lineage: Eukaryota > Viridiplantae > Streptophyta > Magnoliopsida > Poales > Poaceae > Triticum > Triticum dicoccoides. The sequence goes on along the minus strand of NC_041386.1, from coordinate 210,325,762 downwards.
AATTTAGCACTAAATATGGACTTGACTCTGTGATAGTAGCTTCTTTCTGTGAATCATTTGCTACTCATGTTGATCTCCCTATGGATAAGTGGTTTAAATATCATCCTCCCATTTAAGTAAAAGTAGTTGAACCTTTTAAAGTTGAAGAAAAGACAATCACTTATAATGTTGATCCTATTGTTCCTACCGCTTATATTGAGAAACCACCTTTCCCTGTTAGAATAAAGGATCATGTTAAAGCTTCAACTGTGGTTCATAAGAGTAATGCTAGAACACCTACACTCTCTGAGCAAATTAAAGTTGAACCTAGTATTGCTATGGTTAAGGATCTCTTGGTCGATAATATTGATGGACATGTTATTTACTTCTATGATGAAGCTGCTAGAATTGCTAGACCCGATACTAAAAATAAACATAGACCTGTTGTTGGCATGCCTGTTGTTTCTGTTAAAATAGGAGATCACTGTTATCATGTCTTACGTGATATGGGTGCTAGTGTGAGTGCAATACCTTATACTTTATGTAAAGAAATTATGCATGATATTGCACCTGCTGAGATAGAAGATATTGATGTTACTATTAAGCTTGCCAATAGAGATACTATTTCACCAGTTGGGATTGTTAGATATGTTGAAGTCTTGTGTTGGAAAATTAAATATCCTACTGATTTTCTTGTTCTTGCTTCCCCACAAGATGACCTTTGTCCCATTATATTTGGTAGACCCTTCTTGAATACTGTTAATGCTAAGGTAGACTACGAAAAGGATATTGTTACTGTTGGTTTAGGGGATATGTCTCATGATTTTAATTTTGCTAAATTTCATAGACAACCCAATGATAAAGACTTGCCTAGTAAAGATGAACTTATTGGTCTTACTTCTATTGCCGTGCCTCCTAATGATCCTTTAGAACAATACGTGATAGACCATGAAAATGATATGTTTATGAATGAAAGAAGGGAAATAGATGAAGTATTCTTTAAACAAGGACCTATTTTGAAACACAACTTGCCTGTTGAAATTCTAGGGGATCCTCCTCCACCCAAGGGTGATCCCGTGTTTGAGATTAAACCATTACCTGATACTCTTAAATATGCTTATCTTGATGAAAAGAAGATATATCATGTTATTATTAGTGCTAACCTTTCAGAGTAGGAAGAAGAGAAATTATTGAAAACTCTGAAGAAGCACTATACTGCTATTGGATATACTCTTGATGATCTTAAGGGCATTAGTCCCACTCTATGCCAGCACAAAATAAAATTGGAGAAAGATGCTAAACCGGTTGTTGATCACCAACGACGGTTAAATCCTAAGATGAAAGAAGTGGTAAGAAATGAAATACTAAAGCTTCTAGATGCAGGTATAATTTATCCTGTTGCTGATAGTCAGTGGGTAAGTCCTGCCCGTTGTGTCCCTAAGAAGGGAGGTATTACTGTTGTTCCTAATGATAAAGACGAATTGATCCCACAAAGAATTGTTACAGGTTATAGAATGGTAATTGATTTCCGCAAATTAAACAAAGCAACCTTGATGATTAAATGCTAGAAATATTATACTTTACTTTTTAATGATCAAATGTTAGAAAGATTATCCAAATATACACATTTTTGCTTTCTAGACGGTTATTATGGTTTCTCTCAAATACCTGTGTCGAAAGAGGATCAGGAAAATACCATTTTTACTTGCCCTTTCGGTATCTTTGCTTATAGACGTATGCCTTTTGGTTTATGTAATGCACCTGCTACCTTTCAAAGATGTATGACTACTATATTTTCTGAATTTTGTGAAAAGATTGTTGAGGTTTTCATGGATGATTTCTCCGTGTATGGAACTTCTTTTGATGATTGCTTAAGCAACCTTGATCGAGTTTTGCAGAGATGTGAAGAAACTAATCTTGTCATGAATTGGGAGAAGTGACACTTTATGGTTAATGAAGGTATTGTCTTGGGGCATAAAATTTCCGAAAGAGGTATTGAAGTTGATAAAGCCAAAGTTGATGCTATTGAAAAGATGCTGTGTCCTAAGGACATTAAAGGTATAAGAAGTTTCCTTGGTCATGCCGGTTTTTATAGGAGGTTCATTAAAGACTTCACAAAATTTTCTAGGCCTCTGACTAATCTCTTACAAAAAGATGTTCCTGTTGTCTTTGATGATGATTGTGTAGAAGCATTTGAAATACTTAAGAAAGCCTTGATTTCTGCACCTATTGTTCAGCCACCTGATTGGAATTTACCCTTTGAAATTATTTGCGATGCTAGTGATTATGCTGTAGGTGCTATTCTAGGACAAAGAGTTGATAAGAAATTAAATGTTATCCAATATGCTATTAAAACTCTAGATAATGCCCAGAGAAATTATGCTACTACTGAAAAGCAGTTGTATTTTCTTGTGATAAGTTCAGACCTTATAATGTTGACTCTAAAGTAACTGTTCACACTGATCATGCTTCTATTAAATACCTTATGGAAAAGAAAGATGCTAAACCTAGACTTATTAGATGGGTTATCTTGCTACAAGAATTTGATTTGCATATTATTGAAAGGAAGGGAGCTGAGAACCCCATTGCAGACAACTTGTCTAGGTTAGAAAATGTTCTTGATGACCCACTCCCTATTGATGATAGTTTTCCTGAGGAACAATTAGCTGTCATAAATGCTTCTCGTACTGCTCCACGGTATGCTGATTATGCTGATTACATTGTTGCTAAATTTTTAGCACCTAGTTTCACATACCAGCAAAAGAAAAAGTTTTTCTATGATTTAAGACATTACTTCTGGGATGACCCACACCTTTATAAAGAAGGAGTAGATGGTGTTATTAGACGTTGTGTACCTGAGCATGAACAGGAATATATCCTACGCAAGTGTCACTCTGAGGCTTATTAAGGACACCACGCTGGAGATAGAACTGCACATAAGGTATTGCAATCCGGTTTTTATTGGCCTACTCTTTTCAAAGATGCCCGTAAGTTTGTCTTATCTTGTGATGAATGTCAAAGAATTGGTAATATTAGTAGACGTCAAGAAATCCTATGAACTATTCACTTGTTATTGAACCATTTGATGCTTGGGGCTTTGATTATATGGGACCGTTTCCTTCCTCTAATGGGTATACACATATTTTAGTTGATGTTCATTACGTTACTAAGTGGGTAGAAGCTATTCCAACTAGTAGTGCTGATCATAACACCTCTATTAAGATGCTTAAGGAAGTTATTTTTCTGAGATTTTGAGTCCCTAGATACTTAATGACTGATGGTGGTTCACATTTTATTCATGGTGCTTTTCGTAAAATGCTTGCTAAGTATGATGTTAATCATAGAATTGCATCTCCATACCACCCGTAGTCTAGTGTTCAAGTATAACTGAGTAATAGAGAGATTAAATTAATTTTGCAAAAGACTATTAATAGTTCTAGAAAGAATTGGTCCAAGAAACTTGATGATGCATTATGGGCCTATAGAACTGCATATAAAAATCCTATGGGTATGTCTTCATATAAAATGGTTTATGGAAAAGCATGTCACTTACCTCTCAAACTAGAACATAAGGCATATTGAGCCATTAAAGAGCTCAATTATGATTTCGAACTTGCCGGTGAGAAGAGACTATTTGACATTATCTCACTTGATGAGTGGAGGACCTAGGCCTATGAGAATGCCAAACTGTTTAAAGAAAAAGTTAAAAGATGGCATGACAAAAGGATACAAAAGCGTGAGTTTAACGTAGGTGATTATGTTCTGTTATACAACTCTCGTTTAAGCTTTTTGCAAGAAAACTCCTCTCTAAATTGGAAGGTCCTTACATTATCGAGGAGGTCTATCATTCCGGTGCCATAAAAATCAACGACTTCAAAGGCACAAATCCGAAGGTGGTGAACGGTCAAAGAATCAAACATTATATCTCAAGTAACCCCATAAATGTTGAAATCAAAGTTATTGACACCTTAACCCCGGAGGAGTATATACGGGATACTTTCCAGAACATTTCAGACTCTGAAAATGAATAGGTATGTGGTACGGTAAGTAAACCGACTGCAAAACAGTTCTAATAGCAGTTTTTCTCCATTTTGGAATATTAAAAAATAGGAAAATAAGAAGTAGTCCGAAAGGGACACGAGGCATCCACGAGGGTAGAGGGCGTGCCGCCTGCCTCGTGGGCACCTCGTGTGCCCTCCGGACTCTATGTTCTTGCACGCTATTTCTTTTGGTCGGTAAAAATTCATTATATAATCTCCTGAAGGTTTTCACCACCGTACCATGACAAAACCCTTTGTTTTTGTTTTGAGTTGTTTCTGCCGCAGATTAGAGCAATATGCCGTCCCAGGATTCAGAGGGATAAAGCTAGGTGGCTGATTACCTTGCAGACCCTAAGGTCTACGAGGACTTGGAGCATTGTTGTTGGACCACGGAGGAAGAAGAAGACTATGATCGTAGGGGAAAGGAGGAGACGAGCTTAGATGAAGATGAAGTCCCATTACCTCAACCTGGGGACATGCATGTGGAGTTCAAAAAGTCAATCCTCCCTGACAGAGAAAAGAAACCTAAGATCGAGTTTATCCCTTTTCGCCTCTTGTAGGAGAACAAACAGGAACCATGCAAAAAGATATTAAGCCTTGAGCAGGAGATCGATGACCTAAGGGAGCAAAATTCTATCCTCATGTGCAAATTAAGGAAGAATCCTACATCATCAACAACTCCATCATCACCACCTCCGAAGAAAGAGACATAATCACATGGGTATGGGCACTTCCCTTGGCAACCGCCAAGCTTGGGGGAGGTGCCCCGGTATCGTACCACCATCACACTTCTATCTTTACCATTTTTCTTAGTTCGATCCTTTTGGCTATATCTTGATCTAGTAGAATAAGGTTTAGTATGATCTAGCTTTGAGTTTTTGTGTTGATCCTTATCTATGTAATCAAGTCCATGAGCTATACATAATAAATATTAGTCTTGAGTCGAGGGCTTGGTTATCTTGCTATGATCTTGAGGGAAAAAAGAACAAAAAGAAATAAAGAGATCATATTGATCTTATGGAGAGTAATGACTTCACATATAAAGAGTATGATAAATAAAAGTTGTTGAGAGTTCACAAACATAGTTTTGGTCATCGTTGCAATTAATAGGAAGTAATAAAGAAAGAGGTTTTCACAAATAAATATACTATCTTGGACATCTTTTATGATTGTGAGCACTCATGAAAATATGACATGCTAAAAACTTGATGTTGGACAAGGAAGACAATGTAATGGGTTATGTTTTCTTATATCCGAAATAAATTATATTGTCATGGATCATCCAACATGATGAGCTTGCCTTCCCCCCTCATGCTAGTCAAATTCTTTGCACCAAGTAGAGATACTACTTGTGCTTCCAAATATCCTTAAATCCAGTTTTGCCATGAGAGTCCACCATATCTACCTATGGATTGAGTAAGATCCTTCAAGTAAGTTGTCATTGTTGCAAGCAATAAAAATTGCTCTCTAAATATCTATGATCTATTAGTGTGGAGAAAATAAGCTTTATATGAGCTTGTGATATGGAAGAAATAAAAGAGACAGACTGCATAATAAAGGTCCCTATCACAAGTGGCAATATAAAGTGACGTTATTTTGCATTAAGATTTTGTGCATCAAACCGTAAAAGCACATGACAACCTTTGCTTCCCTCTGCGAAGGGCCTATCTTTTATTTTTTTCTTATACCTTATACAAGAGTCATGGTGATCTTCACCTTTCCTTTTTACAGTTTATACTTTGGCAAGCACTATGTGTTGGAAAAATCTTGATATATATATATCCAATTGGATGTGGGTTTTCATAAAGCATTATTGTTGATGTTACCCTTGAGGTAAAAGGTTTGGAGGCAAAACTATAAGCCCCTATCTTTCTCTAGGTCTGATTAAAACTTCATACCCATAAGTATTGCGTGAGTGTTAGCAATTGTGAAAGACTAAATGATAGTTGAGTATGTGGACTTGCTGAAAAGCTCTTATATTGACTCTTTCCGATGTTATGATAAATTGCAATTGCTTCAATAACTGAGATTATAGTTTGCTAGTTTTTCAATGCAGTTCTGATTCATACTTTATATTGTGAATAGATTGTTACTTCAGCATAAGAAATCATATGACAATATATATATGTTGCTATTCTAAGAATGATCATGATGCCCACATGTCCGTATTTTAATTTATCGACACCTCTATCTCTAAACATGTGGACATATTTTTGATATTGGCTTCCTCTTGAGGGCAAACGAGGTCTAAGCTTGGGGGAGTTGATACGTCCATTTTGCATGATGCTTTTATATCGATATTTATTGCATTATGGGCTGTTATTACACATTATGTCACAATACTTATTCCTTTTCTCTCTTATTTTACAAGGTTTACATAAGAGGTAGAATGCCGGCAGCTGGAAAAGGAGCAAATATTAGAGACCTATTCTGCACAACTCCAAAAGTCCTGAAACTCCATGAAAGTCAGTTTTCGAATATGTTAAAAATATTGGAAGAAGAAAGCACCAGATGGGGGCCACCCACTGTCGACGAGGGTGGAGGGTGTGCCCTACCCCCTGGGCGCCCCCTGCCTCATGGGGCACCTAGAAGCCCCCCGATGCCCATCTTCTGGTATAAGGTGTCTTTTTCCCTAGAAAAAATCATATGGAAGCTTTCGAGCGAAGCGCCGTTGTCTCGAGGCGGAACCTTGGCGGAACCAATCTAGGGCTCCGACGGAGCTGTTCTGCCGGGGAAACATCCCTCTGGGAGGGGGAAATCGTCACTATCATCATCACCATCGATCCTCTCATTGGGAGGGGGTCAATCTCCATCAACATCTTCACTAGCACCATCTCCTCTCAAACCCTAGTTCATAACTTGTATCCGATCTTTGTCTCAAAACCTCAGATTGGTACCTGCGGGTTGCTAGTAGTGTTGATTACTCCTTTTAGTTGTGGCTAGTTGGTTTATTCGGTGGAAGATTATATGTTCAGATCCTTTATGCACATTAATACCCCTCTAATTATGAACATGAATATGATTTGTGAGTAGTTACGTTTGTTCCTGAGGACATGGGTGAAGTCTTGTTATAAATAGTCATGTGAATTTGGTATTCGTTCAATATTTTGATGAGATGTATGTTCTCTTTCCTCTAGCGGTGTTATGTGAACATCGACTACATGACACTTCACCATTGTTTGTGCCTAGGGGGAGGAATTAGGAAGTAATAAGTAGATGATGGGTTGCTAGAGTGACAGAAGCTTAAACCCTAGTTTATGCGTTACTTCGTAAGGGGTTGATTTGGATCCATATGTTTCATGCAATGGTTAGGTTTACCTTAATTATTCTTTCGTAGTTGCGGATGCTTGTGAGGGGGGTTAATCATAAGTGGGATGCTTGTCCAAGGAAGGGCAGTACCCAAGCACCGGTCCACCCACATATCAAATTATCAAAGTAACGAACGCGAATCATATGAGCATGATGAAAACTAGCTTGACGATAATTCCCATGTGTCCTCGGGAGCGCTTTCCTTTATATAAGAGTTTGTCCATGCTTGTACTTTGCTACAAAAAGGATTGGGTCACCTTGATGCACCTTGTTTACTTTTGTTACGTGTTATCCGTTACGAATTACCTTATCACAAAACTATCTATTACCGATAATTTCAATGCTTGCACATAATACCTTACTGAAAACTGCTTGTCATTTCCTTCTGCTCCTCGTTGGGCTCGACACTCTTACTTATTGGAAGGACTATGATAGATTCCCTATATTTGTGGGTCATCAGCAGCCGGGTGCTTGATGTGGAGCTTGGCCAACTCCTCCTTCTGTCCAATGATGAGGGTCTGCAACATCTTCATCGAGGAACTACTCTTCTCATGCAGCTTCTTCCAGCCGGCGTTCTCCTCCTTCAGTAGGTCGAGCTCGTGGCAGAGCTTCGCCTTGTCCTCCTGAAGTTGCAGTATTTCACCAGTCGCCTTCTTATCTGAGGAAATGCTCTTCTTCAGCAGCATCACCAAGCCGACGGTAAAGTCCCCCTGCTCATTGAGCTCAGCGGGCATGTCGTCGATGCTCTCCTGCAGCAGCTCTACCAAGCCGTCAATGAACTCCTCTTGGGTATTGAGCTGATCGGGCATGTTGTCGAGGGATAACGACTCCAGCGCCACCAGCTCGGCATGTTCGCCTCAGCGGCTAGGGTGCTCCTGGGAGCACTCGCCTGCGCGGCTAGGGCGCTCCTGGGAGCCCTCACCTACCAGTGAGAGATCTTTCGAGGTCTCTGCCAGTCGGCGAGCCCTCTTTTTTTTCCGCAGCCTTGGTTGTCGCTCCCTTCTTACAAGTAGTTCTCAACTTAGAGCTCTGCACACCGGCCATGGCAAGGACAGATGAACAAGAAAGACTTATGAGGAGGAAGAGGTAGAGTGATTTTCAGCTAGGTACTAGTTCCCCTTTATACAACCTAGTACTAGCACTAGTACTAAAACCAGCATAGTGGGAACACGTCCAGGTTTGATATGTACTAGGTGTGAGCACATTCGCACTTAATTATACTAAACACTTTGGAATGTGATGGAACAAGCTAAATATTAATTTATGGTTTTGGTTTCGAGGCCCGAAACGGCTCCCGATGAGTTTCCTGGAACACAAATTTCAAGTACTACTACTCAAAAGCGGTCGCACAAGTCAGTGATGTAACTGGTCGTACATGTCAGACCAAGCCGATGCATGTCGCGGGTGCGACCGACCGTCTATTGGTGCGACTGACCATAAGTATTACGCGATGGAGACTTTTGGTTGTGGCTTCGGGTGATTGTCACGACCAAGCATTCAAAAACTAGTGATAAATCAATTATCATCTTTTTCCAAACAATCAAGTATTTTCATAGGAATACAATACATATAGATGGAGTGATTGTCATGGTTGCAAACCGCCCTGGCGCCGCAAGTTCACTACAGTAACAACCGAGTAGGTCACTACATCGCTGGCGGGGAAGGAGGGCAGCTCACCTCGCCTACGATGCATGCCCAGCAGCGCCACCGCAGTTGGTCCCGCGATTTGGCTTTTCCTACCGCCCATTTGAACAGTTGCACCGAGTGCTCATGCCATTCCACAGGCATGTGCGTTCTTTCCTCCATAGTTGACTCCATGAATATGATCTTGAAGGAAATATGCCCTAGAGGCAATAATAAAGTTGTTATTTATATTTCCGTATATCATGATAAATGTTTATTATTCATGCTAGAATTGTATTAACCGGAAACTTAGTATATGTGTGAATACATAGACAAAACAGAGTGTCCCTAGTATGCCTCTACTTGACTAGCTCGTTAATCAAAGATGGTTAAGTTTCCTGACCATAGGCACGTGTTGTCATTTCATGAACATGATCACATCATTAGAGAATGATGTGATGGACAAGACCCATCCGTTAGCTTAGCATAATGATTGTTTAGTTTTATTGCTATTGCTTTCTTCATGACTTATACATATTCCTCTTACTATGAGATTGTGCAACTCCCGAATACCGGATGAACACCTTGTGTGCTATAAAACGTCACAATGTAACTGGGCGATTATAAAGATGCTCTACAGGTGTCTCCGAAGGTGTTTGTTGAGTTGGCATAGATCGAGATTAGGATTTGTCACTTCGAGTATCGGAGAGGTATCTCTGGGCCCTCTCGGTAATGCACTTCACTATAAGCCTTGCAAGCAATATGGCTAATCAGTTAGTTGCGGGATGATGCATTACAAAACGAGTAAAGAGACTTGCCGGTAACGAGATTGAACTAGGTATGAGGATACCGACGATCGAATCTTGGGCAAGTAACATACCGATGACAAAGGGAATAATGTATGTTGTTATGCGGTTTGACCGATAAAGATCTTCATAGAATATGTAGGAGCCAATATGCGCATCCAGGTTCTGCTGTTGGTTATTGACCGGAGATGTGTCTCGGGCATGTCGACATAGTTCTCAAACCCGTAGGGTCTGCACGCTTAACGTTCGATGACAATTTGTATTATGAGTTATGTGTTTTGGTGACCGAAGTCTGTTCGGAGTCCCGAATAAGATCATGGACATGACGAGGAGTCTCGAAATGGTCAAGAGGCAAAGGTTGGTATATTGGAAGGTTATATACGGACACCGGAATGGTTCTGATAAGGTACGGGGATTTTTCGGAGTACAGGGAGGCAACCGGAACCCCCGGGAAAGTTAATGGGCCTAATGGGCCATAGTGGAGGAGAGGAGGCAGGCCACAGGAGGTGGCGTGCGCCCCCTTGCCCAATCCGATTTGGACAAGGGGAGGGGGCGTGCCCCCCTCTTTCCTTCTCCTTCTCCCTCCTTTCCCATTTCCCCTTTCCGTTGGAAGGAAGGGGGGCGAATCCTACTTGGGCTGGGAGTCCAAGTAGGACTCCCCCCTTGGCGCGCCCCCCTTGGGCCGGCCACCTCCTCCTCCCCCCTTTATATACGGGGGCGGGGGGCACACCAAGATTTCTCTTAGCCATGTGCGGTGCCCCCTCCACAGTTTACTCCTCCAATCGTAGCGTCGTAGTGCTTAGGCGAAGCCTGCGCGGATCACATCACCATCACCGTCACCATGCCGTCGTGCTGTCGGAACTCTCCCTCGACCCTCTACTAGATCAAGAGCTCGAGGGATGTCATCGAGCTGAACGTGTGCCGAACACGGAGGTGTCATACGTTCGGTACTTCGATCATGAAGACATTCGACTACATCAACCGCGTTAACCTAACCCTTCCGCTTTCCGTCTACGAGGGTACGTGGACACACTCTTCCCCTCTCGTTTCTTTGCATCTCCTAGATAGATCTTGCGTGATCGTAGGAATTTTTTTGAAATTGCATGCTACGTTCCCCAACAGTGGCATCTGAGCCAGGTCTATGCGTAGATGATATGCACGAGTAGAACACAAAGAGTTGTGGCGATAATAGTCATACTGCTTACCACAAACGTCTTACTTTGATTCAGAGGTATTGTTGGATGAAACTGCCCGGACCGACATTACATGACCGCGTTCATGAGACTGGTTCTACCGATGTGCTTTGCACACAGGTGGCTGGCCAGTGTCTGTTTCTCCAACTTTAGTTGAATCAAGTTTGACAACAGCCGGTCCTTGTTGAAGGTTAAAACAACACACTTAACAAAAAATCATTGTGCTTTTTGATGCGTAGGTAAGAACAGTTCTTGCTAGAAGCCCGTAGTAGCCACGTAAAACTTGCAACAACAAAGTAGAAGAGGTCTAACTTGTTTTTGCAGGGCATGTTGTGATGTGATATGGTAAAGACTTTGTAAGTGCATCTAGTGCCCCTTAGTGATTTTGGTCTATTGAAGACTTATAGGTTAAGGGACTAATGTGTTTGTGAGTGTACACAGGTCTATAAGTCTATGAGGAGTTTGATGTTTACAGGGAAAGTCGACCCTTAAAAATGAATGTCTGCAATTGAAGACTTTGGCTTTCTAAAGACTTTGAAAGTGAAGAAATTGGTGTGACCGTGAAGACTTGATATTCATGCGAGGAATATGAAGCTTGAAGAATCTTGTTTTTGTAGTTTCGTTTTTCTCTTTCTCGAGTCATAGGAAACACCGTACTGTTAAAGGGGGTCGAGGAAAAACTAAGGAAAAGTTTCCAAGTGATGCTCATCTCAAAATCCTACACCTACCAATCCTTTCGAGTGAAGCCATTGGAAATCTCATACAGTTCAGTCCATTTCTTCGGTGACAGAGACGAAGTTCTTCTGGTCTCTGAGGAATTGGTTATGACTGAGGAGTTAGGAATTCGCCAGTGCGGATTGCCTGCAAATGCGGGACATGATAGCCCTAAGGAATTTGATTGCCAAATTTCTGACCGTTGTTGTGCTGTGCGCGAGCTATCCCAAAATATCTACCCACCTAATGGTCATATCATTGAAGGGCATTTATATCTTATCATGTCGGGTTGCTCCCTAAGCTATAAATAGCCACCCCTAGAACCACTAGCTGGTTGGCTGCTCCATGAGAAACTGACACTTGTCATTGAGAGCATCCCATCCTCCGAGGACTTCGAGCGAAAATCATCAAGTGAGGAAAAACCCAAAACCCCAAACCAAACACCAACAAACCCAAAGTGATTGAGCATCACTAAAGAGATTGTTCCTGTGTGGAATCGATGCTTGTTACCTTTGAGGACTGTGCATCCTTGAGACAGTTAGGCGTCATGGTCTAGAGCATCCAAGTAGAAATTGTGGATCGCCGAGTGACCGAGTCTGTGAAGGTTTGGAAGTCACCTGAAGACTTACCATGAGTGATTGGGCGAGGTCCGTGTGACCTTAAAGCAAGGATAATACGGTGAGGACTGTGTGTCCGGGAGTGTGTGTCCCCAGGTTTAAATACCTAGCCGCTCCAACCAGACGTACGAATGTCATAGCAGTTGGAACTGGTCTACAAAATCAGTGTCTTCACAGAGCTAACTTGTTCTATTTCCTCAACCCTTTTATTTCCTCATTATTGTGTTGTTATTCTTGATCGTTACTGTTTGAAGACTTTGATTGAAGACTTTCTCGAGTTCCTCAATCCTATTTCTTTAGTTAGTTTGTCTTTAGCCAGCTTAATCCTGTGTTTACGCTTTCTGTACTCTGTGCTTGTTTTCATCATGATGACTGTGCTGCTGTTCTGTTGTGCTTGCATCTGAGTACTTATTCCACTGCTAGTCATTCGTGACTTAGGAATTTCCTCACTGTGAAATTCCTCAGTGACGAATTTGTAAAAGTCTCCTATTCACCCCCTCTAGTCGACTTAACGCACTTTCAATTGATATCAGAGCAAGGTACTCCCTTGTTCTGTGTGATTTCGGTTTAACCACCTGGATTTTTAGTTATGTCGACTGTAGGTATGATCAAGGTCTCTGCTGGGTGTCCTACCTTCGATGGGACGGACTACCCCTAATTGAATAATAAGATGCGAATGCATCTTGAGGCAATTGACAACAATCTCTGGTACATTGTGGAAAATGGTGTTCCCTCTGTCACTCCTACCATCAACACTGCTGACGTGAAGAGATTCAAGAAACTTGACTCTCAAGAGAAGAACATCATATGTGGCCATCTGAGCAAAGGGCATTATGGTAGAGTGAGTGCTTTGGAGACAGCAAAGCTTATCTGGGATAGGCTGTCCATGGTCAATGAAGGAGTCTCAACATAGCGTGACTCTCAAGTTGACGTTCTTCGCAATCTCTTCAACCTCTTCAAAAGACACGACAATGAAAATGTTCAGAAAACCTTCTGTCGCCTCACTGACATTTCAAATGAGCTTCAAGCACTTGGTGCCACTGACATCACCGACCATGAGGTGGTGAAGAAATTGCTGAGATCGCTTGATTCCTCATTTGACACGCTTGCACTGATGATACAAGAATGTGGAGACTACAAGTCACTTGACCCCGCTAATATCCTTGAGAGGCTAAACAACCATGAGCTCTAACTTGCTGAGAAGAGAGATCTCTATGGACCGACTTATGGCAGATCACGCGCACTGAAGGCCAATGCAGTATCTGAATCCGAAGGTGATGATTCTGGTAGCAGCCTTGGTGATCCTGAAGAACTGAGCCAGGAGCTAGCAATGATCGTGAGGAAATTCCAGAAGTTCTCAAGACATGGTCGCTTTGGCAAATCCTCAAGAAGTGATGACATAAGATCAGATTCCTCATCCAGTGACTACAAGAAGAGACTTTGCCACAAATGTAAGAAACTTGGTCACTACATTCAAGATTGTCCTCAGTGGGAAAATGAATCAAAGAAAAAGAAGTACTAGGACTACAGTTCTGATGATTCAAAGAAGAAGAAGAAATCTTCAAAGTCCTCTTCATCAAAATCCTTGAAGTCTTTATCTCACAAGAAGAGCAGCTCCAGGAAGGCTCGGGCATTCATTGGCAAGGAAATAGACTCTGAGGATGAATCTGAGGAAAATGAGGAAGAGGAGGCATCTGAGGAGTCAGACTCTGGTGTGGCGAGCCTAGCCGTCGCTACTGCATTCGTCAGCAAGTCCATCTTCAACTCTGAGGAAAATGACCTCCCCAACATTGCTGATGACAGCGATGATGACTACGCTCCCATCTATTGCTTCATGGCAAAAGGTGCAAAGGTACTCAAATATCCCTCCTCTGAATCAAGTGAGGATGAATCTGATGAAAACCTCAAGCCTAGATATTCTAAACTTGCTAAAATGGTTGTGAAACAACAAAAGGCTCTTGAAAAGGTTCAATATATGCTAGACAAAAGCGATGATATGTTGGATGAAGAAATGGATCGCACTAAAACTTTGATTGAAAGTCTTCAGAGACTTCAGACTAAGTTTGATAATCTTCAGAGTCATCATAACACTCTCTTATCTCATCATGAGAAGCTTTCTTATGAATTTCTTCAAAGAAAGCAGGATCTTGAGCAGCTAAGGGCGAGTTATGAAGATCTTCAGAAGGAACGTGATTCATTACTTACTCAACAAATCAGTTCTGCTCTGGTGGAATTCATTCCACCATGTTTGAAGTGCATTGAACGTGAATCTACTAATTCTTCACCTCAAAGTTCAAATGCTTCTATTGCTGCAAATTCTTCAATTGTCTCTGCTGTCACCAATACCTCATCTAAGGATGCTGCTAGTATCACTGACCATGCATGGCTGAAGGAATTGTATGAGACACACATGTACAAAAGCCTCAAAGGGCATCAGACACTTTGTGATGTGCTTAAAAAGCAGATCCTCAACAGGAACCCTAGGAAAGAGGGTATTGCCTTTGAGAGGAAACTCAATGCTGATGGGACCTACTAGAAACCTGAGCAGTATCCCAAAACCTCATGGGTTGCTGCAAAGGGACCTTCAGTGGATCCATCTACCCTATCTGGCTTTACATGTGAATCTTCTTATTCTTCTAATGAGTCTTTTGACTCCAACTATAAACTGTTCAAAAATTAGAATGGTGAAGTATTTACTAGATATGTCGGCACTAGCTGCAGGAACGATCCCCCTATGAAGAAAATCTGGGTTCCCAAAAGGTGCCTTGAAAGTCTTTAGGACAATGTCATCATGACACCACTTGTGAAGAATAGGAACCCTAGATCAAATTCTTCATATGGACCAAAGTCTTCATATGGAGCCAAGTCCTCATATGGACCAAATTCCTCACGTGGATCAAATTCCTCATACGGATCCAAATCTTCATATGAACATCATCGTGCTAACACTTCTATTTCGCAGGGAAGATCTAAGGGTTATGAATATGTGCATTATTCTTCAAATCATTATGTTCATAAGTGTCACGCCCAATATGCGACACTATCCTGAAGAGACTCGAAGGTCCCACCAAAGATAGAACCGCATATTGACACACTTTTGCAAGGTGGATATCATTACATCAAACCATTACATAAAAGTTGGGGATACATACAAGGCATACAAATGCTGCAAGAATACATCAATACATCATACATTGAATAACATCCGACTACGGATCAAACACAAACAAAAGCTCAAACGACATCCACCCTGTGTAACATCCCAAATTTTCAATTTGGAATGTTATACACTAGATCATCATTGCATATCATATTTATTGCATTTTGGTTGATCCTAGAAATTTTTCGCAACTCAAGGACCCTCGGAGAGAGTTGGGGATTTCGTTATTTTCATATTTGAGTTGTCTCAAATTTTGAAAATAGGATCATTTGATTTTATTTATTTTATCTTCAATTATTTCTATTACAAAAATATGAGAGAGGGAATAAAATGACTTTCCCAAAATAAAGAAATATTGAGGATTTAATAAAAAATCAAATAAGATTTTATTTGGTTTTATTTGCTATTTTATTTGAATTTAGGAAAAATGCGTGTTTTTCAAAATTGCATTTAGGCCCCAAATAAATGTTCATCCTGTGCGGCTTGATTTTAGAAGCCGGGGAAAATTTATTTCGGGATTTTTGGAGCCGTTTAGTATTTCTTTCGTTAGTTTTTCTGCGCGGAATTATTAAAAAAAGTCCGAACCGACCCTGGGCCGTAACCGGCCAGGACTCCGCCTGGCCGGGGCTTTATAAGCCGCCCCGGGGCCCGAGCCAGCCCAACCCGCGCCCCAAACCCTAGCTGCGCCCAATCCGCCCCGCCGCCGCCCGATGCGCCCCGCCACCGCCCGATCCGCGCCGCCGCGCCGCCTCGCCGCCGCCTCACCGCCGCCCTGCCGCCCGCTGCCCGAGGTAGCCGCCGTCGCCGGCGGTTTTCCTCAGAAAACCGCCCGGTTTTTTAGATCCGTTTTTAGAAAGGTTTTTTTTACGGTTTAGTTATTTAGCGAGCGTTCGCTCATTCGTTCGTTTTAGCGAACGCGTTCTTCGTTTAGATTCAGTTAACGAACGTTCGTTCGTTAAACTGTTCGTCGTTTTTCTTTTTCTCGGATTAAATCCACGATTTTCTGATCGTGATTTCTGATCTGATTATTGTTTTAGATTAACTTTTCACTCGTTTATCAAAATGAGGCGATTCAAGCGCCTGGAGTTTCGTCTCGAAACCCTCTTTCCGTTTAACCAACTTAAACAAGTTTTTGATTTTGTAAAAATTGCCTTAGATCCAGAATAGTAAACGAAGCCTGTTTCTTTTGCCGTTTGTCTTTTGTTGCTTCGTTCGATTCGATTCTTTTTCCCAACCGGAGTTCTTAAGTTGAACTTTCTGGTTAAATCTCTTATTTGAGTTTTAACTGTGCATTAGTTGAGTACTTATTGTGTGCTTGTTTGCTTGTTTGCGTTAGAGTACCCGGAGTGTGCCGCCTGTTACTTTGAATCGCTAGGTTTCCCGGATCATCAGCAAGGCAAGTAACACTTTGATCATACCTCCTACTACCCAGTTTTATTGCATTAGATCAATCCTTACACATTGCATGATTAGGATCTAATTAAGTTGTGGGTTTGGGAAGTAGTTGAGGTAGTACCTATTACCTGTCTAATTATCAAACCTTTGGGAGTTACTTCTACGTTTGCTTATTATTGCTATGCTATGCTAGTAGACGTGGATTGGGTGAGTGTATCCATGACAGATGTGAGCTTTGTTAATTAATGGTTTACTTAAGGTGGCAACCTAAACACACATCTGGGTGGATTGAGGCACCTGGGTATTCCAGGATTTCCTGTTTTCTTTTGGACCGCCACCCAGGCTCAAAGGGATCATGAGATTATTCATGCTAGAAACTTCCATGTGCAGCCACAAGCTAATATGGGCTCTAGCATAGTTGACTAAGTCGTGCAAACTCTTACAGTGGTAGACTAGCAGATGTAGGGGATGTAGGCGGTACGGTCTACCCATCATAAGGTGCTAGCACTTCTGAAAGACTATGCCTCGGTCATCCGTTTCTCAAACACCGTGTAGTGCGAGAAACCAGACGGTGGCGATCGAGTCTTGTGGGGAAAAGTACGCAAACCTCTGCAGAGTGTATAAACTAATCATGGTTAGCCGTGTCCCCGGTTATGGACATCTTGAGTATCTAGTACCTGGATTATCAAGTGAATCTCAACATGTTACTCTAAAGATTAATTTTGTTGGGTTTGTTTAATGATGATGTTTAATTGGGATTGAGAATGCTGTCAACCATTCTCAATGTTTAACAACCACCATAATAGTTAAATAAATTTATTCCTTTGCAGTAGGGAAAAATTGGCTTTACGCAAAATTGTAACCATAGAGCCTTCCACCAGCCAAATATGCATATAGTATAGCTGTTTCATTCCATTATTCTCTATGTGTTACATTGCCAGCATACTCCATGTGCTGACCCATTTTCGGGCTGCAACGTTAATGTTGTAGACTTTTCAGACGACGATTATGGAGTTTTAGGTCGTGGTTCTATACTCAGTGATGCCGTTGGAGTTGATGGACTCACTTATCTTCCAAGCCTTCCACTGTTATCGTTATTAGATGGCCTTAAGCCATTTTTATTGTAATAAGTTATCTTTGGAGACACTCGATGTAATAAGTGTGTGATTGCTACTCTGCTATAAATCCTTCAAGTACTGTGTGGTGTCAGCATTACTGATCCAGGGATGACATCGGAGCACAGAGATTGGACCGTTTGAGGTCTGGTCGCTACAAGATGGTATCAGAGCACACGCTGACTGTAGGACACGACCCCTAAGCTAAAGACCTAGATCACTACTCACTCTCTTCTCTTCTGACCTCTCATCTTTTCTACTCTTTTAGGATGGCAGATGCAAGGAACAAGTTCACTCAATCAGATGGAGATACACCGTTTGGACGTCACTTGAAGGAAGTCACTAGATACCTGAACATAGGAGTACCAAGCTTCACCGGAACCTACAACGCCACTTTACCTGAAGAAGAGCGCTGGATGATTCAAGTTCAAGTTCCAGGAAGGATGTTCATGCCAGTCACTGAGCCCATATAGTTTTCTTTTGATGCACCAACTTAGAATCTAGGAAAGAGCATGGCAGCTCACATCGCCATGGGACGCATTGGAGAAGTCTACCGCAATGATCTAAAGGATACTATCTACCAGATTTGTGGGCGCCGAGATGAGCACTGGGAGATGATCAGCACCATAAAGGATAGATCAATTGTAGATTTTATCCAGGAGATAAACCAGCACATTCGACGACAGGAGAACCAGATGTGTGCCGACATGATAGACCTGAAGAAGGCAAGGACAAGAATCAAGGAACTGGAGGAAGAACTCAAGGCTACACGTGAAGATTTTGAAGAAGAAATTGAAGTATTAGTGGAAAAGAATGACGATCTGATCAAGAAGATTGGAATAATTATGGGAGGCCCTACACCAGTAGAAGAAGACGAAGAACCCAAGGAGATTCGCCCGGAAGACTACATCATCATCAACGACACCGACTCGGATCCAGATGATAGCGATGATGACTATGTTGATGAAGCTGGAGCAGATATCATGGATTCTACAACCGAAGAATATTTCTAGTAGACCACCCCAACAGTAGTAGTAGTCCACCATGTAAATATAGTAGTCCGAGCACTTTTGCGATAGTTAGATCGATTGTATGCCCTTGTTTGGTTGATTGAATGAAGTGAATTGTTTGCTTTTGCCTCATGTGCATATGGGTAGTGTTTTCTCTTTAAACCCCCTCTATTCTTAAATCTCATCTTTTCTAAACCCTCAGATGCCACCGAGACGTGACCCCGGATTTACCTTCCCACCGGAGCTCACTCAGTTGATCCAGCAGCAGAACACATTGATGCAGTTACTAGTCCAGAATCAGGGGAACAACAACAACCCACCACCACCACCACCACCTATTGATCACTTAGCCCGTTTTCTTAGGCTGAATCCGCCGGTGTTTTCCAGTAGCACCGAGCCGATAGTAGCAGATGATTGGCTCCGAAAGACAGCTAGAGAGTTGACCACAACATGATGCACTAATGCGGAGAAGGTGAAGTTTGCCACACATCAGCTTGAAGGACCCGCAGCATCATGGTGGGAGAATTTCACAGCCACTTTCCCTGTCGATACTATCACATGGACCAGTTTCAGCAGGCTTTTCGTACTGCCCATGTTTCACCAGGACCTATGTCCATGAAGAAGCGAGAGTTTCGCAACTTGCACCAAGGAGGACGCACAGTTGGCCAGTATGTGGAGGACTTTAGTAAGCTAGCACGTTATGCCCCAGATGACGTTGCTACGGATGCAACTAAGCAGGAGAAGTTTCTGGAAGGACTGAATGATGAGTTGAGCATGCAGTTGATGGTAGCAACCTTCAACAACTACCAGGAGTTGGTAGATCATGCTCTTATGATTGAAGGGAAGTAGCAGCTGTCGGAATTCGGGTTCCGGCAGACCCTTGAGGTTCGAACACTAGGGTGCACGCGGAGATTTCGCCTCCTACCTACCTGCACCCCTCCGCCTTGCTAGGATCTGAACTATGGAAAGAACAACACAAGATACACAGGGTTTATACTCGTTCGGGACACCGTTGTGGTGTAATACACTACTCCAGTGTGTGGTGTAGTGGATTGCCTCTTGGGCTGATGATGATGAACAATACAAGGAAGAACAGCCTCGCGAGGGTCTGTTCTTGGCTGGGGTGATGAACTGCTGGGAGGAGCTCAGTCACCTTTCTCTCTCTCTCTTTCTGATCTTCTCTCTCTCTTTTTCCCTACCTCAGCTCTCTCTCTCTTCTTCCGTCTCTGTCCCCTTGCTCTGTGGGTGGCTGGTCCTATTTATAGAGGCCTTGGTCCTCTTCCCAAATATCGAGCGGGAAGGGAGCCAACAATGGCGGGCTAATTTGAAGGGGCACAGCTAGTATCAACTATCCTGACAAAAGTAGTCTTCGCCTACGCAAAGCTCTGGTAATGACGCCGTCTTGGGCTCCACGGTGACCTCCGTCTCGTAGTCCTCCTGGTCTTGGTCTCGCTGCACCGAAATGACAACCTTTGCCTGATGCCTCGGTACTTCGCGGCTGCGCTTGTCCCCTTTGCACCAAAGAGGAAGGGAGGACGTTGCGCGGGCTGGCACCCGCCTGGCGCCCCCGGTCGTCATGGCTTGCGTCACGGGCACCTCGTGAGGTACCCCGCCTTGATCTCTCCGCCTCCTCGTGAGCCAGCCTGACGAGGCCGCGCCTGAGGAAGCTCCGCGTCGTTCACCCCATGAGGCTTGGCCCCTCGCGAGGGTCTTGGGTTTGTGTTGGTGAAGATGGGCCGCGCTGGGCCCCCCTTTGAGCCACGCCGCAGGCCACAGGCAGGCAAGTCTGGGGACCCCCGTTCCCAGAATGCCGACAGTAGCCCCCAGGCCCAAGGCGCACCCGGACTTGGCCGTGCAGGGAGGCGGAAGGGCAAGAGCGAAGCGCCGCAGGCCCTAACAGCCTGCGGCCTTGGGTGCCGCGTGGCGGTTGATTGGACGTGGGCGCCTCCACCTCCCCATGGCGCCTCGGCAACTGCACGGATTGGGCAAGTCCCTGCATGCAAAGTGGGTCATGATTACCTGTAGTCGTGGAGGTCGGCGGTTGGCCTTCGCCGGCCATAAGTACGGGGCAGCGCGCGCCCTTCCAGTCCATCCCTCCTTGCTTCTCCTTCTTCCCGATCCTTGCTCCATCTTGCTGTGATGGCTCTGATCCGCCGTTCTCGACGGCAGAGAAAGGAAAAGCTCCCCGAGAGGTGCCAGACCCACTTCCGCCGAAGAAACAGCTCGTCCCCCGTGGCCCGGACGAAGGGGCCCTTCAGGTGGTGTTGAGGCCTTGGTGCGAGCGGGTGCCGCCGGGGTTCCCTCTGCCATTGTACGCCCACGTCGAGGGCCCCGAAGGAGCTGATGCTGACCGCCATGGGCGGCGCCGCCGTCGGCGCCGACGGGTCACGAAGGTGTGGGTCGTCCCCCCTGGGGTTCACACCAAGGGCTCCTCCCAAGAGTTCGTGCTCCACGTCGCCATTCCTCTTCAGTCTTGGATCCGCCTTCCTCCCTTCTTCGCCTCCATCATCCCGCAGGGGGAGCCCCTGGAGCTCTGGCTGCAGCACGCCGACTACAGCACCCTCGCGACGGAGGCAGAGGTCGCGGTCGTTGCCCCGGGCGAGGTCTTCATGACTCGGGGCTGGAGAGAGATCGCCCGGGTTTGCAGGGTGAGGGGTGTCTTCGCGGTCCACTTGGATTACGACGGTGCTTCGGTGATGCTCCTCAAGGTCTTCGATGCGAGCGGGCGCCGGCTGGAGTGCTGCCCCGGGGAAGGTGGCCAGGACCCTGCCGCGACGAGGACTGGGCCCGCCAACGCTCCCTTGGCGGCTCCTTAGGCGGTGGAGGCGTCGGAGGCTCCAGCGACTCCGGCGAGCTCTTCGCGACTCCGGAGACGAGCGACGACAGGTACGAGCCCCCGAGCCGGCGCCGCTCCTGGAGCAGGGCGGGCTCGTCAGGCCGCCGCCGACTCTGATCTGGATGGGGTTGGCGTCGGTGCTTGATGGCCCACTATTGATGATGGCGTCTTTTGCAGGGTCGCGCGTAGTTTGTGTCTCTTTATGATCTGTTCCCTGCGAGGAATCAAGAACGCGCCCCGTGGGGGCTTGTAAGGTGCCTGTGATCCTGTTTTGTTAGTATAACCCTTGTCGTAGAATTGCGTGAGTTGCTCATTCCGTCTTAGCTCAGTCGTCCCTTTCGAGCCTCACGAGGGCTTGGTGCTCTACGCCGACAGGTCCCAGTCCCAAGGCGGCTTCAGCCATCGCTGGTATGCTAGGTCGTGATGCCGTGGTCAAGGCCAGGAGGTGAGTGACCCAGAGTCCGGTAAGAGGCCCTGAGTCGCGATGCTCAGGAGGTCCACTTTGGCGCCCAAGCAACCGTTGTTTGGTGAGAAAGGAGAGCGGCGTCGCTAACACGGGGTAGCATTAGGTGCGGGGATGGTGCCGCGGCAGCTTGCACTTCCGGGTGATGACTTATCTCGAGGATCAGGGGCCGCTCTCTAGTGTGTCGCCGGGTCCGTGCATCGGCAGGCGCAAAGTTGCTCGGCGAGGTCCTCGTGTGTCTCTCCCCTCTCGCCTTTGCTCCCCTTTCTGCTCTACGTCCTCGGGTCCCGGCCCTCGAGCGAGTCTCAGCCGTCGCTGGTATGCCAGGTCGCGATGCCGTGGTCAAGGCCAGAGGGTGAGGGCTGGAGAGCCAGTAGGAGCCCTGAGTCGCGATGCTCAGGCACCCCCCCCTTTAACGTGCAAGCGGTTCGCGCGGACGAGAGCGAAGGAGACACCACAAGGGCCTCGCCTAACGCAGCCCCCTTTAGGTGGTCCTGCAGGTCCATCATAGAAAAAACAAGGGGTTTCCATGACAATTGACAGCCAGCCGTTGGTTGCTTCCGAGGGGTAGTGAGGCACTGAAGGCTTGACGAGGTGACGCTATGCGGGGCTGCCACGGCCAGAGCTCAGCCATCCAGGTTTGTCGGCGTTGCAGGGACGGACCCATGCGCAAGCGTCGTGCCGTTTGGGAGGAGCTCCGTTAGTTGGCGTCGGCTGAGCAGGCAACTGGGTAAAACACATTAGCCGCGAAGGAGTGGATTCGTTCAAATAGATGCTGGGAATGCGGACATTACTGGGTCAGGCCCGAGCGGCTTGGGGATCATGCAGCCCGAGGGGCGCCCCCAACAAGGTAAGATAACATGGAATAAAAAGGGATACACGCCGCAGGGACGGGCCCACGCGGCCTGGGAATACTGCAGCCCTGGGGGGCGCTCCCAGCTGGAAGTGGAAACTTGAAAGATGTCACCTGATGACGTTGAGGATGAAGGGGTGTTGGTGTAGAAGACTCGGTGGGCTGCGGGAGCCGATCCTCACGAGCCCCCAGGCCCAGGGGCCTCGGGAGGCTCCAGAGGCGCTGACGGCTCCTCGCGGACCATCTCCATCTCCGCCAGGGCCGCGGAACACTTGGCCTCTTGTGCCTCCATGATGCCCCTCATGAGGCGCTGGTACGTGGCAGCCGCGTTCGGCAAGCCGTAAGGCATGCGAACGTAGCTGTGGGGTGGATCTCCACAGCGCCCCACTCGCGAGGGCCAGAGGCGCTCCAGAGAGGCGACTCGGTTGAGCCCTGGTATGTCGATGCAGACACGCATCCCACCATCCTCGCCTGGATGGGGAGCCACTACTGGTAGGCGGCGGCCGCCTTTCATGGCTCTTGACTCCTGAAGCTCCTGAATGGCCTTGCTGACGAACTCCTGAGGGTCTGGATCTCCTTGCCTTGCTCCTTCTTGAGGGAAACATGCTTCGAAACACGCCTCCATGTGGTGCCCAAGCGCCTCCCTCGTGACCCTGGCTAGGTCGGTGGCCCTCCAGGGGAGAGCCCCCGAGCCCTGCCTGAGGAGGGCACCGGGCGCACTTTCCTATGCGATGGAAGGAGGTTTCCCCTGGGCAGGCGCGGGCCCAGAGGGGCCTGCCTCCTAAGTGGTCGGGCCGGATGATGTCTTCTTCTTCTTAGGGGCGGTCTCGGGAGGCCTCCTGCTTCCACGATCCGGGTCTTCCAGTGACGCGGCCTGAAAGGCTCGTTCCAGGGAACACACCGCGTCCTTCTCTTCACATGGCACCGTGATGACTCCACCGCTTCCTGGCATCTTGAGGGCGTTGTAGCCGTGGTGAGTTACGGCCATGAACTTGGCCAGCGCTGGGTACCCAAGGATAGCGTTGTACGGCATGTGAATGTGAGCGACGTTGAAGTCGATGAGCTCAGTGCGGTAGTTGTCGCGTGCCCCGAAGGTGACAGGGAGGCGGACCTGCCCAATCGGGACCATGGAGCTGTCGGTGACATCGGAGAAAGGCTTGGTTGGCTGAAGCTGGCTGTAGGGCACTTGGAGGTTGTTGAATGTTTCCACGGACAGGACGTTGAGCCCTGCCCCGCCATCGATGAGGGTCTTGGTGACCACCACGTTGCTGATGATTGGGGAACAAAGCATCGGGAGAACTCCGGCTGTAGCCGCACACTTGAGCTGATCTGCTGAGCTGAACGTGATGGCGCACGCTGACCACCTGAGAGGGCGCATGGCTTCAAGCCCGGGGAGGGCTGCGTTCACTTTGCAGGCGAACTGCTTGAAGATGCGCTGAGAGGCTGGGGCTTGTGCCCCGCCCAGGATGCAGGCGATTGCGCGCGGCTCCTGGAAGCCCCCGGCCCCCTCGTCCTGGTGGCGGTCCTCGTTTCTCCTTGGCTGCGGCGGCAGCGGTGGGAGGCCTGCGTTGCCTTGCGGGCGATCCTCGCGAGGCTGATCCCTCCAGTCTCCCTCGCGAGGCTGATCTCTCCAGCCTCCCTCGCGAGGCGGGTCTTGCCAGCGATTCTCGCGAGGTTGATCGCGCCACCCTTGGCGCGAGCCACGGTCTTCCCAGCGTCCTGCGTTCCTTCCTCCTCCTCGGTCGTAGCCCCGGTCACTGCGGTCAGGGCGAAGGCCGATCCTTCCTTCTCGCACGGCTCGGAGCTCTTGACATTCGTTGGTGTTGTGGGTGTGGAGGTCGTGGTACACACAGTACCGGCTGCCCTTGGAAGGTTCGGGCTGATCTCTGCCCCGCTTGGTGTCTGGTTCTGCCGCGAGCATGGCAGCCCCCTTGCGCTTCACATCCTTGGCCTTGGGCTTCTTCTCTTCTAGGTCTGCGGCAGGCAGCTCAAGGAGGGAGAGACGCCCTTCCTCGGCCCTGGCGCACTTGGTTGCCAGGTTGAACAGTTCCAAGGAGGTGCACAGGTCTTCATGCATCGCCAGCTCCTCCTTCATCTTGACGTCGTGCACACCATCGGAGAAGGCCGAGATGATGGCCTCCTCAGTCACCTTGGGAATCTTGAGGCGCGCGTTGTTGAAGTGCTGGATGTACTTCTGCAGGGTCTCCTCGGGCTGTTGCTTGATGCGGCGCATGTCGCTCACGGCGGGTGGCCGGTCACGAGTGCCTTGGAAGTTGGCGATGAAGTGGGTGCGCATCTCGTCCCAGGAGGAGATCGTGCCTGGGGCCAGGTTCAGGTGCCAGGTGCGGGCCCCGTCCTTGAGTGCCATGGGGAACCAGTTCGCCATGACCTTCCCGTCTCCGTTGGCAGCTTCGATGCCCAGCTCGTAGAGCTGGAGGAACTCCGCAGGGTCAGCCGTGCCGTCATAGCGAGGAGGCAGGTCTGGCTTGAACTTGCCGGGCCACGCGATGTTGCGTAGCTCGGAGGTGAAGGCGCGGCAGCCTGCTGTGGCCACGGGAGGCCTTGGATGACAGGGAACTTGGTCTTGCATGTCCCCACGCGCTGCAGCTCGGAGCAGCACGGGGTCCTGACGTGCGGGAGCAGGAGCATGGTCGCGACGTGCTAGAGCAGGGAGCACCCGGGCAGCTTCCTGCGGGCGAGGGACTTCTTGACAGCTCTGCTCTTGCTGCGCTGGCGCCTGACGGAGTGGGTTCCGCCCAGGGGCCACGCGCCTTGGAGCCATGGCGCCTTCCTGAGGAGGAGGTGGCCGGGGTGCCACCGGGGCTTCACTGCCCGCGCGGGGCGGGGTGCGGTGCAGCGGAACAGACGGCGCAGGAGAGCCCCCTGCGGCGCGGACAAGCTCGGCGACGCGGTCGAGCCATTCTTCGTAGACGTCGTCGACGGGACGGTAGTGCAGGAGCTCATTCGCCGCGATGAGTGCAGCCCGAGCCTCCATGGGCGCGCGGAGCGCGCGGGATGAAGAACCAGCTGGGGTGAGCGAGGGAGTTTTGGTGCGGCCGTCTTGCCGCACGGACGGTTGCTGGGACGATGCTTGATGCTCGTCCCCCGCCGGGCCGGCGGCGGTGTTGACGGCAGGTGACGGGGAACGGCGAGGTCGCCCACCGACAGGGGCCATCTGGGTGACGCGGGAAGCGAGCGCGGCCCGGCGCTAGGCGCGGGCCCGACGAGCATCAGACATGGGCGTGATGGTCGGAGGAGAATGGGGTGGTGGAAGACGAATCCCGACGCACCCCTACCTGGTGCGCCAAATATCGGATTTCGCGTTCCTGCAGACCCTTGAGGTTCGAACACTGGGGTGCGCACAAAGATTTCGCCTCCTACCTACCTGCACCCCTCCTCCTTGCTAGGATCTGAACTATGGAAAGAACAACACAAGAGACGCAGGGTTTATACTGGTTCGGGCCACTGTTGTGGTGTAATACCCTACTCCAGTGTGTCGTGTAGTGGATTGCCTCTTGGGCTTATGATGATGAACAATACAAGGAAGAACAACCTCACAAGGGTCTGTTCTTGGCTGGGGTGATGAACTGCTGGGAGGAGCTCAGTCACCTTTCTCTCTCTCTCTCTCTCTCTCTGATCTTCTCTCTCTCTTTTTCCCTGCCTCAACTCTCTCTCTCTTCTTCCGTCTCTGTCCCCTTGCTCTGTGGGTGGCTGGTCCTATTTATAGAGGCCCTGGTCCTCTTCCCAAATATCAAGCGGGAAGGGAGCCAACAATGGCGGGATAATTTGAAGGGGGACAGCTAGTATCAACTATCCTGACAAAAGTAGTCTTCGCCTGCGCAAAGCTCTGGTGATGACGCCGTCTTGGGCTCCATGGTGACCTCCGTCTCGTAGTCCTCCTGGTCTTGGTATAGTTGCACCGAAATGGCAACCTTTGCCTGATGCCTCGGTACTCTGCGGCTACGCTTGCCCCCTTTGCACCAAAGAGGAAGGGAGGACGCTGCGTGGGCTGGCACCCGCCTGACGCCCCCGGTCGTCATGGCTTGCGTCACAGGCACCTCGTGAGGTACCCCGCCTTGATCTCTCTGCCTCCTCGTGAGCCAGCCTGACGAGGCCGTGCCTGAGGAAGCTCCGCGTCGTCCGCCTCGCGAAGCTTGGCCCCTCGCGAGGGTCTTGGGTTTGTGTTGGTGAAGATGGGCCGCGCTGGGCCCCCCTTTGAGCCACGCCGCAGGCCGCAGGCAGGCAAGTCTGGGGACCCCCGTTCCCAGAACGCCGACAGCAGCAAATCGAGAATCGCAAGAGGAAGTATGCACAAGGAAAGTACAATTCAGGAGCTCAGCAAAAGCCATGATTTACCCCTAGGCTGGGAGGACATTTTCGGCATACCCATGGAGGAGGTAGTTCGCACAATCACAATGGCCCCAGGAATGGTAATGGGAATGGAGGAAGTAATGGCCAGAACCGCACCAACCCATCAACCCCAGCCAAGAAAGACCTGAGCCAAGTCACTTGCTTTAAGTGCCAGAAGACCGGACATTATGCCAATGAATGTCCTGAATCCCAGAATGGAAATGGCAATGGAAGCTCTGGGAAGAAGCCGAACCCTTTCAACAGGGGACATGTGAACCACGTTAATGTGGAGGAGGTTGAAGAGCAGCCGGATGCAGTAATCGGTAAGTTTTTGGTTAAGTCATTTACTACACTCGTTCTTTTCCATACTGGTGCATCGCATTCATACATATCAAGGGGATTTGTGGATAAGTATAAACTGCCAACCCAAGCCCTTAGGTCACCCATGTTAGTAACCTCGCCTGGAGCAGAACATATGGCTAGTCTATGGTGTGATAGGTTACCATTAAGGATTGGTAACTATGTTTTTCCCTCGGATCTAATAGTATTGGAATCCCAAGGATTGGATGTGATATTAGGCATGGATTGGTTATCAAAGTATGAAGGGAATATTGAATGTGCCAGTAAGTCAATTTCACTTACCACCCAGAAGGGAGAAGGATCAAGTATATATCCCGACATGTGCCAAAGAGGACTCAAGTAAATTGTTTAACCGGAGTAGTGCAGGAGGAAGTACCAGTAGTGAAGGATTTCCCCGAAGTATTTCCAGAAGAGTTGCCAGGCATGACACCAGATAGAAATATTGAGTTTTTGATTGAGCTTTTGCCAGGCACAGGGCCAATATCAAAGAGACCATATAGGATGTCTACAAAGGATTTGGTGGAAATTAAGAAGCAGATTAAGGAGTAACTGGATAAAGGATATATTCGCCCAAGTTCATCGCCTTGGGGATCGCCAGTACTTCTAGTGGATAAGAAAGATGGATCGTTAAGGATGGTTGTCGATTATCGAGGATTGAATGAAGTAACCATCAAAAACAAGTACCCCCTACCAATGATCAATGACCTTTTTGATCGATTGCAAGGAGCTAAGGTATTTTCCAAGATCGATCTGCGATCAGGATACCACCAGTTGAAGATTCGGGAACAGGATATACCCAAGACGGCTTTTACCACTAGGTATGGGCTGTATGAGTATACCATTATGTCATTTGGTCTGACTAACGCACCTGCCTATTTTATGAACATGATGAACAAGGTGTTTATGGAGTTTTTGGATAAGTTCGTCGTAGTGTTCATTGATGATATCCTGGTTTACTCGAAGAACGAAGAGGAGCATAAGGAACATTTGCGTTTGGTTCTTGGAAAGCTCAGAGAACATCAATTATATGCCAAGTTTAGCAAATGTGAGTTTTGGTTGAAGGAAGTTGGATTTCTCGGACACGTTATATCCGGAGAAGGTATAGTAGTAGATCCCACTAAAGTTGATACCGTGACCAAGTGGGAAGCACCAACCACCGTGGGAGAGATCCGAAGTTTTCTTGGACTCGCAGGATACTACCGGAGGTTTATTGAGAACTTCTCAAAGATTGCGCAGCCTATGACGGAGTTGTTGAAGAAGGATACCAAGTTCATATGGACCATGGCTTCTCACCGTCCGGCTCAAAGTTCTTCAGAGAGGTCCTCCATTTTTTCAAGCTCCATCCTCAAGATATCGGGCCTAATTCCATATCTAACATTTGTAACTTCCAAGTACTCTGTGAAGTATATCTTCAACAAGAGCCGACCGTGGAGTTATTTAGAGAATACTTTTATCTGAACTGGCAGAATGAGTGCACCAACGGCCTTATCTTAGAACTTGGAGGCATATCAATTCAGCGCCGGCAGGGTGCCGTCTTTCCCCTTATTTTCTTACCAAGCCACCCAAAGGACTGGAACCAGACTTGGTTCTACTGCCAGGACACTTTGCCAGCAAACGAGAAGCCCCTGCCGGGTTATCGCCCCGATCGTCTTGACTCCAAGTTCGCGCTCCCTGATAAGCTGACTGTCGCTGAATGCAAGAGGCTGGTTCCATCCATCAAAAGGATCAACGCTCTGTTGGGGAACGGGTTAACTGGAGTTGATCTGACCCGCTGCTGGATCTCATGGCGGGTCATCCCTTTGAGCCGCCGGTCAAAGCTAGGGATGGAAATTTTGCCCATGGGTATGGGTACTCGCGGGTACCCTACTCGAAAACAATGGGTATGGGCAAGACTTGAAGAGATTTTCTATCCACGGGTAATGGGTACCCATACCCACAAAATATATGGGTAGGGCATGGGTAAGAAATTGTGCGCATGGGTAACCCAATGGATACCCAAAAAATCAATAAATGAAAATAACTCCTATAACATGTGGGGTTAACATCCAACTCATATGGTCCAACCCTAAATCTCGTAGTCCTTAAACAAGTCATAGCTCGTAGGCTCATAATCACCTGCTCGCCACTCCTCATACGTCCTATGTGACTCCTCAAAAAGATGAAACATCGACTCTTCGCTACCAGACTCTTGCCGAACACTCGATCTAGCGATCCCTAATTCCCACCACCGTCTTCCACTACGCCGGCCTTCCATCAACCGCTGCTCATACTCCCTTGATGCCTCCAAGAGGCCACCAACTGGAGGAGGCCACATACGTGCTATATTACTCTACCATAATCACTTGAATTTTGAGCTCATTTCTCTACCTCTTAAGAATTTGAATGCTATATATTGTACCCAATGGATCCCATTGGGTATAGGATACCCGATGGGTATGGGCATGGGTGTCAGTTTATATCCATGGGTATTGAAGTGGGTGGGTATAAAAAGTTTGTATGGGTATGGGTTTGGGTAGAAGGAGGTTGTACCCGCCCATACCCTACCCATTGCCATCCCTAGTCAAAGCTGATGTATGAGTATGGTGGAGGCCTGGATGACTCTCATCGTCACAGCCCCGTTCAATTGACAGAAGAAGATATTGTCTCAATGTCAACTCTTCTGGTGAAAGGGAAATATGAAGATTGTAGTGTCGTCGGGTTAAACCCCTTCTGCCAGCTTAACCCGGTTCCAAAAGTAAGGATGTTATTATTTATCTCTTTAGTATTTTTCCAGCCGTATTGTTTTAATACTTGCCTGACTCTTTACCTTGTTTTTACCTGTCTGCAGGCCAATTCTGACTTTTGGAAAGTTCAGTATGACCATGAGGCGGCCAAGAAATCGAAAGCCGACGCCATAAACGCCAAGAAAACGACTCGGAGGTCAAAAAAGAAGAAAAAGAGCACTGCTGAAGATTTGATGAAGCTTGATGATACATCTGACTCAGAGGTAGCCCTTGATTCCCTTGGCCAATTTTTTAACAATCTTATTGACACTGATCATTACCAGGATGACACTGGGCCAGTCAGGCTGTGGAAGCAGAGCTAACTATCATTTCCTCCGACTCAGAGCCCTTGCCAAGACAAAAAGTTTGACGGGTGATCCGTAAAGTAAGGTTTTCTAACCCTTTAGCTCACTTGGATCCCAACTTTCGTTTGAAAAAGCAGCAACATGAAAGCCGCCGTCAAGCTTGGACTGAAGATGAACCGGCTGTCGTTCTTCAACAAACTCCTCGGAAACGCCCGAATGAGGTTTACTTATTTCCGTCGTTTAACTCTGTTTAATGGATCCTTCTCCTTGTATTTCTTTTAACTCTATTTTATACTTTCAGGAGGTGTCTCGCTCTTCCGGTGACTCATCACAGATGCAATTCCCGGTTTTCAAGACTGCCCCCGGGTAATCAGAAATCCTCCTTTCCTTTGGGTTGTTCAATTGTATCTTTGTACTGACAGCCCTGCAACATCTCTCTTAGTGGCCAAGGTAAATCCAAGAAAGGAAAGGCAGCTAAGCCGGCAGAAGACCCACCGATGCTGGCATCTGACCTGGCGAGGCCATCTTCTCCATTAACTGACGTTCCAGAAGACCCGCCTGTTGACACCGAAACAAACCCTCCTGAGCCGTCATTTGACGAGACCACCGTGAATCCTTCCACAACCGGACCATCAAGCTCAGCCAACCCGCCATCTCCGTCCGCACAAGATGTTCAAATTACCGGGAGCCGTTTTATTGAACCGGGGAATCCAACCGTGCTGGCTCACCACACGGCAAAACAAGAGGCATTGGAGAGGCAGAAAGTGTGTTTCGCCATTGCCAATTATGATCATCTAAATGCCAATGATATTTTGTCCGGTTATCTCAGCCATGTGCACTCCAGTCGCGACTCTAAGATTGAAATGGTCAAGCAGCTGTAGTTAAAATACGAGGTACGCTCTTCCGGCTTATCTATATTCCTTCAGCCCCCAAGTCTTCGGATTATGAGAGAAACAGAATGATCTGTAGACTTTAAAATATAGGCCAAAACCTTTACCTTTGAAATGTTTCTTGAACTCAAAGCTTTACTTGTAGTCCCCAAGGGCCGGTTCATTTTGATCATAAATGAGCTGGTACTTTAAATTGTTTGGGACCGTATTCAAAGTACTTAATACTCCGACTTAACCTTGATAAACTTGCTGAACTGCATACATTAGCCCCAAGTGCCAAGTGCTGTTACTTTGTAAGGTACTTGGGACTTAAATATGTCTGTAGAGTCGTAAAAATTTGATTTGGCATACATTAGCCCCCAAGTGTCAAGTGGTTTTTTGTAAAGTACTTGAGACTTGAATCTTGATTTTTGAACTTGAAACATATCTTGACTCATCTGAATGTTTTGCAGAATGCCTTATCTGAATTGAACTCGCAATTGACTGATGCGAAGACCCAGCTGGCGGGTCAGGAGGCAGAAATCCAATCTGCTAACTCCAAACTGCAAATAAGTCTCTCTGAGATGGAAAATTTAAAGACCAGCTTTGCTGCCAAGAAGAAAACTTGGGAGGAGGAAAAAACGCTTCTGACCCAACGTGCTGAGAAGGCCGAAACAGTTCTTGAAGAGATTTCAACATAGTTGAAACAGTTAAAGGGCCAGGTGTCTCAAATGGTAGCTGCCATCTTTGGTAAGCTGTCCGATTTTAACTTTGTGTGCTTTTTGCTGATCCGGAGTATAAGCCACCAGCTGACTTTACATATAAAATTTATGCAGGCCCTTGAAGCAAAAATCTGAGCCAAGACCCGTTGATTAAACTGAAGGCAGTATATACTTTGGTAGAGCAACTGTATATTGGCGCACAGTAGGATCTTGCCGCCATCTCTCCTGCTAATCTAGGACCCAACCGGCTCAGCGACGTCCTGAAGAAATTGTCAATCCTTCCTGCCAGGTTCCAAGAAGTGAAACGCTCCTGCGCGCAAGCCAGAGCTTTGACTACCCTGAGCCGCTCCAAGGCTTGGGTGCCAGACCTAGACCCAGTGGACGTGGCCAGAGGCTATTCCACCGTGAAGGAAGACGGGTCTCCTTTTGATCAGGATGACTTCATGGCTTGCGTGCACGGAGTCCGGCCTCAGGCAACTACCCTTGCAGATGATACCAATGTTGATAAATACCAGCCAGGTTTTGATAATGAGAATAAGAAGATGGCAACTCCCTCGTACAAGGTAACGGATTTGATCCCACCAGTAAGAGAAGACACATTTCCCCCGAAAGGTGACCCGGTCGGCCTGATCGACGAGGAAACCGAATTTGTCGCCGTGAACGGTTTTGATTGGTCAAAACCCAACTTCCAGCCAACAGAAGGTGGTGAACTGGAAAGGGAGGAACAATGATCATCTTCGTGGGCTTATAAAGCCTTGTAATAGCTTAGCTGTGAAAAAACTATATGCTTTGCTTATGCCATCGCGCAATAAACACTTTTATGTGAGTCTATGTTTCCTGATGCCAATGTATGCATCGTATTTAATATTTGTTTCTGCAACATTGAACTCTGTTCCTGTAGATACAAAGAAAAGACTGGCTTGGCGGCTTAGAACTAAATGGGTTAAAACACCCAATTTATAGCCAAGACGTTTACCACAATAGGAACCAGAGACAGATATAAATAAAGGACAAGGGCTGAAAATAACTCTTTTAGTTAATGCAGCAGGTAATTGCGTGTAAGTAATAACCATACGTTGTACCTTTTGATCTTTAGACCGCCGGTTTAAATAACCCGGGTGATGAATTTGATAATTCAATCTTTATGAGAAGCCAATGCTTTTTTTGAATACTCAATGATCATTATACCTTGGTAGGTTGCACATCTTGATCCTTAAACCTCCGGTTTGAATGACCCGGGCGGCTGTGTTGTCAAATAGTCGAGCCGGTGAAGAAGACCAGGCTAATTCTTTGTAATATTGAAACAATAAAAAACTAAAAGGCAAGCAACAGATAATAAGCATAATTTAACCATGTATTCAAAAGGTTGGGGGTTTTTGATTCGAATACGATCAGTAAACCGGACCAAAGGGGTTAAGCTAAGGTTCGAATACGACCATATAGCCCCCAGTGGCTTTGGCGTTGCGCCGATTAAGAGGGTACTGACAGCTATGTTCTCTTTGGTTCGAATATGACCTATGTTTGAACAGGAAGCCCCCAAATGACCTTGAGAGGTTTTTAACGACCCTGATTCGAATACGATCCAAGTCGGACCCAAAAGGGGTTAAGCTATGATCCGGATACGATCAAGAAGCCCCCAAGTGAGTTTTGGCCTTGAGCCGATCAAGAGGGTTACGACAGCTATGTTCTCTTTGGTTTGAATATGACCTATGTTTGAACAAGAAGCCCCCAAGTGACCATGAGATTTGCAGCTAGATTCGGATACGATCATAAGCTGGACCAAAAAGGTTAAACTTGATTCAAATATGATCAGCTCCTTAATAGTCATTTGAAAATAAGAAATAACAAAGATGCATATTCTTTGAAAAGAAAAGATACCGATGGTCTTACTTTATTGCTTATCATGCTATACACAATGTTAAAGTATGTACATGATGAGAGCCAGTGGCTCAGGTGTAGTATGGCCGAAGTTGAGCAATGTTCCACGGCCGGCGGGTCTCCTCCTCCGACTTACGTGAGTCTTTGTGCTCTTGAACGTCAATGAGGTAATATGACCCATTGTTTAAGTTCTTACTGACCACAAAGGGTCCTTCCCAAGGTGGGGATAACTTGTGTGCATCTGACAGATCCTGGATGAGCCGGAGCACCAAGTCGCCTTCCTGAAAAGTCCTAGACTTAACCCAGTGGCTGTGATAACAGCGCAGGTCCTGTGATAACAGCGCAGATCAAGGTCTTCAATCAATTACAAGGCTGACTTTCAAAATCATCTCAGTTACTTGACGCCCATTGAAGTCTTCAAAAGATCTATTTCCTCATCTGATGAGTAGGGCAAGGCTACTGTTATTGATGAAGGCATTCGTCCATTGGATGGACAGTTTCACAAAGCTGCCTCATATCCCACCAATGATGACTCTGCCACGCATGACTCTGCCGCAAATGCATCTAAGAAAAATGCTCAAACCACTGCTCCCAGGGTGATGACTGATCGTGAGCTTCTCCCCAGTCTTCATCAGAAGGTTGATCACAACCACAAGTGGGTCAAGCGTCAGTTTGGTGCTATTCTTCAGAACATGACAGTCACTAAAAATATTGTGAAGAAGAATCACTATTATCTGCATGAAGTCTTTGACCTCACCTGGGCCATTCTGTCTAACCTCTACAGTGCTGAAGATCTCAAGAAGATGGAATGTCAACAGGACTTTGACTGGGCACAACCACCTTCGAAGAAATTGAAGAAGGTCAAAGTTCCTCAGCTTGTGGCAAGCTCTTATTCTTCATCGCGCGAGACTGATGAGAATGAAGATTTGAATGACATTGTGGCAGGCCCTACTCCAACGGACGACCACAACAACGCTGGTGCTCCTCCATCGACTTCGTGATGATATTCTTCAGGGGCATTAGTCCTCATTTTTCATCCCTTTTGGTCATTCGATGACAAAGGGGGAGAAATTTGAGTTAGTCTTCAAGCGGTTCTATATATGGGCATTTTTTTAAGTTGCAAGTCTCGTTCTTTTGAAAACTTTGTTGGATTGAGTTGTAATCTTAACTCTGATGGTGTTCTGATACTTTTGCTATGTTCTTCTGCATGCTATTTCCTCTTATATGTTAATGCACGCGTGCTGAATTACATCAGCCACCATATTTCATCATGCATTTCAAATTCTTCATTTCATATGTTAAATGCATGTATGAATTACAAGATATAGGGGGAGATCTCCATGATTCTACTCTTCAATGTGCATGGCTTCTTAAAAGCAAATTCCTCACATATGCACATCTTCAAGGGAAGTTCCTCTATATCTTGCAATCAAATTCCTCAATTTAAGTATTTACACTTCATATGTTTATCCCATTGAAAAATTAACCTATATTGTCATCAATCACAAAAAGGGGGAGATCGTAAGTGAATCTAGTGCCCCATAGTGATTTTGGTGTATTGAAGACTTATAAGTTAAGGGACTAATGTGTTTGTAAGTGTACACAGGTCTATAAGTCTATGAGGAGTTTGATGTTTACAGAGAAAGTTGACCCCTAAAAATGACTGTCTTCAACTGAAGACTTTGGCTTTCTAAAGACTTTGAAAGTGAAGAAATTGGTGTGATCGTGAAGACTTGATATTCATGCGAGGAATATGAAGCTTGAAGACTCTTGTTTTTGTAGTTTCGTTTTTGTCTTTCTTGAGTCATAGGAAACACCATACTATTAAACGGGTCGAGGAAAAAGTAAGGAAAAGGTTCCAAATGATGCTCATCTCAAAATCCTACACCTACCAATCCTTTCGAGTGAAGCCATTGGAAATCTCATACAGTTCAGTCCATTTCTTCAATGACAGAGATAAAGTTCTTCTGGTCTCTGAGGATATTGTTTTGACTGAGGAGTTAGGAATTCGCCAGTGCGGATTGCCTACAAGTGAGGAACATGATAGCCCTGAGGAATTTGATAACCAAATTTTCGACCGTTGCTGTGCTGTGTGCCAGCTGTCCCAAAATGTCTACCCACCTAACCGTCATATCATTGAAGGGCATTTATGTCTTATCATATCAGGCTGCTCCCTAGGCTATAAATAGATGTCCCCCTACAACCACTAGCTGGTTGGATGCTCCATGAGAAACTGACACTTGTCATTGAGAGCATCCCATCCTCCGAGGACTTTCAGCAAAAATCATCAAGTGAGGAAAAACCTAAAGCCCCAAACCAAGCACCAACAAACCCAAAGTGATTGAGCATCACTGAAGAGATTGTTCCTGTGTGGAACTGACGCTTGTTACCTTTGAGGACTGTGCATCCTCCAGACGGTTAGGCGTCATGGTCTAGAGCATCCAAGAAGAAATTGTGGATCGCCGAGTGACCGAGTCTGTGAAGGTTTGGAAGTCACCTCAAGATTTACCATGAGTGATTGGGCGAGGTCTATGTGACCTTAGCTCAAGGAGAATACGGAGAGGAGTGTGTGTTCGGGACTGTGTGTCCTCAGGTTTAAATACCTAGCCGCTCCAACCAGACGTACGACTATCACAACAGTTGGAACTGGTCTACCAAATCACTATCTTGACTGAGCTAACTGGTTCTATTTCCTCAACCCTTTTATTTCCTCATTACAGTGTTGTTGTTCTTGATCATTACTGTTTGAAGACTTTGACTGAAGACTTTCTCAATTTCCTCAATCCTATTTCTTCAGTCAGTTTGTCTTTAGCCTGCTTAATCTTGTGTTTATGCTTTTTATACTCTGTGCTTGTTTTCATCGTGATGACTGTGCTTCTGTTCTATTGTGCTTGCTTATGAGTACTTATGCTGCTGCTAGTCGTTCGTGACTTAGGAATTTCCTCACTGTGAAATTCCTCAGTGATGAATTTGTAAAAATCGCCTATTCAACCCCTCTAGTCGAGTTAACGTAGTTTCAGACGTGATGAGATATAAATTGTTGTATGAGATGATCATGTTTTGTAGAAGTTATCTGCAACTGGCAGGAGCCTTATGGTTGTCGCTTTATTGTATGAAATGCAATCACCATGTAATTGCTTTACTTTATCACTAAGCGGTAGCAATAGTCGTAGAAGCAATAGTTGGTGAGACGACAACGATGCTATGATGGAGATCAAGGTGTCAAGCCAATGGCGGTGGAGATCATGACGGTGCTTTGGAGATGGAGATCAAAGGCACAAGATGATGATGGCCAAAGCATGTCACATGTTTTGATTGCATGTGATGTTTATCCTTTATGCATCTTATTTTGCTTAGTACAGCGGTAGCGTTATAAGATGATCCCTCACTAAATTTCAAGGTGCAAGTGTTCTCCTTGAGTATGCACCGTTGCTACAGTTCGTCATGCCGAGACACCACATGATGATCCGGTGTGATAAGCTCTACGTTCACATACAACGGGTGCAAGCCAGTTTTGCATGTGCAGAATACTCGAGTTAAACCTGATGAGCCTAGCATATGCAGATATGGCCTTGGAACACTGAGATCAAGAGGTCGAACATGAATCATATAGTAGATGTGATCAACATAGTGATGTTCACCACTGAAAACTACTCCATCTCATGTGATGATCAGACATGGTTTAGTTGATATGGATCACGTGATCATTTAAATGACTAGAGGGATGTCTATCTAAGTGGGAGTTCTTTAGTAATATGATTAATTGAATTTTAATTTATTATGAACTTAGTACCTGATAGTTTTTGCATATCTATGTTGTTGTAGATCAATGGCCCGTGCTACTGTTCCCTTGAATTTTAATGCGTTCCTAGAGAAAGCTAAGTTGAAACATGATGGTAGCAACTACACGGACTGGGTGCATAACTTGAGGATTATCCTCATTGCGGCATAGAAGAAATACGTTCTGGAAACACCGCTAGGTGCAAGACCCGCTGCAGGAGCAACTCTAGATGTTATGAACGTCTGGCAGAGCAAAGCTGATGACTACTCGATAGTTCAATGTGCCATGCTTTACAACTTAGAATCGGGACTTCAAAGACGTTTTGAACGTCATGGAGCATATGAGATGTTCCAGGAGTTGAAGTTAACATTTCAAGCAAATGCCCGAGTTGAGACATATGAAGTCTCCAATAGGTTCTATAGCTGCAAAATGGAGGGGAATAGTTCTATTAGTTAACACATACTCAGAATGTCTGGGTACCATAACCACCTGACTTAGCTGGGAGTTAATCTTCCTTATGATAGTGTCATTGACAGAGTTCTTCAATCACTGTCACCAAGCTATAAAGGCTTCGTGATGAACTATAATATGCAATGGATGCAAAAGACAATTCCCGAGCTCTTCGCGATGCTAAAGGCTCTGGAGGTAGAAATCAAGAAGGAGCATTAAGTGTTGATGGTTAAAAAGACCACTAGTTTCAAGAAAAGGGCAAAGGGAAGAACGGGAACTTCAAGAAGAACAGCAAGCAAGTTGCTGCTCAAGGGAAGAAGCCCAAGTCTGGACCTAAGCCGAAAACTGAGTGCTTCTACTACAAAGGGACTGGTCACTGGAAGCGGAACTGCCCCAAGAATTTGGTGGATAAGAAGGATGGCAAAGTGAAAGGTATATTTGATATACATGTTATTGATGTGTACCTTACTAATGCTTGTAGTAGTGCCTATGTATTTGATACTGGTTCTGTTGCTCATATTTGCAACTCGAAATAGGGGCTACGGATTAAACGAAGATTTGCTAAGGACGAGGTGACGATGCGTGTGGGAAATGGTTCCAAAGTCGATGTGATCACCGTCGGCACGCTACCTCTACATCCACCGTCGGGATTAGTTTTAGACCTGAATAATTGTTATTTGGTGCCAGTGTTGAGAATGAACATTATATATGGATCTTGTTTGATGCGAGACGGTTATTCATTTAAATCGGAGAATAATGGTTGTTCTATTTATATGAGTAATATCTTTTATGGTCATGCACCCTTCATGAGTGGTCTATTTTTCTTAAATCTTGATTATAGTGATACACATATTCATAATACTGAAGCCAAAAGATGCAAAGTTAATAATGATAGTGCAACTTATTTGTGGCATTGCCATTTAGGTCGTATTGATGTAAAGCCCATGAGGATACTCCATGTTGATGGACTTTTGGAATCACTTGATGCTTGCGAACCATGCCTCATGGGCAAGATGACTAAGACTCTGTTCTCCGAAACAATGGAGCGAGCAACTGACTTGTTGGAAATAATACATATACAGATGTATCCGGTCCGATGAGTGTTGAGGCTCGCGGTGGGTATCATTATTTTATAACCTTCATAGATGATTTGAGTAGATATGGGTATATCTAATTAATGAAACATAAGTCTGAAACATTTGAAAAGTTCAAAGAATTTCAGAGTGAAGTGGAAAATCATCATAACAAGAAAATAAAGTTTCTACGATCTAATCGTGGAGGAGAATATTTGAGTTATGACTTTGGTCTTCATTTGAAACAATGTGGAATAGTTTCGCAACTCACACCACCTGGAACACCACAACGTAATGGTGTGTCCGAATGTTGTAACCGTAGTTTATTATATATGGTGCAATCTATGATGTCTCTTACCGATTTACCACTATCGTTTTGGGGGTATGCTTTAGCGACGGCTGCATTTACGTTAAATAGGGCACCATCTAAATCCGCTGAAACAACACCATATGAACTATGGTTTAGCAAGAAACCTAAGCTGTCGTTTCTTAAAGTTTGGGGCTGCGATGCTTATGTGAAAAAGCTTCAACCTGATAAGATCGAACCCAAATTGGATAAATGCATCTTCATAGGATACCCAAAGGAGAATGGTGGGTACAACTTCTACCACAAATCCGAAGGCAAGATATTTGTTGCTAAGAATGGATCCTCTCTAGAGAAGGAGTTTCTCTCAAAAGAAGTGAGTGGGAGGAAAGTAGAACTTGATGAGGTAATTGTACCTTATCCGGAATTGGAAAATAGTTCATCACATAAATCAGTTCGAGTGATTCCTACACCAATTAGTGAGGAAGCTAATGATGATGATCATGAAACTTCAGATCAAGTTACTACTGAACCTCGTAGGTCAACGAGAGTACGATCCGCACCAGAGTGGTACAGTAATCCTGTTCTGGAAGTCATGTTACTACACCATGACAAACTTACGAACTATGAGGAAGTGATGATGAGCCCGGGTTCCGCAAAATGGCTTGAGGCCATGTAATCTGAGATGGGATCCATGTATGAGAACAAAGTGTGGAATTTGGTTGACTTGATCGATGACCGGCAAGCCATATAAATGGATCTTCATGAAGAAGACTGATGCTGACGGTAATGTTACTATCTATGAAGCTTGACTTGTTGCCAAAGGTTTTCGACAAGTTCAAGGGGTTGACTAAGATGAGAACTTCTCACCCATAGCGATGCTTGAGTTTGTCAGAATCATGTTAGAAATTGCCGCATTTTATTATTATGAAATTTGGCAAATGGATGTCAAAACTGCATTCCTTAATGGATATCTTAAACAAGAGTTGTGTATGATGCAACCAGAAGGTTTTGTCGATCCTAAAGGTGCTAACAAAGTGTGCAAGCTCCAGCGATCCATTTATGGACTGGTGCAAGCCTCTCGGAGTTGGAATATATGCTTTGATAGTGTGATCAAACCATATGGTTTTATACAGACTTTTGGAGAAGCCTGTATTTACAAGAAAGTGAGTGGGAGCTCTGTAGCATTTCTGATATTATATGTGGATGACATATTGTTGATTGGAAATAATACATAATTTCTGGATAGCATAAAAGGATACTTGAATAAGAATTTTTCAATGAAAGACCTCGGTGAAGCTGCTTATATATGGGGCATCAAGATCTATAGAGATAGATCAAGACGCTTAATTGGACTTTCACAAAGCACATACCTTGATAAAGTTTTGAAGAAGCTCAAAATGGATCAGTCAAAGAAAGGGTTCTTGCCTGTGTTACAAGGTGTGAAGTTGAGTCAGACTCAATGCCTGACCACTTCAGAAGATAGAGAGAAAATGAAAGTCATTCCCTATGCCTCAGCAATAGGTTCTATCATGTATGCAATGCTGTGTACCAGAATTTATGTGTGCCTTGCTATAAGTTTAGCAGGGAGGTACCAAATTAATCCAGGAGTGGATCACTGGATGGTGGTCAAGAACATCCTGAAATACCTGAAAAGGCCTAAGGATATGTTTCTCATTTATGGAGGTGACAAAGATCTTGTCGTAAAAGGTTACGTGATGCAAGCTTTGACACTGATACGGATGACTCTAAGTCACAGACCGGATACGTATTTATATTGAATGGTGGAGCTGTAAGTAGGTGCAGTTCCAAGAAAAGCGTCGTGGCGGGATCTATGTGTGAAGCGGAGTACATAGCTACTTCGGAAGCAGCAAATGAAGGAGTCTGGATGAAGGAGTCCATATCTGATATAGGTGTTATACCTAGTGCATCGGGTCCAATGAAAATCTTTTGTGACAATACTAGAGCAATAGCCTTGGCGAAGGAATCCAGATTTCACAAGAGAACCAAACACATCAAAAGAAACTTCAATTCCATCCGCGATCAAGTCAAGGAGGGAGACATAGAGATTTACAAGATACATACTGATCTGAATGTTGAAGACCCGTTGACTAAGCCTCTCTCACGAGCAAAACATGATCAACACCAAGACTCCATGGGTGTTAGAATCATTACTATGTAATCTAGATTATTGACTCTAGTGCAAATGGGAGACTGAAGGAAATATGCCCTAGAGGCAAAAATAAAGTTGTTATTTATATTTCCTTATATCGTGATAAATGTTTATTGTTCATGCTAGAATTGTATTAACTAGAAACGGAGTACATGTGTGAATACATAGACAAAATAGAGTGTCCCTAATATGCCTCTACTTGACTAGCTCGTTAATCAAAGATGGTTAAGTTTCCTAACCATAGACATGTGTTGTCATTTGATGAACGGGATCACATCATTAGAGAATGATGTCATGGACAAGACCCATCCATTATCTTAACATAATGATTGTTTAGTTTTATTGCTATTGCTTTCTTTATGACTTATACATATTCCTCTGACTATGAGATTATACAACTCCCGAATATCGGAGGAACACCTTGTGTGCTATCAAATGTCAGAACGTAACTGCGTGATTATAAAGATGCTCTACAGGTGTCTCCGAAAGTTAATGGGCCTAATGGGCCATAGTGGAGGAGAGGAGGCAGGCGACGGGAGGTGGCGCACGACCCCCCCCCCCCTTGCCCAATCCGAATTGTACAAGGGGAGGGGGCACGGCCCCCTCTTTCCTTCTCCTTCTCCTTCTCCTTCCTTTCCCCTTT
Source organism: Triticum dicoccoides (assembly GCF_002162155.2). Taxonomy (NCBI): domain Eukaryota; kingdom Viridiplantae; phylum Streptophyta; class Magnoliopsida; order Poales; family Poaceae; genus Triticum; species Triticum dicoccoides. The sequence continues at coordinate 210,282,979 of NC_041386.1, read as the reverse complement.
CCCCTCTCCGTTGGAAGGAAGGGGGTGAATCCTACTTGGACTGGGAGTCCAGGTAGGACTCCCCCCTTGGTGTGCGCCCCTTGGGCCGGCCACCTCCTCTTCCCCCCTTTATATACGGGGGCGGAGGGGGGGTACCCCAAAGGCACACCAAGATTTCTCTTAGCTGTGTGCGGTGCCCCCCTCCACAGTTTACTCCGGTCATAGCATCATAGTGCATAGGCGAAGCCCTGCGCGGATCACATCACCATCACCGTCACCACGCCATCGTGCTATTGAAACTCTCCCTCGACTCTCTACTGGATCAAGAGCTCGAGGGACATCATCGAGCTGAACGTGTGCTGAACACAGAGGTACCGTACGTTCTGTACATGGATCGGTTGGATCATTAAGACGTTCGACTACATCAACCGGGTTAACCTAACGCTTCCGTTTTCGGTCTACGAGGGTATGTGGACACACTCTTCTCCTCTCGTTGCTTTGCATCTCCTAGATAGATCTCGCGTGATCGTTGGGGTTTTTTTGAAATTGCATGTTGCGTTCCCCAACAGATCTCTGCCATTAGCCCTAGCTCGAAATCAACGCGACACTGCCAGATGCTGACATCCCTCAAGCATCTCTCCCATGAGATCAACTTGCGCCTCCGCCTTATGCTGCACCTGGTGCAACTCCTTCGAACTTCTCTCCAATCGATGCGACACTTCCTCGATCCGATTTGCCCTTGCTGTGCACCACCTTAAACGCAACCCTGACATGTCCTCCGGCACCACCAATCTGTGATTCCAGAGCAATGTATCCCCTCTAAAACACATGTGGGTTTCGCTCAAAGGCGGCAGTGATGCGGGCCGCAGCGAGAGGGTAGCCTGCAGGGTCCTGGGATCTAAGGGATTATCCATGGCGGGATCCGGTGGGTGATAACCCACAAGTATAGGGGATAGCAACAGCTTTCGAGGGTAGAGTATTCAACCCAAATTTATTGATTCGACACAAGGGGAGCCAAAGAATATTCTCAAGTATTAGCAGCTGAGTTGTCAATTCAACCACACCTGGAAACTTAGTATCTGCAGCAAAGTGTTTAGTAGCAAAGTAATATGATAGTGGTGGTAGTGGCAACAAAAGTAAAGACAGCAAAAGTAATATTTCTGGTATTTTGTATTGATTGTAATAGTAGCAGTGAGAAATTAAATAAGCGTAAACCAGTATATGGAAAACTCGTAGGCACCGGATCAGTGATGGATAATTATGCCGGATGCGGTTCATCATGTAACAGTCATAACATAGGGTGACACAGAACTAGCTCCAATTCATCAATGTAATGTAGGCATGTATTCCGTATATAGTCATACATGCTTATGGAAAAGAACTTGCATGACATCTTTTGTCCTACCCTCCCGTGGCAGTGGGGTCCTATTGGAAACTTAGGGATATTAAGGCCTCCTTTTAATAGAGAACCGGAACAAAGCATTAGCACATAGTGAATACATGAACTCCTCAAACTACGATCATCACCGGGAGTGATCCCGATTATTGTCACTTCGGGGTTGCCGGATCATAACACATAATAGGTGACTATAGACTTGCAAGATAGGATCAAGAACTCACATATATTCATGAAAACATAATAGGTTCAGATTTGAAATCATGGCACTCGGACCCTAGTGACAAGCATTAAGCATGGCAAAGTCATAGCAACATCAATCTCAGAACATAGTGGACACTAGGGATCAAACCCTAACAAAACTAACTCGATTACATGATAAATCTCATCCAACCCATCACCGTCCAGCAAGCCTACGATGGAATTACTCACGCACGGCGGTAAGCATCATGAAATTGGTGATGGAGGATGGTTGATGATGACAACGATGACGAATCCCCCTCTCCGGAGCCCCGAACGGACTCCAGATCAGCCCTCCCGAGAGGTTTTAGGGCTTGGTGGAGCCTCCGTATCGTAAAACGCGATGATTTCTTCTCTCTGATTTTTTTCTCTCTGAAAGAAAATATATAGAGTTGGAGTTGGCGTCGGAGGGTCTCCAGGGGGCCCACGAGGTAGGGGGCACGCCCTAGGGGGGGCGCCCCCACCCTTGTGAGAAGGGTGTGGGCCCCCTGGTCTTCATATTTGGCAAGGATTTTTTATTATTTTTTATAAGACCTCCCGTGGAGTTTCAGGTCATTCCGAGAATATTTGTTTTCTGCACATAAAACAACACCATGGTAATTCTGCTGAAAACAGCCTCAGTCCGGGTTAGTTCCATTCAAATCATACAAGTTAGAGTCCAAAACAAGGGCAAAAGTGTTTGGAAAAGTAGATACGACGGAGACGTATCAGTGGGCGAGGCGGGGAGGCGAGCCTAGGCGCTAGGAGAGCCCTACAAGGCTAAGATAAAGATAGTACTACTCCACGCCGTCCATATTTAAATACAAAGGCCACCAATAGTAGCCATGGCAAAAATTGATCATGCTGCTTGCATCCTAGTTTATTGGCCCCTTTTTTGTGCCACTTTTTGTGACATGCATAAATATTATGTTACTTAAAAATATGGTCAAAATCAGCACAAAATACGAAGGATACCAATGGAAGTAGCAACACATGATTTAACTACATGCATGCGGTGGAGTAGTAATGTCTTTCTCAATTACTTCCTCCCTCACGTCCACTCAATTTGCACATGTTGTATTAATTGACCACCAATGAAGTGAAGGAATTTACACGCATCAAACTATCACATGGGGAGGATCTTCGTACAAAAATGTGTCCCACCATTTACCCGCGTGTGCATGCAAGGGAATGAGTGCGTGCATGCACATATTCTCTTCGTGCATGTACTGCCAGTGTGCGTGAGAGAGGACGAGTACATTCTTATGGAACCAGCAGCACGTGACTGTGATCACTCCACACAAGGAGGTCGCGACAACGCCTCCACATGTGCCACGTGGCTTCATGAAATGAAAGAGAGACACTGTGTAGCATGCCATTGGAATTCTAATTTACGTGTTTTGCACATACTGGAAGTACTAGTAAGGTACATGTGCATTGCATACATCAGATTTGGCAACCAAATTATGAATAAATACCACACTATAGCAAGTAAGCTTTGAGTCATATATGCATGATGTAGAGATTCGTTTAATTCTTATAGTTCATCTCGTTCAAAATCAATTAGTTTTTATAAAAAAGTTAATCTATTGTATGATTCATGGAATTGTGTGTTGTAAAGCATAAAGTGAAAACAAATAATGGCAATTCAACAAGAAAAAAAAGTTTGGGCAGTTATGATACGAAAGATTCTAAAACAAAGGAGAAGCACTTGTGTTTTGAGGTTTGTGCATTATGCTTAAGTTCAGCCATGGAGTCTTCTAGATTGTACATGTGGCAAAATCTGGTTGGGGCTGGAAGATGGTGCAAGGGGCCAAGTGGAGGGAGACTATGAAGGAGTGCACAAGTGTGAGATCGATATTTAAAGAGAGGGGCAAGAACGTGCGCTGTTGCGCTTAGTGGCTGAGCCATGAAAAATAGATGAGCTAGGGGGGCCAAGCATTGCTAATCCTTTACGAGGAGGGACAATTCATCAACTTAAACCATTTTACCAGCAATTTATCTACTGATCACATTCATATTAGCCTCAATATATAGTGATGTTAGGGGGGAGCCCTTGCTGCCCCTGTCTTCACCATTGTGCGCGCATCTGAGAGATTAAGCGGAAGGCATGGATGTTGAGAGGGGGGCGTTGGATATATAATTAATGTGGGTGTATAAGCTATGTAATCCTATATCGAGAGGTATATATTGATTGATGTGTACATGGGAAAGAGGGTGAGACCTCACTAGATATATAGATCGATCGGTTTGTGTGGAAAACTGGAAAAGACCTAGCTATATATACACACATATAGAGGAACATCGATCGTTGTGGATGCACGTGAGAGATAACGAATGCCCGATATGATGTAGAGGGGGAGGTGTGTGTGTGTGTGCATGCATGGGCGACCGACCTGAAGAAAAAGATTGCATGTGTGTGATGGATAATGGCGAGTGGTAGTGTGTGTGCATGCATGCACGAGATAAAGTGAGTGGTACAATTTTTGACTATGTACTACAAGGCAACAGCCTCATAGTGTTTTATTAGATAAAAAAGGTCTACATAATTACATCTACATAATTACAGAGAAACTAGAAGCAAAGAGAGTGATACTTACAAGAGATCTATGAGAGAGAGGTTATCCAGGAAACTAGACTATCCCTATATTTACATTTGATTCTATGAGCTAATAAGGAAATATCATGTATGATGTTCCTCCTCCAAGAAATGAAGGTAGGTCTCTCATTTCTAAAGATTTTCCCATTCCTTTGAATCCAGATGTTCCAAGTAGCAGTAAAAACCACCTCAGTGAAGAAAGGATAACCAAAGTCCCTCCTAGCAGCAAGAGCCATGTCATATGTATTCTGGTTGCGTTGAGCATTCCAAGAAATCCCAAGGTAATTCCAAACCCTCTGGCTGAAGTTGCAGACAAAGAAAAGGTGTGTACGATCCTCATGTGTAGCAGAGAGGCAAAGAACACACGTATCATCCTGGATGATCCAGTTCCTGCGTTGCATCATATCCCTAGTGTTTAAACGGTCCATTAAAAGAAGCCATCCAAACACTTTAAACTTTAGCGTGCAGGCACACTTCCAAATCCATTTGAAGGTGGGATCGACCACCAAATGTGAGAAGCAAGACTCATAATATATCTTTGATTTGAACTCCCCAGATTTGGAAGACCACTTCCATATGTCCTTACCCTCCTCATTCAAGTTGACTAAAGTGAGCAAGTCTTGGAGCTGAGTTAGTTCAGTATATGCCTCTTGCGATAGAGGCAGATGAAAGTGCTCCGAGATCTCTGGAAGCTCCAAAAACTCTCTGACAGTGATTGTGTCATTAATGACAAAAGAATGGAGCCTAGGGAATTGCTCGCACAAAAGGACCACATTATTTCCCAGCTGCCATCGATCAAGCCAGAATACCACTATGTTGCCAGCATGCACTTGTGGGACGGCTAACTTGCAGAAGTTGGTGTACAATCTCATGACATCCCTCCACCAAAAAGAGCCACAACTCTGTGTAACCTGTGGCGGCGAAGCAGCATAATAAGTGTCCCAAATTAATGTGACCCAAGGCACGTCCATTCTGTTAAAAAACTTGAAAAGATGCTTGAGTAACAAGGCTTTGTTTTGGAGACCTAGATTTAGCACACCCAAACCACCACACTTCTTAGGTCTACAGACCCGATCCCAAGCAGCTAAGGATTGTCGAGGATTATCTGTGTTGCCTCTCCATAGACATTGACGCATGATTCTCTCAATCTGTTGCAAGATGCCCTTAGGGAGAGATAATGTGCACAGGAAGTAGATTGGCATTGAACAAAGTACTGACTGTAGCAGTTGCAGCCGACTGCCTTGATTTAGCAAACACGAGGAAGCAGACAGCCTTCGCTCAATACGATCCACAAATGGCAGCAAATCATAGATCGTGGGTCTAGAAGTGCCCATAGGTAGCCCTAGGTATGTGAAAGGCATAGATCCTACATCACAGCCTAGTAGGTTGGCGACCCGAGCGCCCTCTTCATCAGTCATATTGATTGGGATAAGAGATGACTTACTGAAGTTAACGTGTAAACCAGTTGATGCTGCAAAGGTAGTGAGCATCTCCTTAAAAGCGATTAGCTGGTCATCAATCGCAGGCAAAACAACAAGTGTGTCATCGGCATATTGTACGATCCGGTAGTCATTGGAGCTTGTTGGGATTGGCAAATTGAGAATGCCTCTTGAGCGCATCTCATTGACTACAGACTGAAGCAAATCCACCGCAATGACAAATAATAGCGGAGATAGCGGGTCTCCTTGGTGTACACCCGATCTGCAAACAAAATGATTACCTAGCACACCATTTAAGAGGACAGAAGAGCATCAAAACCCTTGCATTGTAGGATTCGGAGGATGGCCTCATGCTCAAGTGTATCAAAGGCCTTAGTGAAATCAAGCTTGAGGAGGATGATGGGTCGTTTAGATGCTTTGCATTGATGAATATATTCGAAACACCAGGCTAGACAGTCTTGTATAGATCGGCAACGAAGAAAACCGTATTGGTTGTGGTGTATGCATCTCAGAATCACTTTTTGTAGGCGACTGGCTAGCAGCTTAGTCAGGAACTTTAAACGCGTGTTTGTCAAGGAGATCAGCCTGAAATCACCAACCACTTCTGGACTTAGCTTCTTGGGGACCAAGGTGATTAAGGAATTGTTGAGACATTCCAAATTACACCTCCCCTCATAAAATTCATTGACAAGTTGCATAAAATCCTCCTTGAGAATAGACCAGCACCTCTTTAAGAACAGACCAGTAAAGCCATCTGAGCCCGGAGCACGGTCGCATGGTATGTTCTTAATTACAGCATCAACCTCAGAATTCGTGAACGGAAAAGATAGATCTTCCAGACCGTCAACTCTCTGAATTAAATTGGGCAGATCAAAACCCATTTGTATTCCTTTTGCATGGCCCATGCGTTGATTGAAATCAGACTAAAACATGCCCGCCAATATTTGGTGATCAGAGACCACCTCACCCGCTGAATTCTTGATTGAAGAAATTGTATTCCTTCGATATCTATCGGTGGCCATAGCGTGGAAAAATTTAGAATTTCCTTCCCCAACCTTAATGCTTCGGATCGTGCAGCGTTGTTTCCAATAAACATATTGCCAGTGTAAAATATCTTGCAGATCTATTCGTCTGAAATTGAATTCAGGCCAACTTAATGGCCGAATCTCCTCCAGCTCATCAAAGTATAGAATAACTTTGTTACAATCAGAGATTAGTGCCTTAACTGTGGAGAGCTTTAAATGCCATTGTTTTAATGCATGTCTGAGCGCTTTGAACTTAGCAGATATTGTTAAAGCAGCTGTAGGTTTACGCGCCGTGATGTCCCAAACCTGTGCAATACACTCATGAAAGCCAGGTAAGTCAACCCAGTAATTTTCAAAGTGAAAAACTCTAGCCTTGGGGATGGCCGTGGCAATTGTGACAACACAAGGGACATGATCTGATGTCGATTGCGCAAGAGGCAAAACCAAAGTGTTTGGATGATCGGAGGTCCAAGCAACCAAGGTGAAGAACCAGTCAATTTGTTCAAGAAGGGGCTGAGACTGCATATTAGACCAAGTGAATTGCCTTCCCTTAATTGGCAGCTCAATAAGACCCAAGTGACCTATGATTTCGTTGAACAAAAAAATGTCATTGACATTACCACCAGGAAAGTTACAGTTTTCAAGTGACCTCATAAAGTTAAAATCTCCCAAAAGAAGCCATTTGTCATCACAATTAATGTCCAGATTATATAACCACTGCACAAACTCATCACGTGCAGGACTCTAACAAGGGCCATAAACGGTCACTAGTTTCCAAACTTCAGATGTATGTTTGGAAAGAAACTCCACAATAATGCCAAAAGGTTTGGCCTCAATTAATTTGCCCTCAAAAAAGGAAGAATTCCAAATAACAACCATACCAGCTGATGCACCGACCGAAGGCACATATGCAAAATTGTCAAAGCATTGAGGACAGAACTTTCTAATGAACCTATGATCAATGTGCATGCACTTAGTTTCTTGTAGACAAACCACTGAACAACCACTTTCATCAATTTTCTATTTGACAGCAAGCTACCGCGCTTCAGAATTAAGGCCACGCACATTCCAACATAGTACCTTCCATTCTTTAAACCCAGTCTGATTCATTACAAACCAAAAGATGATGCAGCAAAAGTAGACCACACAATGATCCACATAGTTCGGCTAAGCAAAGAAAAATGATAGAGTTTGAAACACAAAGGAATAAATAAAGATAGATGACGTTTAAAGTGGCACGCAATGGACCAGAAAGCAGACATATGCACTCAATCATCAGAACTGTTGCTGCTGGTAGATTGAGCCGGATTAGCGACAAGCTTATCCGCAGTGATATTCTCTGGAGCAATACGCAGGCGAGCCCCAATGCGCTGAAGGTCAACAATGGCAGTTGGTGGAGGCACAGAAGCATCCTCATCAGCCCTAGTTGACTTGGTCTTGTGTTTCTTCAGGGTGTGCGGAGACCTGTTCAGACCAGTAGATTTAGTGCCACTTCTTGGCAAACGGTATCCATCCCGTAAGCCATTGAGACGTGCACTGCGACGGACCTCAGTCTCAACCAAAGCTGCAGATTTCTTCTTGCGTTCATGTTTCAGAGTGACCCTTGGTGCAGCAGTGAACTCAAAAGACTCAGTTACAGGTTCAGAAATATCATCAAAATAGAGGGCCCGAGCAACTGGCCTTTTTGCTAGAGAAAGCAAGCAAGTACTGACACTTGAAGAGGCAGGCACAGGTGGCAGAACAAAGCTTAGATCATATCCAATTATAAAGAGAAGACGACTATGTGGGCGTAAAAGACTAGGTGAGGTCACAATCAATGTAAAGTTGAATTGAAGTATTTGAATAAGAGTTCATGATGTTTGAAACCCATGCATGCATGAATATAACCGACATATGCGCGATGTGGTTTGGAAACAAGCATGCTATACTGTATACACATTTAACAAGGTCACACTAATTTGAATTTGAGATACCGATGGCAGACATCGTTTGGCCACATTGCATCCGTGCATGGACACACTATTCCATGGCTTTCACATCACATATCTATATCTATACCCATATATATTATATTTTATATTTTTTATATAGTGTGTGAATAACTTTAACTTTGAAAGATGGTCGTTGGAGGAAGTCAATCCAATGGTGGAGAGATGGCAAATCCGAGCACTACTGGTCGTTGGATATCATCTACATTCCACCAGATTTTGCCACATGTACAATCTAAAAGACTCCATGGTTGAACTTAAGCATAATGCACAAACCTCAAAACACAATCACTTCTCCTTTGTTCTAGAATCTTCCGTATCATAATTGCCAAAAAAATTCTACATGAATTGCCATTATTTGTTTTTACTTTATGCTTTACAATGTACAATTCCATGAATCTTAAAATAGATTAGTGTTTTTATAAAAAAACTAAATGATTTTGAATGAGATGAACTATAAGAATTAAACGAACATCTACATCATGCATATATGACTCAAAGCTTACGTGCTATAATGTGGTATTTATTCATAATTTGGTTGCCAAATCTCATGCGTGCAATGCACCTGTACCTTACTAGTCTAAATGGTGTCTGTTTGTGTGTTGTGCATGTTAAACACATTGTACCTAGTATGATACATGGTTTAGATTCCGAACATCTAGCTAGAGCATACATGTACTATGATTTGAATTCAACATAAAATGGATACATATATTTGAATTTGAGATCGTATGAACATGTAGTTCGTATTTACATAGGAATTCACTACTCCTATATTCATGTCATGTGTTATGAAGATAATATTTAGATGGTTGTATAACTAACCCGAGTACAATCCCATTCAAACAGGGAGAATGTACTCAAATTTAGTCCATATGCTAGACAACACGAATTGTTTTTTATTGTTGAATTAAGTGCAAATTGATTTGGAACTTTACATGTTATGTTTGTTGTCCCGAGTTTTTTGTTTTGTTGTATTTGAAAGCATTTCTAGTAATATAGTAAAACGGGACATGGCTCTCTCTAGTGATGAGGTGTGAATTGTCTTTTTTTGTACATGTTAAGCTTCTTCTCCCGAAATTTCAAGTCGCGCCTTGTTATGCCGAAATTTCAAGCTAGCATCTCTGTCTATCGTGCTGCGAAACTCTTGTCTCTTCAACCCACGCCTTGTTACCTTAAAATATTTAAGATATATCTTTGTCTCGTTGTGCTCCGAAAACTCCCTCCATCTCAACCCGCGCCTTGCTATCCCAAATTACAACGCGCGTGAAAACTCCCACCTCCTGCGAAATCCCGACACGCGAAATGCCCATGATACCCCTGAACCAAAAGAACAGCGTAGCTCAAATCAGTGGGGGTACTTCCGTAACTTACCCCACATTTCGGACAAGCGTGTCCCTAAGCCATGGTCCCCCCTCCCATCCCATCCGCCCACCCATTCATACACCGAGGCCACGAAAACCCGTGAAGCCCCACACCCTCCTCTGTCCGCCACCCAGTCGGAGCCTCTTCCCCGATGACGCCGTCCACAGCAACACCTTGACATCCCTCATCCACCGCACCGGATGAGGATCCGTCATTGATCTCGTCGTCCCGCCGGTTCAGCCACCCCGTCCTCCACCTCCAAGGAGCTGCCCCGACGTTCCCCTTGTCTTTCGCGTCACCTCCATTCCCACACCGCCATCTTCACCTGCACCACCGAAAGAGAAGCATCATCACTGATTCCTCGGATGAAGTTGAGGCCTAATCGGCGCCACCAAACAAGTTCTACACTAATCCCCGCATTTTCTTCTTGATTCGATATCCAATTCTGCCGGCGCTCGGTCCCGAGCCGACATGGAGCGGCTCCATCCATGGCGGCGTCGCTGGCCATTTCCTCCACACGCCTCTCCCTCTGTGGCGACGTCCACATCAGTAGGAGCTGCTGCTGCTTTGGCTCTTGATTGCGTTGCTGCTCTGCTCTTTCTCTCGGTCCCCTGCCTAGTCTACTTCTACTCTTACTCTTGCTCGCGTTGCTGCTCTCGCTCTTTCTCTTGCTTGTGCTGCTGCTCTCGCTCTTGCTCTTGCTTGTGCTACTGCTCTACTCTTGCACGCGCTGCTGCTGGACGAGCAGGAGATCCTGCTCTCCCTCGAGCCCCTGTAGCTGCTACCCAAGATGTTGCGACACGACCAGCTACCCTGGCTCTCAGACGCGCTGTTGCTCTGGGTGCTTCTGTTGCTGCTTCTTTTCTGCTACTAGTGCGTTTAGTTTTGCAGTAAAATTCAGTTTCGACAGCAAAATTCAGCTTCGACAGTTAAATTTAGTTTCAACAGTTAAGTCCAGAGATGAGCGGCTGATGTATTTTACATCTAGCACTTTGTGGTTATGTATTTTACGTCATCTATTGGAGATGCTATTAGAATTCCACTCAGGTTAACATTGTCTCTCTTGTCCTACTTCAGCCTCGCCGTCGTACAACTCACCAGAGCTGCTCCAACGACGAAACCCTCATCACATCGGAGCAGTACCCCGGGCTCCATCTCCAGACACCTAAGATCTTCTTCCCCTCCTCGGACAGCCAAATCAGCCGGAGCATCCTCATCGACCAACCCAATCACGCTGAGATCAACATGGCTTCGCCAAAGAGGTTGTACACTTGTTGCATCGCTTTTTTACTATACATGTTATATATATATATATACATATATATATATTGTCCACTAAGCACACGTAGTACCGTGAAATACGATCTGTTTCTCCTACTATATGAAAAGCAGTGAGGTACCAGGAAACTTAGCTATCCGTGATGGACTCTCTTGAAGGACATCATTATTTATCTCTACACGTTTGAACTGTGCATCTGTAGATGGGCCTGGGAGTTGAGCTAGTAGGGCAGTGGCCTGGGTCCAAAGTAGTAGAAGTAGCAAAAAAACATTTTTTCAGTGTAGGCTTTTCCCTGCTCATGGCCGCCTACTAGAATCGCTAGTGCTTGAAATGAAAACTGAAGGAAAAACATATGAATTGGAAAGTTTCCTATGTTACTACTATTCATGCATTTGGTTCAAAGGAATGGAGCAACGGAAAACTGTAGGATTTGTTCCTTTAGTGTCTCCTTGAAATAAAAACCATAGGAATTTTAATATCCACTTGTCCCCCTTTTCAAATTCCTATTCATGAAGCACATGACTAAGAGATAGTAGCATAATAGCATTATAACCGTACAATTTCTTGTGATTTGACTTAATCTCACCATGTTTCTTTGCATCCTGTGATCTTCCAATTCTTGTGAACCAAACACCCAGATTGGGAGAAATCCTGTGTTTTTAAATTCTCTGTTTTGAACGTGCATTCCTATCCTATTCCCGTGTATTTCCTAACCCTGCATTGTTAGAATCCTCAAATTCAAACAAGCCCTTACACAATTACTTCTGTTACACATATGTGTCAAAGAAAACCTTGTGTGGTTTGTCCCGCTCCTACTGCGCGGTGTTCCACCCCATCTCAGCTGCTCCAATGATGGAAGGGTTCACCACAGTAGGGATCCGCCCTCCAAACTGTCTTTCGCCGCCTCAGATCTTCCTCCCCGCCGCTAACAGCCACGACAACTGCATTACCATCATCAACTGAGCAGATGAACTTGAGGACTACATGGGTCCGCAAGAGAGGTCACACTCTTTCGTGTCTGCTTACGTTATGCATCGCTTAATATGATGACATGCTACTTTATTGTCCTGTTCACCTATTAGACTCTGAGTCAGGTCCAAACTAATGCTCAAACTTGAGTTTTTAAATGGTTGTGGGGTACATATTGGGGCAACAATCAATACTATATGTGTACTATCTGGTTAATCTCGGGTGTCTACTATGAGTTTCATGTTGGGTGGAAGCAAACATTAAAAGAGCCATTATCATTATTTTTTAACTAAATCTATTATCTGCCTGCGATAATTGGTTTTGGGTCTATCCACAGTTTTCTACCATCACTCTGGATTCGTGCATGCACTCCTTACATAATCTCATATGTTTTATTCCTATGTATGTCACTTATTGTACACAATGGAACAGAGCATGTAGAGCAAAAGAGACGAGCCTTGCGTGGCAATAAAATTTCATGCAGACGTCGATCCATGATGGGCACAAAGGCAGCCCCCCTCCACCCATTTTGGATTGTAATCAAGAGGAAGATAACAGTTCCGAGGGGGATTCAGAAGGACAAGACCACTCCTATTTAGTCCCTTAGGTCTTCGCTCTAACTTCGCATGCTGATGTTGGTAATATCATGCATACAGTGCCTTGCATTGCTTACTTTATACATCAAATATGTCGTCTACTTAGTTTAGACATGCTTTGTGTGAATGCCATCTGTTTAGTTTCTTTATCGTATATGTGAATCATGCAATGCCATCTTGTTTAGCCAAGCATCATATATGTGAATTTTGAAATGCCACCCTGGTTAGCCAGTCATCTTATATGTGAATTATATCATGCCATCATTTTTTATTATGTATTAAATTTGTCGACAATTATAGTACATTCAATTACACTTCCTATGCATCAGCCATTCGACACGATCATGGAAAAAAGTCTGGAGTGGAAACAAGGTCTTCTGAGCAGACAATGCTATCTAACGAAGCACATGTCTTGCTGGTTACGGATAGCTCCTTAGAGGAGGATTCAGAGACAGATGACCAGTCCTATCCCCCCACCCCGAGGTGCATTCTCTAACTTTGCAGGGTTATATTGCTCATATCATGCATATGGTGTCTTGCATTGGCATGTCATTTGCTTAGTTTAGACATGCTTTGTGTGAATGCCACATGTTTAGTGTCTAATTACCATGTATGTGAATTTTGCAATGCCATCTTGTTACAAGACATTATATATGTGAATTATGCAATGCTATCTTGTTGCAAGGCATTATGTATATGATTTATGCAATGCCATGCTGTTTAGCCAAGCATCATATATGTGAATTATATCATGCTGTCCTTTTTTGTATTAGTCATTGCATTTGTCGACAATGTTTGTATATTCAACTGCTCTACCTGTGCATCAACCATTTGAATTGGTGATGGAGAAATCTGGAGTGAAAACAAGGTCTTTAGAGAAGACAATGCTACCTGCTGAAGCAATATCTTGCTAGTTACAGATAGCTCCTCAGAGGAGGATTCAGAGGCAGATGGCCAGTCCTGTTATCCCCCTGGGGTGTATGCTCAAACTTGGCAGGGTTATATTATTCATATCATGCATATGTTGACTTACAATGCTTAGTTTTTACATCACATACACAATATTGAATGCCATCTCCTTAGTTGACACATCATATATGCGATTGCCCTCTGCTCACTTGCTTAGTATATAAATCATATATTTGAATTATATCAAGCCATGATGTTTACATAGACAGCATGTATCTGAATTATGGCATGCCAACCCATTTCACTACAAAAAAAGACACTTCCGTGATGACACGTGTTTGTCACAGTAGGTCACGTTTTCTGTCATGCATGTACATCCATGACAAATTTATGACAGAATCAAGATAGTCATACCTGTGTTGTCGTAGAAGTGTTCCATGACATTACCAAAATTATCATTACGGAATTTTCCACTTCCATGACGATAAATCGCGCGTCATAGAAGTGTTTTCATCAAGGGTGACCGACACGTGGCATCCACCGTAACGGGACGCTGTTAAGCTATCGGGTCTGGTTTTGGATCCGATAACCCGTTAACAGCCCGGACCAATGGGAATTTTCCATGTGTAAAATTCTCATTGGCCAGAGGAAACACGTGTCGGCTCAACGTTCGGACAGATATCATCCACTCATTGGACAGGAGGCGCCTATGTACATCGACACGTGGCACGACCCAACAGAGGTCCATTCCGGTGAAAAGGCCGGCCTGTTTGACTAGGTCAAAAGGTAATGGGCCGGCCCACGGAAAGCCTGTTAACAGCCTGTTCGTATATAGCCCATTTACGGCCCGCTTACTACCGGCCCGTTACGGCTTATCGAAATTAAGCCCAATAGCTTCATCTGGGCCATCCAATATGATTCCAGCCCATTGTATCTTTCGGCCCATGTATGGCCCATGATGTCTATCAGCCTATATGAGGCCCTTTGTAAATCTCGGCCCATTAAAGGCCCAAGATGCAACTGGCCCATAATGAATAGTGTATCGCTTTATACCCATTATTCCGTCGGCCGTTTCCAGTCCGTGTTAACTTTCGGCCTTCTAAGGGCCCATTTATTCTTGGGCTCATTTCTAGAATTCGGTTAGATACGGTCCGTTACTGGCCTGTTCCATTTGTGGGCCAAATACAGCCCGTGGTTACATTCGGCCCGTTTGTGGCCGTTAACCCGTTGGGTTGTTTTCACAGTGTTATCAAATAAGGCCTATTAACGGCCTGTTATGGTCCACGAATAGTACAACCCATGTTTGGCGAAATGATTATACGCCCCATAGAAGGCCCATGGATCCTACGGCCCGTAGAAGACCAATGGATCCTACGGCCCATAGAAGGCCCATGGATCATAAGGCCCATAGAAAGTCCATGGATCCTACGGCCCGTAAAAGGCCCATGGATCCTATGGCCCGTAGAAGGCCCACGGATCCTACGGCCCGCAGGAGGCCCATGGTTACAACAGTCTGTGTGTTGCCATGATTATTGTGGCCTAGTTACCAAAACTAGGTTACTGTTGCCACTAAAAAAACGCGGAAAAAGAACTGCAGTGACTACAAGCAAACAACTAAACAAGACAATAAGGAAATAAATAAGCAACCAACTAACGCTAGCCTATTACAGCTATTACACATATTACATCCACTGGGCATCAAAGTTTGCCACAAGTGCAAATATAGGGAACAAAGCAGCATATTACATACACTGGCCGTCAAAATTGGCCACCAATACAAATAAATGCAGCAGTAAAACAAGTCCATAACTGAAACAACTTCAGAAGAGCTCAAGAAACGTTATCCTGGGTATCCACCATGCTGGTAATAAGCTTAGCAAGCTTATTAGCTTTGTCCTGTTTGGCGCTAAAATCCTCCAACGCTTGTTGTTGCACCAAAAAGTATGCATCTGAATGCTCCAGGGACTTCCGCAGTCCTTTCGCTTCTTGTCGCAGCACATTTGATCGATGTCCTTCAGCTTGTAGTTGAGACTCAAGAAACTGAACTGATTCAGACAGTGAGTTTGAATAGCTTTTGCAAGCGGTAGTAGCCAGTAACTCGAACAGTAAACCAAGACAGGACTTTGGGGTTGCCTCACTGTCTTCAAGATAGTTTTACTTAGCTGTTTTATCAGCTTTGTTGGAGACCAACAAGGATGTCTCACAATCCTGAACCTTATCTACATTATTTCCTTTATCGTTGCTTAATAAGGCACTCTTCCCCAATATTCTGTCAGTATTCTGAAAGAAGAAACAAGCAGACACATAACAGGTTTAGCATGTACTAGTATATGAAACTCATTTCGGTGAACCAGTTCATTAGTAAGGTGGACAAGATTAAACTACCAAGTCTTCTATTGCCAAGTAGTACATTATAAAAGCATCAAACAAACATATATCTATGTCCTATGGTCACTACATTGTCTTGCCAAATCAAAAGAGAGACACGGGTCAAATCATAGCAGTTCAAGAGAAAGCAGCACTAAAAGAATACAAAGCGTGGGAAACAAAATGGCACAACAAGATTTCAGATGGGTACCACGGGTCTACATGTACAACAACACTATTGGCCCTGTTATGATGCTAGTAATGTGCATGATATGAGAAGTCAACTATATACACAATTGAAATTGAAATCAACAGAGCTATTTATAAGAGAAAACCTGTTAAAGAAACATGCGTAAACATACTTGTTGTGCCATTGGAGTTTCTATTGGATAGTTCAATTTAAAAATAAGTTTGTATGAGTAAATACAGTGATACAAGAGAAAAGCAGTATGCATGATAGCGATGGAATCTTAAATGGGAACAGTTGTTCTTCAGGTTTAAGCACTCATTCTACATGAACAGAGTATAGTAAGACGCAAGGATATAGTACTTAAAATAAAATGAGCTCATAGACCTTACCACATTCTTGGTTCGGGACCAGTAAAGAACAAGGCATCCCCAGTCATCATCTAGTAAAGGTGTCTCAAGAGAACGTAAGGGAATTTGATGAGTTTCTTTGCCAGTGAAGTACATTTTATTCAGGTAATTCCGACACTACCACCAAGCATTCTTGAAGATAGCAGAGGTATTAGCACAGGTTACCTCATCCTGAGTTTCCAAATCGGTCCTTCTCTATAGAGAAAAATGGGAAAATTTGATGTATTATAACCATCATGGAGGTAGAATGTATGGGACAAAGCAAAGTAATTTCCATGAATAACATTACTTGCACATAACTCCTGGAGAAACACCTGCAACTGGCATTTTCATTCATCTTCAGTATAATATTTCCCTGATGGGAAGATACGCACATAGGATTTAACAACATCAAATGAGATAGGTGCTAAATTATGAATGGCTGGTTGTGCTTCCTCCACAGGAATAGGTGTACTAACTGGTGGAGTTGGGGTTCGCCGTGGTAGTACTGGCGCTTTGGGCACTGGAGCTGCCTTACTAACTGCTCTTGTTTGAGAGCTCTATGGTGGAGATGGTGCTGTGTCAACAGGAACTGGGTTACTATCTGTTGGGGTTGGGTTAGATAGGGTGAAGCTGGTTCTCTGTCCATCGGAGTTGGGGTAAAATCTGCGAGAGTCTTGGTTATGTGTGGTAGGGCTGGTTCTCGTGCATGTACAACCGGGGTGCTATCTCCACCAAGAGGTAGCACTGTTTTATTTGAAGACCTTGTTTTTACTCCGCTAGATACTGCCATCACCCGCTCCAATTCAAATGGATGATAAACATGAAACATTATTGAATGTACATACATTGTATGAGAGACAGATGCAATAGATAGTGTGCAAAAAAGAGTACATTAAATCATTGCCATGTATATTGTTTAACTAAAATGGATAACATGACATAATTTCACATCTATGATGTCTATCTAAACTGGATAGCATAACATAATTCAAAGATATGATGACTAACTAAACATGATCGCATGACATAATTCACATAAATGTTATCTAAGTAACCATGATCGCATGATTTAATTCACATATGTGATTTATATGCTAAGTGGAGGGCATTCACATATATGATGTCTGAACTAAGAACATGGTGTTGAATATTGTGTATATGATGTTTAAACTATGCAATGCAACACACCATATGCATGATATGAGTAGTAGAATAGTGCCAAGTTAGAGCATACACCTCGGTGAGTGAATAGGACTGGTCATATGTCTCTGAATCCATCTCTGACGAGCTATCAGGACCCAGCAAGAGATCTACTTCGACAGGTAGCATTATTTGCTCTGAAGGCCTTGTTTTCACTCCAGACTTTTCCATCACCCACTCAAATGGATGATTCACAGGAAGAGTAGTTTAATGTACAAATATTGTCGACAAATGGAAATTTAATGAAGAAAAGGATGGGCTAGATATCATTCAGATATATGATGCCTGGTTAAATAGGATGGCATTGCACATTTCACATATATTATGGCTGGCTAAAAGACATGAGACTGCACAATTCCCATATATGATATTGAAACTAAACAAGTGGCATTACAGAACATGTCTAAACTAAGAAGATGACATATATGATGTTGAAAGTAGGCACTTGAAGGCAACATATGCTTGATATGACTAACATCATCATGCCAAGTTAGAGCAAACACCTTGGGGCATAAATAGGAGCAGTCAGCTGCATCTGAGTCCGCCTCAGAACAAATATCTTCCTCTGGATTACAATCTGGAGAGGGGGGGAGGGTTTGCCATTGAACCCACCATGGAGCAATGTCTACATGACATTGTATTGCCGTGCAAAACTCTTCTCTTTTTCTCTACATGTTCAGCATGACTTTGTACAATATCTTACATGCATACAAAAAAATATAGTGAGACTATGTAAGGAGAGCATGCAGAAATCTAGAGTAATGGTAACAACCAGTGGATGGATCCAAAAATAATGATAGCAGGCTGATGATTGCTTTAATTTAATTAAAAAAACATATGATGATTGATTTACTATTTGTTTCCCATCCAAGATGAACAACATAGGCATACTCTAGGTGAACCAGATATTAGACAGAGATACTATTCATTGCTGCCTTGATATGTGGCCCACAACTAATTTAGAACTCAAGTTTGAACATCAATTTGGACCTGACTTGGAGTCTAAGAGGTGAACAGGACAATAAAGTAGAAGGTAATATTAAGCAATGCATAACATAAGCAGAAACAAAAGAGTGCGACCTCTCTTGTGGATCCGTGTACTCCTCAGGTTCATCTGCTGAGTCGATGCTGGTGATGCCGTTGCGGTGGGTGCCGGCAGCAGGGAAGGAGATCTCAGGCGGCGAAAGACGGTCATGAGTTGCGATGTCTGGTTTGGTAGATGCTTCTTTCGATGGAGCAGCTCAGGTGAGGTGGACGTCGTCGCGGCAGGAGCAGGACAAACCACACAAAGTTTTCTTCGACACCTACTTGTAACTGAAGTAATTCTGCAAGGGCTCATTTGGCTTGCATGATTCTAAAAATGTAGGGATAGGAGGGAAAACACCGGAATAGGATAGGAATGCACATGGCAAACAAAGCATTTTTGAACACAGGATTTCTGTCAACTTGGGTGTTTGGTTCACAAGAAAAGGAGGAGCAGAGGAATGCAAAGAAACATGGCCAAAATAAAGTGAAACCATATGAAAGCGTGTACAGTTAGAATGTTATCCTGCCACTAATGGACGTTTTGCTCCATTCCTTTCAACAAAATGCATGAATAATTGAATGGTAGAGTGCCATAGTAAAATTTCCTATTGCTATATTTTTCCATTGAACCACAATAACCCTAATGGATCGACATGAATGTATAGTAATAGGTGATGCGACAAGTGTACAACCTCTTTGCCATAGCCGTGTCGACCTCAGCATCATTGGGTTGGTCGCTGAAAAAGTTGAGGCAGAGGTGGTTGTCGGAGGTGTGGAGGAAGATCTGAGGAATCTGTAGATGGCGTCCAGGGCACTGCTCTGTTGTGATGGATCGTTCTGTCCTTGGAGCAGCTCCGGCGAGCCGTAAGACGTCAAGGCTGAAGCAGCACAAGACAGACATCGTTAATCTCAAGTGGGATTCTAATAGCATCTCCAATGGATGATGTAAAATGCATTACCAAAAAGTGATAGATGT
The DNA here is from genome assembly GCF_002162155.2 of Triticum dicoccoides. Classification (NCBI taxonomy): domain Eukaryota; kingdom Viridiplantae; phylum Streptophyta; class Magnoliopsida; order Poales; family Poaceae; genus Triticum; species Triticum dicoccoides. The sequence goes on along the minus strand of NC_041386.1, from coordinate 210,263,068 downwards.
AAAATTTACATCACCAAAAACCACCTGACTACAACATATGAGGTAAAAACTGTTGACTCTGAACTTAACTATCGAAACTGAAATTTACTGTGGAATCTAAATGTTACTGTCGAAACTGAATGCAATGGTAGCAGAGAGGCACTTCACATGGGATAGTTTAGGAAGGGCCTGCAGTTCATCTTCAACCTGCACCCCCCCCCCTGAGCCGCCAGCCACCACCGGCCGAACCCCGCGCCGCCTCGCCGCCCTTAAACAACTCCCCACCGCCGCCTCGCCGCCCCGAAACAACTCACCACCGCCGGTCTGCCGCCGCCTCGCCGCCCCGAAACAACTCCCCACCATCGGTCCGATGTCGCCCCGGCCAGCCCCCTAGCCCCCCTCCCCGTGCCAAGCTTTTTC